>NC_092415.1:88090744-88401577 GCF_040894005.1 Engystomops pustulosus | reverse complement strand
AGGTGTACATATTAAAGCAGATCAGGAGAAGGTCAGTCTGATGAAAACAGAAGCAAACACAGCTGCTCGGAATAACTGTCTCCTCAGCATAGTGCAATGTTAGCACTTGAGAACTGATGCACCGATTTATTACTAGACAAGCTCAGGGAGTCATTTTTACACGTCTGACATCTTTCCACAGAATTTATCAAAATATTGCACACCTCTTGCACAAAATGGTACACTTTAAAGGAAATCTACCATCAGAATCACTGACGGTAGACCCCTATCGCTTACATGCTTGTTTGATTACGGTAAGTGGAATCTTGTGCTGTGCTTTTAGTATCCAGGCATGCCTACAATTTTTAGAAAAAAAGTTTTTTAGAAAGAAGGTAAATGAGCCTGAGGGGACCTGGGGGCATCAGTGGAGGGGATCCACCCTCTCTGCACTTCAATATCTTTCTTGTTCAGCTGGCTGTTCAAGGCGGATGCTGGCATTGGATTTGCAAAGAACCGGGTGACAGGGTGGTCCAAGGCAGCAGTCTCGTACTGGAAGAGTGAAAAAATTTTAAGATGGCAGAGCATGGAGGGGCTCAGTTGAGGCCCCCTGAGCCTCTCAAGTTCATTTACATATTTCCTAACACTTTTTTTTTTACAAATTGCAGGCCTCCCTGGATATAAAAACACAGGACACCATTTCATTGGAAGAATATGTAAGTATTACAGGTTTACCATCCGTGATTCTGATTTTCAATCTAACTCACAAATTAGGGGGAAAAAAATCACAGATTTGTCTTGTGCAATGTTTGGAACTGCACTAAAATGCCAAACGTTTGAAATTAAAATGGTGTTGAGGCATGCTTGGTTTCTAACAGCATATAAGAGGTTCCACTTTGTAAGTTCTCAAATCTAACCTGTCTTAAATGCCAAATTCATTGGTGGACATGTATCATGCCTTGCACACCAGTTTTCTGGGGGTAAAAGGCACCTTTTGCCCCATTTCCCAAACCCCCTGTGAGGCTGGAGCCTTAGTATATCCAGCACGCTGTGCGCTGGTGTGACTACTTCAAAATTGGTGCACTATTCTCCGAGTCTTGATAAATTCCCCCCAAAGAGTTATATAGCTGATGCCACCCCATTCCCGTTTATCTCTATACATAGGCTTTATTTATAAGTAGTATTCTAATTTGCATAATGATACATTTTTTGCTAAATAAACAGTTCAGGACATTGTTCAACCCTATGCACACATCAACCAAATAGTATGTCCATGCAGAAAGCTACTTCCCAAAACCAGACATACATCAGGCTTTTACCACTGTCTCACAACTGACACGTGTCTCTAAGACATGCGATTGGAGATGTCTCTGATGATGTGTGCTAACCCCTTACATGCTGTAGTCAAGTATGACTTCACCCTAGGGATCTGACTCCCTGTGCTGCTTACCGGGAGATCCAATCCTCTTCAGGGCTGCCCCGAGGTCTGCCTTCCAGACAGTTTACACTCCACTACAATACATTTGTATTGCAGTTTAGTGTCTTGGATTTGAACCGGAATTCCATGGTTCAATTCCAAGTGTACTCGATTTCAATTGTACATATATTGTATCGTGGTTCAATTTCAAGTGTATATAAAGTAAAAAAAAATTACTCTACTCAGAAGAAAATAGCCTCTTAACCAGATTTGGCAGTTGAAAAATACAAAAGTTATGCCTCTAAAAAGACTATGATGCAAAACTTAACAAGAATTTCTCCAAATTAGTTTTAATTTAGTAAAATTAGGAAAAAATAAAAAATATAAATCATGTATTGATGTAATAGTGGTGACCCATAGAAAAAAATGTACATATTATTTTTACAGTATTGTGAATGGGCAAACACAAAAAGCTAAATAATCTTAACAAAAATTGCTGATTTTCATTTTCTCCATAAAAGAGTTAATAAAAGCTATAGATGCCCCAAAATGATGTATCTGAAAAATGCATCTCATCCCACAAGAAATAAACCCCTATATGTCCACATATTCTACATCTCTTCTGAATGCTGTTCTTTACATTCTATGCCTGGCCGTGTGCCCATACAACAGTTTACCTCCATATATCGGATATTGGCAAACTCAGGAGAATATTATTAACAAATTTTGTGGAGCCTTTTATTATTTAATCCATTGTAACAGTAAAATTTTTTTGCCAAAATTAAAGTATAGTCCAAAAAAATTACAATTTCTAAATCCCATCATCATTTTATTTATTCCCTATTTAAACTAAAGTGGCATTAGTTTCCATAATGGGGTAATTTATGGGGTTTTACTATTATTTAGAGTCACTTCAAAGCTGCGTAGGTGCCTATAAATATAGGTTTTGCCGATTTTCCCAAACAAGTTGCTAAATCACACCCAAATTCCAGGCCTCATAACATTCTAAAAAATTAGTGGATGCTTAAAAAACCATGCCAACATAAAGCAAACTTTTGGGAAAAGTAAGTTCTGAATTTTTTTGAGTGGTATAAGTATCTTCCTGAAAAGTAGAGAATTAAGAACTTTAAAAATGAGGAATCTTTCAAAATGTTTGACAATTTTCAGTTTTTTTTCATAACTAAACACTAAAGATAACATCCAATTTTTTAAACTAATTTGAAGCACTATGTGTCATGAGAAAACAGCCTCAAAATCCCCTAGATATGTTAAAGCATTTCAAAGTTATGAACACTTATAGTAACACAAGGCAGATTTGAAAAATGGGTCTGTGTCCTTGGGGCCAAAATAGGCTGAGTTCCTGAAGGAGTTAATGATCCCCAACATAGGACCCATCAAGTAAAAATGTTCCATCTGTACAATTTATAGATGAAGGGATGGAATTCTGTGTCTTGCTAATCATATTTTCCTCTGTAAAACAGAATTATGTTAGATAACGGGTGGTGACATTGCTAGTAACTAAATGAATGAACCTGTCAGGCCAATGATTCTCAAGTCATCTTTCAATGTTAACAAGAATGGGTGAGAAATAATCTTACCTGTCCAAAGCAAACAGAAAAAAATAAAACACTCCAGGAGCTAATTGTGTGAAACTATATGCCCCCAGGGTTTTGAGTCTGGTCTTTTGTGTATTGTCCATCAGCAAAGCCGGGCACCTATTATCTTTCTCAGTAACACATGTTGTTAAACAAAGGTCTACACCAATTAGACCAGTAAACCAGCATTACCTTGAACAATGTTCACTATTGTAGGTGTATACATGTGACAAATTAATAATATAAAATACTAAAAATTATTATGGATTTCCTTTTTATGCTTTACAATAGAAAGTTACTGTGTTGCCAGTTCTCAACTGTGGTCTAATTTAGAAAATCCTCCTATAATTTAGGATCCACAATGGGAGAGATTATAAAGAGTGTCTCCTGTTCTGAGGTCCTATCTCATCATTCATCATGTAAATCATACATTGATTTGATTGCCTTGTAGCACTGCAGAAAAAGAAATGCTTACTCCAAGTTTTCACACATACATTACCGATCAGTAAATGGCAGATAAATGTAACTGTCTGCAGATGGAAACTGTCTTAAGTCTTTGGCACATGAGCAAAATTTTTCATTTAGAGTTATAACCCGAAAACATGGGTGGTATACATGCAAAGGAAATATTTAATGGGGAGATTCTTTTTTAAATGTTCTCCTGACTATCTCAAGAAACAATAACAAATACTGATCCAATATTGAAGAGTCATTTAGACATTACCCACTTAAAAGCTATATAATGACTTTAAATGCAGGGGAAAAAATCAAAAACATAATACAATTCCTAAAGGTCTCACGTTTAACCGTAGCACCTTGGTTGCAGGTCAGCTGGGGCTAAGAAGATTCCATAACTGGACAAGAAAGGTGTAAATCCTCAGTTGATGCACTAATTTAAGCCATTACTTGTCACTTTATTTGGGAGGCTAGTATTTTTCCAGGCATGCTGACTAGAGATGAGCGAGCACTAAAATGCTCGGGTACTCGTTATTCGAGACAAACTTTTCCCGATGCTCGAGTGCTCGTTTCGAGTAACGAACCCCATTGAAGTCAATGGGAGACTCGAGCATTTTTCAAGGGGACCAAGGCTCTGCACAGGGAAGCTTGGCCAAACACCTGGGAACCTCAGAAAAGGATGGAAACACCACGGAAATGGACAGGAAACAGCAGGGGCAGCATGCATGGATGCCTCTGAGGCTGCTTAATCGCACCATTATGCCAAAATTATGGGCAACAGCATGGCCATGACAGAGTGACCGAATGAGGCTAGATAGCATCTAAAACATCAAATAATTGACCCTGACACTATAGGGGACGGCATGCAGAGGCAGCGGCAGCGGCAGCAGCGGCAGGCTAGAGAGTGTCATGGCAACATACCCTAAATGGACTCGGGCTTCAAACCAATGGGTGGCAGAGAGGAACCAAAGGAGGTGAGCAAGAAGCGCTCAAATAATATCGGTACATGATAAAAGTTTGCCAGTATATTTTGTGGATTACACAGCAGGGTGGCGACAAAGTTAACATGGAAGCCATGAAAACAATCCAAAATTCTGCCTGACACAGCTCGTTTGATAAGGGGACCATGTATGGAGGCAGTGAACTAGTAGTAGATTAAAGGTGCTGCAGTTAAAACTATGTTAGTTGGATCTTGGCATGGAGCTGGCGCTCCGCTGCCAGGCGAGCTTTCGCCAATCCAAGCCCCTGTCTCTAGGCTACTCCCCAAACAGCACTTCTAAGAACCTTTTGTATAAGATCAAGTGTAGTAGCGTTCTTATAAGTTTGGGATATGGCGGGTGAGGGGAATGTAAACATCTGCGCAAGAAGCGCTGAAATAATATCCGTAAATGAAAAAAGTTTTCCAGTATATTTTGTGGCTTACACAGCACGGTGGCGACAAAGTTAACAAGTTTGATGTGGAATGCCCTGTAATAGCTCTTGGGCGGTGTGCCTTTTATCACCTAGGCTCAGCAGTTCGAGCACCGCCTGCTGTCGCTTAGCGACGGCACTGCTGCTGTGCCTAGAGCTACCGACTGATGGCGCCATGCCCACGGATGGTAATTCGGAGGAGGTGGAGGAGGGGTGGGAGGAGGAGGAGGCATAGTAGGCCTGAAACACCTGGACCGAGGTAGGCCCCGCAATCCTCTGCGTCGGCAGTATATGACCAGCCCCAGGGTCATACTCGGTCCCAGCCTGCACCAAGTTAAGTGTAGTAGCGTTCTTATAAGTTTGGAATATGGCGGATGAGGGGAATGTAAACAGATGCGCAAGAAGCGCTGAAATAATATCCGTAAATGGTAAAAGTTTGCCAGTATATTTTGAGGATTACACAGCAGGGTGGCGACAAAGTTAACAAGTTTGTTGTGGAAGCCATGAAAACAACCCAAAATTCTGCCTGACACAGCACGTTTGATAAGGCGGCCATGTATGGAGGCAGTGAACTAGTAGTAGATTAAAGGTGCTGCAGTTAAAACTATGTTAGTTGGTTCTTGGCATGGAGCTGGCGCTCCGCTGCCAGGCGAGCTTTCGCCAATCCAAGCCCCTGTCTCTAGGCTACTCCCCAAACAGCACTTCTAAGAACCTTTTGTATAAGATCAAGTGTAGTAGCGTTCTTATAAGTTTAGGATATGGCGGGTGAGGGGAATGTAAACAGATGCGCAAGAAGCGCTGAAATAATATCCGTAAATGGTAAAAGTTTGCCAGTGTATTTTGTGGATAACACAGCAGGGTGGCGACAAAGTTAACAACTTTGATGTGGAATCCATGAAAACAACCCAAATTTCGGCCTGACACCTCGTTTGATAAAGGGACGATGTATGGAGGCAGCTATATGGACGACTTTTGGAGGTAGCAATGAAGACAACGTGTGGAGGCTGCTATGGAGACAATTCAATTTGGATAGTGCCTGTATGTGGCAGTCCAAAAAAGTTTTCAAACCAGAGGAGCAGGTAGGTGGCCCTCCAGAAAAATGGAATAGATTGAGTGCCTGTATGTGGCAGTCCAAAAAAGTTTTCAAACCAGAGGAGCAGGTAGGTGGCCCTCCATAAAAATGGAATAGATTGAGTGCCTGTATGTGGCAGTCCAAAAAAGTTTTCAAACCAGAGGAGCAGGTAGGTGGCCCTCCATAAAAATGGAATAGATTGAGTGCCTGTATGTGGCAGTCCAAAAAAGTTTTCAAACCAGAGGAGCAGGTAGGTGGCCCTCCATAAAAATGGAATAGATTGAGTGCCTGTATGTGGCAGTCCAAAAAAGTTTTCAAACCAGAGGAGCAGGTAGGTGGCCCTCCAGAAAAATTGAATAGATTGAGTGCCTGTATGTGGCACTCCCAAAAATTGTTTAAAACAGAGGACCGGGTCGGTGGCCCTCCATAAAAATTAAATGCATAAAGTACTATAGCTAGAGCCAGTGGGCCCTGTCAAAAAATAGCCAGTTTCCTCTGCTTTACTGTACAAAGAGGAGGAGAAGGAGGAAAATGAGGAGGAGGAGGAGTGGATAAATTATTCAGGTTGAGCTTCCTTCACCTGGTGGAGATTGGAAATTAGGAGAAATCCAGGCTTTATTCATCTTGATAAGCGTCAGCCTGTCAGCGCTGTCAGTCGACAGGCGTGTACGCTTATCGGTGATGATGCCACCAGCTGCACTGAAAACCCGCTCGGACAAGACGCTAGCGGCAGGGCAGGCAAGAACCTCCAAGGCGTACAGCGCCAGTTCGTGCCACATGTCCAGCTTTGAAACCCAGTAGTTGTAGGGAGCTGTGTGATCATTTAGGACGATGGTATGGTCAGCTACGTACTCCCTCACCATCTTTCTGTAAAGATCAGCCCTACTCTGCCGAGACTGGGGACAGGTGACAGTGTCTTGCTGGGGTGACATAAAGCTGGCAAAAGCCTTGTAAAGCGTACCCTTGCCAGTGCTGGACAAGCTGCCTGCTCGCCTACTCTCCCTCGCTACTTGTCCCGCAGAACTACGCACTCTGCCGCTAGCGCTGTCAGAAGGGAAATACTGTTTCAGCTTGTGCACCAGGGCCTGCTGGTATTCATGCATTCTCACACTCCTTTCCTCTCCAGGGATGAGAGTGGAAAGATTTTGCTTGTACCGTGGGTCCAGGAGAGTGAACACCCAGTAATCGGTGCTGGAATAAATTCTTTGAACGCGAGGGTCACGGGATAGGCAGCCTAGCATGAAATCTGCCATATGCGCCAGAGTACCAACGCGTAAGAATTCACTCCCCTCACTGGCCTGACTGTCCATTTCCTCCTCCTCCAAATCCTCTTCTTCTGCCCATACACGCTCAACAGTGAAGGACTCAACAATGGTCCCCTCTTGTGTCTCGCCAACATTCTCCTCCTCTTCCTCCTCATCCTCCTCCACCTCCTCCGATATGCGCTGAGAAACAGACCTAAGGGTGCTTTGGCTATCAACAAGGGAATCTTCTTCCCCCGTCTCTTGTGAGGAGCGCAAAGCTTCCGACTTCATGCTGACCAGAGAGTTTTTCAACAGGCCAAGCAGCGGGATGGTGAGGCTGATGATGGCGGCATCGCCACGGACCATCTGTGTTGACTCCTCAAAGTTACTCAGCACCTGACAGATATCAGACATCCACGTCCACTCCTCATTGTAGACTTGAGGAAGCTGACTGACCTGACTACCAGTTCTGGTGGAAGTTGACATCTGGCAGTCTACAATCGCTCTGCGCTGCTGGTAAACTCTGGATAACATGGTCAGTGTTGAATTCCACCTCGTGGGCACGTCGCACAACAGTCGGTGAGCGGGCAGTTGGAGGCGGCGCTGCGCTGCCCTGAGAGTGGCAGCATCTGTGCTGGACTTCCTGAAATGCGCACAGATGCGGCGCACCTTTGTGAGCAAATCAGACAGATTGGGGTATGTCTTGAGGAAACGCTGAACTATCAGATTTAACACATGGGCCAGGCATGGCACATGTGTCAGTCTGCCGAGTTGCAGAGCCGCCACCAGGTTACGGCCGTTGTCACACACAACCATGCCTGGCTTCAGGTTCAGCGGTGCCAGCCACAGATCAGTCTGCGCCGTGATGCCCTGTAATAGTTCTTGGGCGGTGTGCCTTTTATCGCCTAGGCTCAGCAGTTTGAGCACCGCCTGCTGTCGCTTAGCGACGGCACTGCTGCTGTGCCTAGAGCTACCGACTGATGGCGCCATGCCCACGGATTCTCGTTCGGAGGAGGAGGTGGAGGAGGGGTGGGAGGAGGAGGAGGCATAGTAGGCCTGAAACACCTGGACCGAGGTAGGCCCCGCAATCCTCGGCGTCGGCAGTATATGACCAGCCGCAGGGTCAGACTCGGTCCCAGCCTCCACCAAGTTAACCCAATGTGCCGTCAGCGATATATAGTGGCCCTGCCCGGCAGCACTCGTCCACGTGTCCGTGGTCAGGTGGACCTTGTCAGAAACGGCGTTGGTCAGGGCACGGATTATGTTGTCTGACACGTGCTGGTGCAGGGCTGGGACGGCACATCGGGAAAAGTAGTGGCGGCTGGGGACCGAATACCGAGGGGCGGCCGCCGCCATGAGGCTGCGAAAGGCCTCGGTCTCTACTAGCCTATAGGGCAGCATCTCCAGGCTTAGCAATCTGGAGATGTGCACATTAAGGGCTTGGGCGTGCGGGTGGGTTGCACTATATTTGCGTTTCCGCTCCAGCGTCTGGGGTATGGAGAGCTGAAAGCTGGTGGATGCTGTGGAGGATCGTGGAGGCGACGATGGGGTTTTTGTGGCAGGGTCCTGGGCAGGGGGCTGACTATCAGCTGACACAGGGGAAGGAGCAGTGGTGTGCACGGCCGGAGGTGAACGCGCTTGTTGCCACTGAGTGGGGTGTTTAGCATTCATATGCCTGCGCATACTGGTGGTAGTTAAGCTATTAGTGGTGGAACCCCTGCTGATCCTGGTTTGGCAAATGTGGCACACCACAGTCCGTCGGTCATCCGGTGTTTCCTTAAAGAACCTCCAGACTTCTGAAAATCTAGCCCTCGCCGCAGGAGCCCTCGCCACGGGAGCTTCACTAGTTGACACATTTGGCGCTGATGCACCAGCTCTGGCCCTGCCTTTCCGTCTGGCCCCACCACTGCTTCTTCCAACCTGTTCTGGTCGAGGACTCTCCTCCGTCTCAGAAGCACTGTGTTCACCCGGCCTCTCAACCCAGCTTGGGTCTGTCACCTCATCATCCTCCGATCCCTCAGTCTGCTCCCCCCTCGGACTTCCTGCCCTGACAACAACTTCCCCACTGTCTGACAACCGTGTCTCCTCATCGTCGGACACCTCTTTACACACTTCTTCCACTACGTCAACAAGGTCATCATCACCCACAGACTGCGACTGGTGGAAAACCTGGGCATCGGAAAATTGCTCATCAGCAACCGGACAAGTGGTTTGTGACTGTGGGAAGGGTCCAGAAAACAGTTCCTCAGAGTATGCCGGTTCAAATGGCAAATTTTGCTGGGAGGGGGCAGACTGGGGGGGAGGAGGCTGAGGTGCAGGAGCTGGAGGAGTGCCGATTTCGGTGACATGGGTGGACTGCGTGGAAGACTGACTGGTGGACAAATTGCTCGAAGCATTGTCGGCAATCCACGACATCACCTGTTCGCACTGTTCTGGCCTCAACAGTGCTCTACCACGAGTCCCAGTAACTTCAGACATGAACCTAGGGAGTGTAGCTCTGCGGCGTTCCCCTGCTCCCTCATAAGCAGGTGGTGTCTCACCCCGCCCAGGACCACGGCCTCTGACCCCTGCAGTAGTTGGACGCCCACGTCCCCGCCCTCGTCCTCTACCCCTAGCCCTCGGGTTAAACATTTTGAAAATGAGAGTTATAGCTTTAATTTTTTTTTTACCTTTTTTTTGTGTTTTTTTTTTGTGTGTTTTTTAGTTTTTAAAACCAAACGATGCTATCCTATTGCTATGGCTATTTTCTAGCCAAGTATGAAAGCACACTGCTATGCCAGATGAGATGACGCTGAGTTATTAAAAAAATAAACGTAAAATAAAAAAGGAAATGGCAGACTGTGCCTAATTGAAATCCAACCCCGGGCCCTAATAAATTTTCCCACTTCGGTCTTTGCGATGGATATGTGCGTCACTAAGCGCAAAACACAGTGGTCGCAAGTCTCACTCCAAATTGCTCACAATTTGCTAGTAGATGCACTGCAACAACTACAGCCACCAGCAGATCAACCAGAAATCAAATATATATAACGCTACTGTAGGCGTAAGTAAGCCGTTTGGATTCTCCTATGGCTATTTTCTAGCCAAGTATTAAAGCACACTACTATGCCAGATGAGATGACGCTGAGTTATGAAAAAAATAAACGTAAAATAAAAAAGGAAATGGCAGACTGTGCCTAATTGAAATCCAACCCCGGGCCCTAATAAATTTTCCCACTTCGGTCTTTGCGATGGATATGTGCGTCACTAAGCGCAAAACACAGTGGTCGCAAGTCTCACTCCAAATTGCTCACAATTTGCTAGTAGATGCACTGCAACAACTACAGCCACCAGCAGATCAACCAGAAATCAAATATATATAACGCTACTGTAGGCGTAAGTAAGCCGTTTGGATTCTCCTATGGCTATTTTCTAGCCAAGTATTAAAGCACACTACTATGCCAGATGAGATGACGCTGAGTTATGAAAAAAATAAATGTAAAATAAAAAAGGAAATGGCAGACTGTGCCTAATTGAAATCCAACCCCGGGCCCTAATAAATTTTCCCACTTCGGTCTTTGCGATGGATATGTGCGTCACTAAGCGCAAAACACAGTGGTCACAAGTCTCACTCCAAATTGCTCACAATTTGCTAGTAGATACACTGCAACAACTACAGCCACCAGCAGATCAACCAGAAATCAAATATATATAACGGTACTGTAGGCGTAAGTAAGCCGTTTGGATTCTCCTATGGCTATTTTCTAGCCAAGTATTAAAGCACACTACTATGCAAGATGAGATGACACTGAGTTATTAAAAAAATAAACGTAAAATAAAAAGAAACTGGCAGACTGTGCCTAATTGAAATCAAACCCCTAATAAATTTTCCCACTTTGGTGTTTGAGGTGGATATGTGTGTCACTAAGAGCTAAACACAACGGTAGCAAGCCCCCCTGCTAATTTCTCACAATATGGTACTAGCTGCACTACTAGTGCCAGCAAGCCCAGCCACAAGCAAATAAAAAAAAAAAGGATAACGTTATTGTAGCCCTAAGAAGGGCTGTTGTAGAATCACTCCTGCCTAACAGTAAGCTAATAGAACCCCCTAACGCTTTCCCTGACCAGTAGCAGCTCTCTCCCTAGCGGCATCCAGACAGAGAATGATCCGAGCAGCGCGGGCAGCGGCTAGTCTATCCCAGGGTCACCTGATCTGGCCAGCCAACCACTGCTATCGACGTGTAAGGGTACCACGTCATGCTGGGTGGAGTGCAGAGTCTCCTGGCTTGTGATTGGCTCTGTTTCTGGCCGCCAAAAAGCAAAACGGCGGGAGCTGCCATTTTCTCGAGCAGGCAAAATACTCGTCCGAGCAACGAGCAGTTACGAGTACGCTAATGCTCGATCGAGCATCAAGCTCGGACGAGTATGTTCGCTCATCTCTAATGCTGACCTTTTTGTTAAATTCAGCCAATGCCTATATAAGAACTTTTTCGTTACAATAGGAAAGTATTGTATCTAGCTGTAGTTTGGTATATCTAATGACCTTTATGCCCTTTATTACTATTGTTTATTTACTGCCCCTTTGTGTACACCGGTGCTTTGAACTGTGGGAGCTGCAATTCCGGGGTGGAATTGTATAAGAAATAACTCAAGAATCCATTAGGTGAGCACCTCTATTTATCATCACTTTGGAATACGATCACCAGACTTTATTACCTGAGACGCCTGGGACTTCTGTTGTCCCCTTTTCTGTTTTTTGGCTTCTGTGTTTGTTTGTTGGCCTTTGCACTTTCTTCTAGTCTATAACGGCTTGCACAGTTATTTAAGAAGTGTCTGCACCGTTAT
Organism: Engystomops pustulosus; assembly: GCF_040894005.1. NCBI lineage: Eukaryota > Metazoa > Chordata > Amphibia > Anura > Leptodactylidae > Engystomops > Engystomops pustulosus. The sequence goes on along the minus strand of NC_092415.1, from coordinate 88,389,583 downwards.
TGTGTCAAACACGACCGTTTTGTGGCACAGCTGCGCTAGCCTCCATGCTACTTAAATTAGGGGGCGTGTCGGCGGTCGACTGATTCGGACCATGCGCCGTATTTAACATGCAAATTGTGTCACACGCCCTAGGTTACAGGTGCCTAACAAAAAAGTTGTGGGGAAGCCACAGCTTCATGATTTCTGGCACACGTTCTTAATGAATCGGTCGCTCCCTGCATTATACACGGGAAGAGCACTTTAAGTGAAGTTTCCGACTTTCTAAGTAAATCAGATACACAGATAATGTTGTGCTCTTCACAATGATAATATATCTGAGAAAAATTACAAAGTGCATGAGAGGCAAGAAAGTGACATAGACAAGTTCAAAGGTAGTCATAAGTTAAAATAAATCTGTAATTTTGGGAGTGAGAGTGTCATTTCCAGGAAAAGGAGGATACTTGCCATAACTTTGGAAACTGTTCAATTAAAATGTTCCAAACAAAAGAACTGATGACTGAGTTCAACTTCTATCTACATGATAACAACCACCCTGAAAAGATCCCATCTCACAGAATGTTACTTTTTTCAAACGCAGCAAAAATTCATCATTCACAAATTGTGGTCTTGTATTTTGCTTATATATATATATATATATATATATATATATATATATATATATATATTATATTCTATATATATTTCACCAAAGAATGCATGTCAAATATCACATTAAAAATACCCAGAGGTGAAAGTTAAATGATTTTTCTATTCAACTTTTTTCTTGCTTTCTCTATAATATTTACACATATAATATATTACCATAATTATTAATGGCTTTCTGTAGTGTTTTAGTAGAATTTCACTTTATGTATAAGGTATTGACAAGTCCCAAATCCAGTCTTTACATTTATGATGGCAGCTCACGCTACACTAAGTATATCATGCTACATAAAGGTGTAGCTAGGGGTTCGGCATAGGTGAGGGAAAGACCCACCTAGTGGGCCCCCAACCCAAGTATAGCAATATTACCACCATTCAGTGATCATATCATGTTAGATACTGGTTTTTACTTAGAGCTCAGTGCATCTTATCAATGATCACATGTACTTACAGTAGTACTGTAATGTACCTATTCATACAGGATATGAGTAGTAGTACTATGCTAAATATTTATATACAAGATAGAAGTAGTAGTACTGTACTGTGCCCTATATAAAGGATAGGAATAGTAGCATTGTGCTTTGACTATATATACAGGATGTAAGTAGTACAACTGTGCTGTATCCATATATACGGGATCGGAGTAGCACTGCTATGTCCCCATACATACAGGATAGGAATAGTATGGCTGTGCCATTTATACTGAATAGGAGTAGTAGTACTGTGATGTGCCTACATATAATGAATAGGAGTAGCCATTATATAGGCTAAGAGAAGTAGTACTGTGATTTGTCTATATATACAGGATAGGAGTAGTAGTACTGAGAACATTTATATAGGCTAGGCTAGGGTTGTTTTAACAGCATGATGTACAGTATACAAAGTTCAAACTTACAAACAGGAAATTCAAAATGGAAATTCATTGAAATGGACTGTGTACTATTTCTACATTCTGGATAACATAATGAATGTAGTGGGATTTATGGAGTAATGTACTCCTCTTTATCACCTGTTTCTCATCGCTAACAGAAATGGTAACTGAGAACTGGGATTGAGCCACAGGCATTTCTCAGTCTGAATAAGATGCCATTCATTGCAAACAAATAACTTGTAGTGGTTTTGGACATACATTTTACGTGGTTAAGTAGTCATCATTCTTTAGCAAATAATGTATGAAGATATTTCACAATGGTTTTCAGTAAATCTACCATTAAATTGTATGTGTATCAACCATGTATGCTGCTTAGTAGCTTTCAGCAACTTGACTGCAGCAATATGTTTATTAGCTGCTTTCCTCTAGTTCTTCAGTTATAAAATACATTTCTATATTTATAGGAAGCACAAGTGCTCTGGGGCATAACCAGAGCCCTTCTGGTCTCTGGTTTCTTTGGCTATTTCATACCTTCCCTGAGCACTTGTAACCCACCTCTCTCCTTGCTGTTCTCTTCCCCTTCCCACTGTCTGCTGAAATATCATAAAGCACCGAGTTAATGCTCACTGAAGCAGCAAGATTTCAGCAGACAGTGGGAAGGGGAGCACCAAGGGAACAGGGTATGGGCTAAAAATGCTTTCTGAGGTGTGAAATAATCAGTGAAGCCCAGACCAGAGGGACTCTGGTAATGCCTCCCAAAGCACTTTTGCTTCATTTACATAATAAAATGTGCTGAAAGAAGGGAGCTAATAAACATTTTCCTGCAATTACATTGCTGGTTGTTATTGGTTGTAATTTAATGGTCCAGTTCTTTTAAGCTTTAAGAAACAAGATTCTTATGACCGTGAGCTATTTCTCAATTTCCAAGTTTCCAGCATCTTTTTATTACAAAGCAGAATTTCATTCATCCAACACGTTTTGGGAAGGGAAGATTTTGCTTTCTTTATTTTCCAAGGTCCATCCTGGATGGATGGATTTTGTCCCTGGCTGCAATGATCTACTGTAAAAGTTAACTTAGATACCTGCAATTACGTATACCTTATACCTAATATGAATAGATAAACCTTCACATAGCTGGTACCAAATTTGCCCAGACTGTCCAAAACTTTTTACTAACCACTTCCTAACGATACATTGCTGAGCGGCAAGGTTGGAATGGCTATGTATCCCACCAGGGGAAATCCTGGTGGGCCGACTGGTCTGAGGTTGGTGTGGGGCCAGTCTGGGGCCGGTGTACATCATCTTATATACTCGAGTATAAGCCACTCTGCACTCTGGTATATAAAATAAAAAACTCTGCACTTAAATTTTCGAAGTCCCCCCAGGGCCTATTCTTGATCCCTGCCTGTCGGCAGTGTAAGGTTTGTGCACACTAGTGCACTATGACATTGGCAAGTGGCTGACGTCATGTTTTGTGTGCTGCCAGTGCACATAAACCTGTCACTGCCTGTGGGATTGGATCAAGCAGAGGACCTGTGGTAGGGGTTGGAAAGGTGATTACAGAGTTTATTATTATTATGTGCTGGGCAGGGGGCTGGCTGGTTATATATAGGGAACTGGCTGTCTATAAACAGGGGACTGGCTGTCTACATACAGGAGCTGATTGGCTATATACAGGGGACAGGCCGGCTATATACAGGGGACTATTATAGTAGTTATATTCTTGTAAATATGGGGCAGTATTATAGTAGTTATATGCTTGTACATAGCAGCAGCATTATAGTATTACATTATTGTACAAAGGATGCAGTATTATAATATATTATTTTACTTATGTAGTAAGTATAGTAGTTACATATTTGTACATTTTATGTATATATATATGACAGTATTAACCCCTTACAGGCTGAGCCCTCTCCATACAAACGCGCCCTCTCCATACAACACGCCCTATTGTGTAGTCACATGTTGCATCTAACGCATGTGTTTCAAAATGCATTGCACCAGCTGGAGAGAGATTTACCTACAGGTGTTAAGATTTTTGTTTACAAAATGTGTTTGTAAAGGCAAGTTTTAACAGCTGTTTAATTAGGCAAATTTCTCTTCAGCTGTTGCAATGCGTTTTTAAACGTATGCATTAGACGCAATGTGTGACTGCACCCTAAAAGCATTGGATTGATATTTATGTGATAAAGCAACACAAAATATCAAGTGAAGTGAAAGTAAAATTATATGGAATTTTTAAAATTTTTGTAATTCAAAAACTTTCTCCTCCTGTAGTGGCTCTTGAATGGGAAGTTAAAATCATTGCATGGAATACTAGAGGACTGAATGAGAGGACAAAAAGAAGGGCTGTACTGGACTGCATAGAGAGACATTTACCTGGTATTGTCTTAATTGAAACTCACTTGACAAATGAGACAGTATTTAAAATTGAAAGAAAACGGGCAGAAGTTAAATTACACTCGGTTTTCACATCTACGTCACTGGGACTGAGTGTACTCTAGAATTGATAGAGACACGAGTAGACAAAATGGGAAGATATATATTCATTGATCATGTTCTAGAGGGGGTACTCTGTGTATTATCATTTGTCTATATCCCGCCGCCATACAAGGGTGAAATAATGAATCACTTACTCGTATTCATAGAAAATAAGCCAAAATGCCCAATAATATCCTGTGGGGATTACAGCTGTACAATGAGCGAGAAACTGGACAGGATAAAAGTAAATATGAGTACAAGAATGTAGGGTGAATCTCCACTTAAAAAGTTATGCACAGAGATTGGATTAATAGACATCTGGCGATACAAATATGGGGAGAAGAAAGCCTTTTCCTGCTACAGTAGCTCGCAAAGGTCTTTATCAAGAATAGATATGGCGTTATGTAATGAGTTGTGTGTACAATACATTAAAAGGATGGGCTATGAAGCAAATTCCCTCTCCGACCACTCATTGATGATAGTGGATCTAAGGCCCCTTCCACACTAGCGTTGCATTTCACGTCAGGGTGCAATGCGTGAAAAACTGACGTTTTTGGCTGCGTTTTTGTTCCATTTTTCCTTGGAGTAATTAGCGTTTTTGCGTTTTTCACGCGCGTGTTGTTAGCGTTTTTGGTGCGTTTTTCACGCGCGTTTTTAAATCACATGATTCTTTTAATTTGGTACCCAGATGTCCCAGAATTCCACATAAAAGGGTTTTTTTTAATAGAGTCACATGATTGCACATGGTCTCCATTGCTTGGCTTGGCCTCTGTGTCTTTGCTTGTAGCATTTTTTGGTTGAACCATGTCTGATTCTGATACTTTGGAAGATGTAATTTTGTCTTGGTATATATCTCAGAAATATGGTGAGCGAAGTGATCTCTGGCATTGCCCCCCCCCCCGGCGTAAGCGTAGGCGATGGGTTCATCCAATTGTATCTCAGCGATTCAGCAAAGGTGTCTTTCATACTTTGTTTTTGGACCTCCGCAAAGACCCAGACAAGTTTATTCGCTTTTGTCGCTTATCAATCACCTTGTTTGACCAATTGGTGGCGGAGCTTCGTCCTGCACTCACATTTCAGGATACCAGGCTACGGAAAAGTATTTCTGTGGAGGAGCGTCTTCTGGTTACCCTCCGGTATGTTTTTTTTTTAAGTTTAAAGGATTATTTAGAAAATGTGTATTAATTTTTTTTTATTTTTCATTTTAGGTTTCTGGCTACAGTAAATTCGTTTTCATCCCTCCATTTTACTTTTCTGATTGGGACTTCAACCATTGCAAGCATTGTGATTCACACCTGTGTTGTTATTTGGTCCCATTTGAGACGCACCATGATGCCTCCGCCAAATGCTCAGCAATGGCTGGATATTGCGCATGGCTTTCATGAAAATGCAAATTTTCCAAATTGTATTGGCGCCCTGGATGGAAAACATATACGTGTACAGAAGCCACCAAACTCTGGATCCAGATATTTTAATTATAAACGGTATTTCTCTGTGGTTTTGTTAGCACTAGCTGACACTAACTACCGTTTTATAATTGTAGATATTGGGGCCCATGGTTCTGCTGCTGATGCTGGTATATTCCGTGCTTCTCGAATGTCAAAGCGTTTATCAGACCGTCAGCTTGACATTCCTGAACCCCGTTTTTTTGCCAGGTTCTTCTGGGCCCTCTTTACCATTTGTTATAGTGGCAGATGAGGGATTTGCACTCTCATATCATGTTATGCGCCCTTTCCCACGCCGTGGCTTGGATTTAAGGTGCAGAAATTTTAATGTTCGTCTGGGCCGGGCTCGTCGTTTTGTGGAGTGCGCATTTGGTATATTGGCTAGCAGATGGAGGGTTTTTCAATCATCAATGCAGCTATCTCCACAAAATGTCATTTGTGTCATCAAAGCATGTGTAATTTTACATAATTATTGTCGCATGTATGACCAGCCGGAGAACCCACAGCCAGAAATAGATGCTGATGTTGCTACTACTGAACCCACTCATCATGCAAGACCTGCTTTAGCTGGAATGCGTATTCGAAATCAATTTGCAGATTATTTTCTGTCTAATGGTGGGGATTTAGTTGTGAAAAAGAATATTTATCTTTAATTTTTATTCCATCTGTTTGATTATACTTTTCGTTTAAACTACGTATGTATCTGAATAAAATTGTTCTATATTTAAAGACAATACACAAATCTATATAATTTTCGATTTATGAAATAAATGCTTAAAGACCAAAATACTATATACATATTTTTTTTTTATTACATCAAAAATGTTAAAAGCCACACTTTTGGTTAAAAAATAATTAAGAGAAAACAAATAGGCCGAATAGCCATCAAAAACACAAAGAAGAAAAATTAACAAACAACATTACAACTGCATAAAATTTTGTGCAGGTGAATCGTGCCTCTCACCTCTTGGCGCAGGAAAACGAGGTGCTGGGGAAGGTGGGGGAACTAACACAGAGGATGCCCGTCCCTGAAAACTGTGGCTGCCACTCGCATACTGGTGGTGTGCTTGAGGCATATTATGAGCACCAGCACCAAAATAAATGTTGCTTTGCGTATGGCCAAATTCTTGGCCAGGGTATGTCCCCGAATAAAAACTATGGGGGGCCTGAGGTGGAGGAGGTGGTGGTGGTGGCAGCGGCTGGGGTCGGGGGACAATATGACCATACAACCGCCACTGCTCCAGGGCCTCAAAGATCGGAGTGGGGTTGTTGGGTGGACAGCAGGCCTCCAGAATGATAGAAAATGCCCCCTGACACCGGAGGAGGTGTTCCTGCAGCACACGGCGCATATGGTCCGCAAGACTGCGCAGGTAGGTCACTATAGTGTCCTCCTGTGCCCTGCGGCCCAAATAATTAAGGACATTTTCATCCAGCACTCTGCCAGGGGGAGCCCTTCTTGCACGCCGTCCTCTGGGGACAGGAGATGTACTCTGTTCTTCCCTTGCTTCAGCCACCTGCAGGTGTTCGGGTTCTGCCGAGGTTGGGCCTGCAGTGGCGTCCTCTGCAGCAGCTGGCGTTTCACTGTCCACAGTCGCCACATCAGCTGACGGCGCAACAGGGGGATGAATGGCTGCATCCTCTGCCTCCGTGTCTAAATTATCTTCAGTACTAATATTTGGATTAAAGCAAATGTAAAAGTATTATTTTTAACATGCTGATAAATCAATAAATCAAACAATAAACATAACGAACATATACTTGACGCAGAAAAAATCAAAATACAAACAACAAAAACAATAAATTATGCTGTGTTTGCACAAATGTTTGGTGTCCTCCATACACAAAAACAAACATGTGCAATTGCTCACAACTAAATATAGTGCAAAAAAAATTATTAAGGCACATGCATAGACAGACAAGATCCCTTTAAAAAAAAAACAAAGGCTAACTTACGGGTCCATGGTAAATATGTCAGATAAAAAGCGCATCTGCTCCCGATAACAATAGGGCCGCTTTCGTGAGCGACCAGAGCCACTGTGGCCTTCTTGGGCACGCATATCTTTTTTGCATTGGTCGCGGCAGCTCCGCCACCTCTGCTGCACGTCCTTGCCTAGTTAAAACAGAGGCAAAGTCATTAACACAAAATAGTTACACACTGCTAAAATTCACACTTTGAAATAGAACATTTGGAATAACCAAAAAAGATGATAAAACTTACATGCAAGTTCACGCTCATCTGTGGACATTTTAGACCACTTTTGGCCCAAGAGGTCCTTGCTGATTTCCAGCCATAACTTTTCCTTTTTGCACCGGTCATGATAATCGTTCCTGCGATTATCCCACAGAGTAGGATGCCCATGAACCAATGAGATCAGCTTCTCAACATCCAGAGTTCTTGGCATCTTGAGAATTTGAGGCAAAGCAGCACACTCCTGTATAATGGCAAATGTCCCAGACACTACTTCCTGTCTACTTCCTGACTTTTTTTTTTTTATATCACCTAGCAACCCATCCATTTAAAACGCATTGCACTCGCATTGCACTTGCAATGTTCGCGAGTGCAATGCGTTTTTGATGCGTCCCCATAGACTTGAATGGCGCGTGAAACGCAAAAGTAGAGCATGCTGCGATTTTGACGCGCGTCAAAACAAACGCAAGCACGCGCGTGCAAAACAACGCTAATGAAGAAAGACCCATTGAATACAATGGGACAGAGTGCAATGCAAGTTCTGCGCGTCAAATGCACGCGCAGAACTCGTGCGTGAAAAACGCCAGTGTGGAAGGGGCTTAAGTCTGAGAGATGATAGCGCAGGAACACTACCTCCTCTAAGAATCAACGTACATTAGCTAGCAATAATAAACAAAGATGAAATAATTAAACAAGAGTTGATAGAGTTTTGGGATAGGAATAGAGACAGTAATAATATTGGAGCGGCGTGGGATGCAATGAAGGCCTTTATACGGGGTCTCCTATTTAGTAAAATACTGTGGACTAAAAAGATGACTAGAAAAAAGGAGGACTGTTTAAAGCTAAAGTGCAGAATAGTAAAGAAAAATACTCTAACGATCCCACAGAAAAAACAAGGGCTGACCTTGAAGAGGCAAGAATAGAATATAAAAACTTTTTACTAGGGAAAGCTCAGCATTCCTCCTTCTTTTCAGGATACAAACAGTTTCATGAGGCAGGAAAGCCAGGGAAGCTATTAGCTAACATCATAACTCAGCACGAACAACAGAAAAGTATAGAGGCTATAAGGAATGACAAAGGGGAAATCACTAGAAGACCAGAGGAAATTAAAAATATCTTTTTGGAAAACTTTGAAAGATTATATAAATCTGAATTAAAAATGAGTGATGAGGGCATCAAAAACTATTTTTCTGGCATAAAATTTCCCAAGTTAACGAACACCCAGAGGCTGGAACTGGAGAAACCAATTTATCTGGAGGAACTCCAGAACGTATTGAGTACTATTACAGGGAATACAGCTCCCGGGACCGATGGATTGCCCTTTGAGGTTTACAGGAGGTTCGGGGGTATATTACTCCCGGCCCTGATGGAGACCTTACAGGGGGCAATGAATGGAGGCCTGCTATCTATTACAATGAATAAAGCCGTAATTGCCTTAATTTTAAAAAAGAGCAAAGATATACATGAGGTGGACTCCTATCGTCCAATATCCCTCCTCAATACTGATGTTAAGATTTATTCTAAATTGTTGGCAGTAAGGCTGAGGAAAGTGATATTGGATAAGATCAGGAGGATTTATGCCAAATAGACATGCTTTGAATAATTTAAGAAGGCTTCAGGCCAACATCCAGTTGGGACGGGGTGGGGGTCGATCCATCCTGTCTATCGACGCCACAAAAGCGTTTGATAGGGTGGAGTGGCTCCCACTCTGGGAAACACTGGAGAGGTTTGGCTTTGGGCCAAATTTCATCAAATTCATTAAATTTTGGCGATCGGTGACCAAAATGTTCAGGATAGGTAGAGGAACCCGACAGGGATGCCCTCTCTCTCCTCTGCTGTTTGCACTATCTATTGAGCCATTGGCAATAATATGTAGAAGGAATAGGGGAATAGCCGGCTTCAGCAGCAGGGGAGAGGAGGACAAAATCCTTCTCTATGCCAATGACTTGTTGTTTTGCCTGAAGTCATAGATACCATCTCGAAATTTGCGGAAGTGACAGGAATGGCTGTTAATTGGGGCAAATCTACACTCTTGCCATTAGATGATATGGAGTTAGGGAAAACAGGAGATTTAAAAGTTCTGAAGGAGAACAAGCATTTCCAATATCTGGGTCTTAAAATCGGAGGTAAGGCTAGCTCATTTGTAGAACACAATTTGGCGCCGGTGATCCAAAAGATCGGGAAAAGAATTAAAGTATGGATTAAATTACCTATATCACAGGCAGACAGGATAGCTTTGATCAGAATGATAATACTACCACAACTTCTCTATGTCATATCTGCCACTGCTACTTGTATAAATAATAAATACTTCAAGACTATAGAAACCATGCTTAACGAGCTGATCTGGGGCAGAAAGAGGGTTCGGATTAAAATTCAGCAATTAAATAAGCCAAGAGGGAAAGAGGGTATATCGTTACCAAACTTCTTCTGGTACTGTATCTCTATTTTACAATTTTTAATAGTTGGAAATAATAAAACGATAATCAAGGAAATAGCAAGGAGAGTTGAATTAGACACAGATAGCGGACTAGTATTGGTGGAATCTGGGTTACTGAAGGACCCCAGAATTGCTAGAATTCCCTTATGCAGACTTTTTCTCAAAGTATGGATGCGGTTTAGGCAAAGCTTTAACATAATGGGAAGCACGGAATATTCACCACTGTGGAATAATTTTGTAATAAAAGAATTTAGGGCTTACCACGATAGAAAATACTGGGAAGTATTTGAAAATTTGAAAAATTCTTTTGAATTAGAGGATAAGCACTATTTTAAGTACACACAAATGACATACAAAAGTGAGAGGATGTCTAGTATGGAGGGTTTATTTAAGGGGGAACATGAACAGATTAAATTTTTGGGTGAATTATGGAATAAAAAGAAGACACTTTCTAAGATATATAAATTTCTCACAAGATCGTTGAACTCTATAAATGAACACATAAGTAAATCTAAGTGGATGAAAGAAATAGGTACACTGAATGAGGCACAATGGGATAATATTTATAGTAATATAGAATTGGATGGACTTCCAGAGTCCTTCAAATTGATACAGATCAATTGTCTACAGACTCTATTATAGTCCGAAGATGATTAGTAAATTTAAAAAAGGGATAGAAATAGATTGTAGCAAATGTAAGGAGAAAAATGTAGATCTGCTGCATATGTTCTGGAAATGTAAGCCGATCTTAGCCTTTTGGGAAGCAGTGTATGCAAAGATAAGAGAGCTCATCCAGATCGATATACCAGATACCCTGGGTGTAATGATATTGAGTAACTTAACTGGAGTAAAAGGGAACCAATATGAAATCAAATGGTTAGCAAGGGTGTTATTTATAGCAAGGTATGTAATAATCAGAAAATGGATCCTTAAAGAACCACCAAATGTAAAGGAGTGGGAAAGTCATTTAGAACGCATTAAAAAATTTGAAGAGATCAAATATGTTGATATGGGGAAAAGGCAGATATGGAATAGGAGATGGCTATTAGAAAAGGAGCGAGTTTGGTTTCTTAGTTGGTTCTCTTATTTATTTATCTATGTTTATGTATATGTGTATATATATATATATATATATATATATATATATATATATATATATATATATATATATATATATGTGTGTGTGTATGTATGTGTTTATATGTATATATAATTTTTTTTCTTTTCTTTTCCTTTTTTTTTTTTTGGACCTGGCTGGAGGGGAGGGGGTGGTTGGATAGGCAATGTGGGGATAAAGGTATGTAATTATGCAATCAATTTTTGTAAAATATGTTGAATTAATAAAAATAATTCAGCATAGTACGATCTCACCACCCCCAGGATACCCTCGCGAGATTCCTGCAAAACTCCCTGGGAGTCAGTGAGACCTATGATCGATTTCTTGGCCACACGTTCCCGGCAATTTTCCTACAGATCAGGAACGCCCAGTTTTCCGTAAACTCTTTCGATTACCGGGGACGTGTAGCGGCTGTACTGATTTGTCTCAGACTTCAGTCAGTCAATTTTATGTTTGACCCCCTCTCCAGCCGAATACAGTGACTCCAATTCTTTCCGCAGCTTGAGATACTGGCTGTACTTACTCTTACCCTTCTTCACCGACAGTCTCTTCAAGAGGGACCTGATCTCCTCCTTGACTTTCTCCCACCAGTCAGATATGTTATCATAAAAGTCTACTCTCTGGAGCTGGATCTGAAAAAGGGAGTGGACGCAGTTCTGGACATAGATATCATTAAGGATGCTGGAATTAAGCCTCCATAACCCCCAACCGACATCTGAGCGGTTAGTAGCTCCCATGCAAAACAATAAGGCCAGGTGATCAGAATATGGGACGACCTTCTTACTCATCTCACTAACAGTCTCAGAGGGACTCACAAACGCCATGTCAATCCTACTGTTCCTGTCAGCACATGTGTAGGTGTACTTAGGTTTCCTACCACCCAGGGTAAATACATCACATAGATTGGCCTGTGATACGATGTTACGTAGTACTCTAGAGTCTCTGACAACTGCTCTGCCTGAGGACCTGTCACCTGATGTCAAAGTAACATTAAAGTCACCTGCCATTACTATAGGGATTGAGGTAAATAAATATTGCTTCACCTCATTGAACAGCTGGATTCTCTCTGTCACTGTCTGTGGGCCATAGATGTTGATCAGCCAGAGTCGCCTACCATGGATGGTCACTTTCAGCACCAGGCACCTCCCCATAGCGACCTTTGTCAGCCTGTGCACCGTCACGTCTGTGGTGTTAAACAGTATGGCGACCGCGGCATACGGCTCCACAGCCAGTGACCAGTAAGAAGGACCAGACCGCCACTCATGCTCAGCCTCACAGAGATGCCCTAAGGTGGTAAGACGGGTCTCCTGCAGGAAGATGACATCAGCGTCCAGATATCTCAGGTGGTCATACACTGCGTGTCTAGTCCTTCTTACTTTAACACTATTGACATTGCTAGAAGCAACTTTTAGAGAGAACCCAGCCATCACAATGATAAAGAGCAGAGCAGTGACCCCCATCATCATGAGTCAGAGTCATCCTCCCCCTGTCTACCACCAGTCTCCATGTCCAACTCTACTGCAGCCTCTACGGGAGGGGGCTTCTTTTTAGTCCACCTCACACTTATTTTCAATGCGCTGTAACTCGCGCTCATAATCCCCATCTGACTCTGACAGAGCATCAAAGCAGTTAGAAAGGACCATGACCCCGGCATCACCACTGGCTTTTCTCCTGGTTTTTGGACCTAAGTTGCACTCTTCCTCAGGTTTACAGGAGGATTTATCTTTTTTCTTTCTTTTGTTCTTTTTCACCTCCTCATATTCACCAGGAGCTACAGAGGTGGCTGCCTGAGGCTGCTCGTAAGTTTCCACCTCCATACTCCCCTGAGTGCTCTCTGACTGCTGAGGTGCTGGTACTGTATCACCTGACCCCTGTACCTCCCGCCTTGTGAGAATTTTCCCTGATACCAAGGCCTCCTCCTCTAAGGCGTCTGCCTCCTGCACAATTTCATCATCAGAGAAGTCCCTGACGATATTATGGCAGGCTTCTGGCCAATCCTTGTGCGGATGGCCCATCTCTCCGCAGAGGTTACATCTGACCATCTCACAGGTAGAGCTGAGATGACCGACCTCCCCACATAGGTTACACTTCACCACTGTGCATATTTTGGCCACATGACCGACTTTACCACATCTAAAGCATTTCCTTGGTTGTCCGGGATAGAAGAAAACGCCCTTCTCTCTGCCTATGAAGAAGCTGTTGGGGAGGTGTAGGGTGATGTTGTTAAACTGGCACAACTTTACCAGCACCTTCCACCCTCCAGTCCAAATACCGTTGGCATGTCTATTCCTGGTGAGGTCTAACACAAGATCACAATGGCGCCTGAGCCACACCAGAATATCCTGAGCGGGAACTGACTCGTTCCAGAAGATGACATTGACTACCACGGTACCTGGCCTGGATATGGGGACAAACACAAACTTACTCCAGCCATCTGTGTCCCTGAACCGGGAGAGTTTATCCCAGAACCTGTCCAGACTAGACATGAGCTTAAAGCTGAAATCATAGCCCTGTCTTTCTGGAAGGTTAATAACCGCCAGGATGTCATCTGGGGAGAACCCCATCTGGCGGCACAGGAGATCCCGCACCACAAACCTCCCATCTGGGAGATCTTCCTTTGTGCCACTGTTTCTAAAGCGCACCACGTTCCTCCTCTTAAACGCCTGCCCCGTGTAGTGTGCACCGGAGGTGAAGGAGGGAGCGCCGCAGCTCCAGGCGTTTCTGGGAGGTTCCTGACGGGGCTCACTCTGGGTATTGGGGGGAGGGTCTGCTCTAGAGGGACCTGACTCATCTGAAGGGCTTGATGTTAGTGGGGGGGAAGTCGTACACATTATCCTGCACAACCACCTTTCTCCCATCCACCTCTATGTTATCCTCAGGTGGCTGCACATCACATACAGACTGAAGGTTCACTCCATCCCCCAACCCCTCAGGAACATCATGATGACCACCAGCGTCCCCAGTGTCTGCTCCAGCAGTAAAACGGTCCTGGGTCACCACATCACCCTGACACATAGGTGTATGTCCACTGTCCTGCTGCAGTGTAGTGCCTCCTGGGACTTGTGGTGCCTGTGCATGCCCCTGCTGTGGTGTAATGCCTTCTGGGACTTGTGGTGCCTGTGCATGCTCCTGCTGATGGACTGTTGCAGACCTTTGCAGCTGCTGTTTTCCCTTATCGCCCTCTTGAAACACAAAACTTGGTGCCTGCAGTATGGGACGTGTTCCTCTCTCATCAGGGGACATGCTGGACACTGACGCATCGTCAGAGGGTCTGGACATAGATGAAAAGTTCTGTCTTTCTGCTTGTCTGGCAAAGCGTTCCTTATTCTTATAGGACTCAGGGTGAAGACACACATGGCGTTTTTGGGCCGTTTTTACTAAGTGCGTTTTCAGATCGTTAAAAACGCATCCGTTTTTCCGAAATTGCGCAATGGAAAACGGACAAAAACGCATGCGTTTTCAAAAAACGGATGCGTTTTTTAAAGCATGCGTTTTTAACGATCTGAAAACGCACTTAGTAAAAACGGCCCAAAAACGGCCCAAAAACGCCATGTGTGTCTTCACCCTCAGACAGTGGCCCCATCTTCTCCAGGACACATCATCTGTTTGTGGTGACTCAGCTCCCCCATCCTCCTTACCAGTGCCGGGATCTCCTCCGCCAACTGCAGCTCAGGCGCTCGTATCGTCTCTTTCACCTGCCGTGCTGGTCTCTGTAGTCCTCCAGGCTGAGTGTATCCACCTGTCTCCTTGTGTGTCACATCTCCAGGCTTGCTGCTTGCACCGGCTTTTGCAGGGACATTTTGTGGCTTCACAGCTGATCTGGTGCGGCCTGGACAGGCCATTCTGGTCACCACATCTCTCTGCTGCAGGTTTTCTTGCAGGGTTTGTTTCTCTATGGATGTTCTCCTCTGCCTGGGTGCAGGAGTGAGGGGCTGTGCACCTGCTGCTGGTCTGACAATCTGCTTCACCTGTGCTCCTCCATGCTGGGCTGGGGAGGAACTTGCTTCATTCTTTGCTGCACTCACTTTCTTCACTTCAACTTTCTTTGTAGCATCAACATTACATTAATTCTGTCGATTCTCTTGCTGACTGGAAACTTTTGGATTTACATCCATCTGTAGAATTGATTGGGAGTTTTCTCCCGGTGTAGGCCTGGAAGCCTGGGCCTCGCTTGGGGAATCAATCCACCCCACCCCGGGCTAGCTCCAGACTTCAGGAGTCTCAAGAGCACAACTCACTCACAACCTCACCTCTAGGAGGCAGGATTATAGTAGTTATATTCCTGTACATAGGGGGCAGTGTTATAGTAGTTATATTCTTGTACATAGGGGGCAGTATTATAGTAGTTATATTCTTGTACATAGGTGGAAGTATTATAGTAGTTACATTCCTGTACATAGGGGGCAGTATTATAGTAGTTATATTCTTGTACATAGTGGAAGTATTATAGTAGTTATATTCTTGTACATAAGAGGCAGTATTATAGTAGTTATGCATAAGAAAAAAAGAACAAAAATGTGGTAACGGCTCACCCTTTGTTGGCTGCAGTTGCTTGTAATGGAAATCCAAGGCCAGGTGCACGGTGTAATCCCATTCACTGCTCCGGTGGTCCGCAGTGATATATCATATGAGAGGCAGGAGGAGGAGAAACAAGTCGGGAAACCGGCACTCATGTGAAAAAATCCAAGGGTAAGCGACTGTATAAAATCATGTGGAACATTTATTGAAGAAAAAAAATATATATTGAAATGATGCTAAATAGCATGGAAAGGCATGGACACAGCGGTAGGCAGTGAAACACGAAAAAAGTGCAGCAGAGGTAACGCGTTTCGGACTTTTCTGGGGGGATCTCAGTCCTTAGTCATACCTAGTTTGCTTTGAACCCTCACCTAGGTTAAGTAGTGTTAACTCATGTGTGCGTGAGTGGGTTTCCGGCATGGAAACTCCACGCCTCCACAAAGGTGGGGGGAGCAATTTTTAAGCGGAAAACGGCTATCTAAAACAGTAAATGACAAAATTATATGTATTAATAAAAATACAACAGGTCTTGTCTGTGGTTTAGACCCTTTGGATAACGGGTGTCAAGATTTAGGATCCAATATGCTTCTTTTGAAAGAAGCAATTTCTTCCAATTGCCTCCTCTAGATGGACGTGAGACTTGTTCCATGGCAATAACTTGCATGCTGTTCGTGTTACCAGCATGGACTTCTTTGAAGTGTCTGGAGACACCTGACATGTTACGTGTACTGGAGATGGTTTTGGGGTTCGCTGCTGTGATATGTTCACTGATACGATCTTTTAGCTTCCTCATAGTGCAACCTATATATTGTAGTGAACATTTGGTGCATTGTATCAGGTAAACTAGGTGAGTTGACTCACAGTTCATATAGGTTTTTATATTGTAGGTACTGTTGGTACTATATGAGGAGAAACATGTAGTTTTACTGACATATTTACAGATGTTGCAGCGTAGACCGCCACAACAGAAGCTGCCAGTTGTTCGAAGCCATGTATTTTTATTTCTGTGCAGGATGTTGGAAAATGTGTTGGGGGAAAGAATATCCCCTAATGTTTTGGCTTTTGTGGAGACAAATGAGACGCCCCCTTCAAGAATTTTTGCAAGTGTTGGTTCATGTTGCAGAAGGGGTAAGTGTCTTTTTATTATGTCAGTAATTTCATAGAACTGTGCACTAAATTCCGAACTGAAAGTAAGAGTGGGTCTATTTTGTGTAGTTTTAGTTTTGATTTGTAAATAATCAGACCGGGTTCTTTTACTGACTATGTGCATGGCCCGCTTGCATAGCTTTTTGGAATAGCCTCTATGTTTAAGTCTTTCTGTTATAGTGTGGCACTCTGCTTTGTATTGAGACTCAGTGGTGCAGGCTCTTTTGGCCCGGACATATTCACCTATGGGGAGGTTTTTTATTGTATGAGGGGCATGGCAGCTTTTGGAATGTAGAAGGGTGTTGCCTGACGTTTTTTTGCGAAAGACTCAGGTGCCCTATGGGTGCCCTATGGGTGCTAGTTTTTCACCCTCGCTGGCAAACCTTTACATGGCTCTATGGGACGAACACTACCTTTTCTCTCCATACAATCCTTTTTTGGACCACATCACTTGGTATGGTAGATATATAGATGACTGTCTCCTGGTCTGGAATTCGGACCAGGAGGCAGTCGTCGACTTCATACATTATATTAACAGTAATCCATACAACCTTAAATTCACGTATGAATTTAAAAAGAACACCATTTCATTTTTAGACATTTCCCTAATAGGAGATTACACATTGGGCAAAGTGCAGACTTCACTCTTTCGCAAAAAAACGTCAGGCAACACCCTTCTACATTCCAAAAGCTGCCATGCCCCTCATACAATAAAAAACCTCCCCATAGGTGAATATGTCCGGGCCAAAAGAGCCTGCACCACTGAGTCTCAATACAAAGCAGAGTGCCACACTATAACAGAAAGACTTAAACATAGAGGCTATTCCAAAAAGCTATGCAAGCGGGCCATGCACATAGTCAGTAAAAGAACCCGGTCTGATTATTTACAAATCAAAACTAAAACTACACAAAATAGACCCACTCTTACTTTCAGTTCGGAATTTAGTGCACAGTTCTATGAAATTACTGACATAATAAAAAGACACTTACCCCTTCTGCAACATGAACCAACACTTGCAAAAATTCTTGAAGGGGGCGTCTCATTTGTCTCCACAAAAGCCAAAACATTAGGGGATAATCTTTCCCCCAACACATTTTCCAACATCCTGCACAGAAATAAAAATACATGGCTTCGAACAACTGGCAGCTTCTGTTGTGGCGGTCTACGCTGCAACATCTGTAAATATGTCAGTAAAACTACATGTTTCTCCTCATATAGTACCAACAGTACCTACAATATAAAAACCTATATGAACTGTGAGTCAACTCACCTAGTTTACCTGATACAATGCACCAAATGTTCACTACAATATATAGGTTGCACTATGAGGAAGCTAAAAGATCGTATCAGTGAACATATCACAGCAGCGAACCCCAAAACCATCTCCAGTACACGTAACATGTCAGGTGTCTCCAGACACTTCAAAGAAGTCCATGCTGGTAACACGAACAGCATGCAAGTTATTGCCATGGAACAAGTCTCACGTCCATCTAGAGGAGGCAATTGGAAGAAATTGCTTCTTTCAAAAGAAGCATATTGGATCCTAAATCTTGACACCCGTTATCCAAAGGGTCTAAACCACAGACAAGACCTGTTGTATTTTTATTAATACATATAATTTTGTCATTTACTGTTTTAGATAGCCGTTTTCCGCTTAAAAATTGCTCCCCCCACCTTCGTGGAGGCGTGGAGTTTCCATGCCGGAAACCCACTCACGCACACATGAGTTAACACTACTTAACCTAGGTGAGGGTTCAAAGCAAACTAGGTATGACTAAGGACTGAGATCCCCCCAGAAAAGTCCGAAACGCGTTACCTCTGCTGCACTTTTTTCGTGTTTCACTGCCTACCGCTGTGTCCATGCCTTTCCATGCTATTTAGCATCATTTCAATATATATTTTTTTTCTTCAATAAATGTTCCACATGATTTTATACAGTCGCTTACCCTTGGATTTTTTCACATGAGTGCCGGTTTCCCGACTTGTTTCTCCTCCTCCTGCCTCTCATATTATAGTAGTTATATTCTTGTACATAGGGGTCAGTATTATAGTAGTTATTGTAACGTCCGTGCCTGAATGTCGCTCTATCCGCAGTTGGCGGAATAGAGGTGTTTATTTGTGTGTGAACTGTGGCTTAATTCTTGTGTTTGGATTAACTGAGCCACACCCTGCTCCTTGCATTTCTGTCCTGCCCAGCAAGGGTTACTAGCCTGATGGACAGTTCCCCCAGTGTGCTGCTGGAGGCGTGTCCGGGATCGGCTTTATATACCTGCCCATTCCCATCTTACCTTGCTGGTTATTTTGAGTCTGACCTGGGTATACTTGCTTGATCTTGACCTTATCCCTCCGGTTTGCTGGTTTATTTGGGTCTTGTCTTCCCTGAGTATCTAGTTCTGTTTTACCTGTCTCTGTTTGTCTGCCTGTATCTGTACCTGATCTGTATATTACCCGTTTGTTCTTGACCTGACCTGAGTATATCCCGCCTGTACCTGTATCTGGATCTGACCTGTGATTATCTGCCTGAAGACCTGTCTTTATCTGTTGTCTGTCTCAGTCCTGTGTTTGTATTCTGTGCACCAGTGCCACTTCAAATTCCCAGTCTGCCCCTGATTTCAACATATCTCTGGGGAAATCTGTTACCAGATTTTCAGCAGAAGACTTTGCCTGACCTGTATACCCTTGTGGTAATACAGTACCAGTCTAGTGTGTCTACTGATTAACTTTTCAACCTTTCTTTGTCTTGTCACCATAAATCTGAGATATCAAGGTATCTTATTAATATTATCATTATAATTGCTGTTAATTATTCACTGCTGACACTGAAAGGTTAAAGCCAAACACACCTGGGAGCAATGATTTGTGTGTTACTTGGAAACCAAATGCCATTTCTGAATGATCAGTAGTGATAAAAAGAACCTGTAATTAAAGGAGGATGTGGTTTTTTTTGCTGATTTTAACCCCTCATGGGTGCCGCCATCATTATTATGATCTTCGTTTGACCCAAGGCTACCTGGCTTCTGCAGATTCGTTACAATGAGCCAGTGGCTCATTGTGATGAATGAGCTGCAAAAATGCCATATACTGCAATACAGAAGTATTACAGTATATGGTAGGAGCAATCTGACCACCTAGGGTTAATGTACCCTAGATGGTCTAAGAAATAGTGAAAAAAAAAAAGTTTTAAAAATAAGAAAAAAAATGTATAAAATATTAAAAATTCTAATCACCCCCCTTTCCCTAGAACTGATATAGAACATAATAAACAGTAAAAATCACAGGCACATTGGGCATTTTGGGACGCGGCGATACCCAATCTAACAAAATATAAAAACAGTTATGGCCGGCGGTGACCTCCGAGACGGGAAATGGCGCCCAAATGTCCAAAATGCGACTTTTACACCTTTTTAAATGACATAAAAAATGGAACAAAAAACTATCAAAATGTCGCACAGACCTCAAAATGGTAGCAATGAAAATTTCTGCTCATTTCGAAAAAATGACACCTCATACAGCTCCATGCACTAAGGTATGAAAAAGTTATTAGCGTCAGAAGATGGCAAAAATTTTTTTTCTTTTTTGTACACATTCGTTTAATTTTTGAAAATGTATTAAAACACAATAAAACCTGTATAAATTTGGTATCACCGCGATCGTACCGAACCGAAGAATAAAGCTTAGGTGTTATTTGGAGCGCACAGTGAAAGTCATAAAAACTGAGCCCACAAGAACGTTTTTTTTCAATTTTTCCACATTTGGAATTTTTTTTCAGCTTCGCAGTACACGCCATGTTAAAATAAATAACATTAAGGGAAAGTAAAAATTTGTTATGCACAAAATAAGCCCTCACACAGCTCTGTACACTTAAAAATGAAAAAGTTATGGATTTTTGATGGTGGAGAGCGAGAAATGAGCGAAAAAACCCTGCGTCCTTAAGGGGTTAAAAATGCCTTTGGCAGTATTCTGAATCATCTCAATAGTTTAAATAAGTTTAATTCACATTAACGGGCTCCCTGCCAGCTGCATGTGGTGAGTCCCTGGCGGGGTGGGGGCAATTGCAACCTGTGAGTGTTCTTCTCTCTTCCAAATTTATGGAGCTCCCTCACCTCACTCCCTGGCATGTGCATTGAGCAGGCAGTGGAGGTAGGGGGATGATGTGCAGGAGAGAACAAATACATGTATATGTCTGTAGTTGACTATTGGCAGAAGGTCCCTAGAAAGTATTAGTGCCATACCTGCATCATGGTGGTAGAAATGAGACCTATAAATCAGGAACAGGGGAACAATGAATGTGCAGGACTCACTGAATTGCATATAAGTGACTTGCATATTACATATAAAAATAGATTTTTTTTTAACATTGCATCCATTGTAAGAAACCATTTATGAAAAGGGAAATGCTTTTTAAAGGTAACCTACCACATGATATGGAAGGTGTAAGATGGAAATACCGAGCACCAGCTCAGGGTGAGCTGGTGCCAGAGCTTATTTTTGTTAGTGTCCTAAACCGCTGCATCGCGGTTTAAAACACTTTTTAATCTTTACAGCCGAAGCTGTTTCGGCGCACCAAGCACGCGACCCTGCGCACGGCTCTCCTTCACTTCCTATGTAGGCGTGCGCCGAGCGCGTGCCGAAGCAGCTTCGGCTATAGAGATTAAAAAGTGTTTTAAACCGCGGTTTAGGACACTAACAAAAATAAGCACGCGAACCTCTCCCAGCCTTAAGGGGCCAGCATCCTCCTTATTGGCTCTGGCATTCCCGGCTCGGCTATATAGCATGGCGACTCCCAGCATCCCCTGCCGGATCTTCAGGTCATTCTACTGAAGTGAAACCCTTCCTGAGCGTTTCCAGACGCCTCCATGATTTCTGAGCATTTCCAGACGCCTCTGTGTTCCTCTGGTGTTCCTGTGTTCCCGTGTTCCTCTGGTGTTTCCGTGTTCCTCTGGTGTATCCTAGTAATCTTCCGAGGTCCTGCCAGCTCCCGGGTTGCATCTGGCATTGTTATCTCCCGCGGTGGTCCAGGGAGTCCACAGACTTTAGTCCCAAGGGATTATTTCCCATAGACTGTGACAACAGAGAACCTCTGTGGGCTTTTATCACAGTATGTGGATGGAAGTGAATAAAGCCATATATTTATCCACTTATGTATTGTTAATGGATTGGATTAAATTGCATGTCCAAAAACAGAAGGAGCGATATATATGGAACACAGTTTTTTAAATCAAAACCACTCAACTCATGGTTTAACTAAGATATCATCCTGCATCAGAGCAGCTATAGCATTCTCAAGGCTGAAACTGAAAAATCGCGACCATGGTGACAGACAATGGGAGGAACATGGTGTCTGTGCTGCAACGAGGATGGATGGTCCATTCGCCCTGCATGGTGCACGTGTTTTATCTAGTTAACAAAAGCTTCCTGAAGTCTTCCACCCATCTGCAAGACACTCTAAAATGGCCAGAAAACTGTGCATGCACTATTGCCATTCTTACAAAGCCTAGCACACCCTCCTCGAGTTGCAGCGGCAGAAGGACATGGAACAGACCCTGCACCAGCAGGTGGTGGCCTACTTGGACAGCACTGTACCACCCGAGGTAGAGGATTCCCTGGACTACTGGGCAGTCAAACTGGTTAGTGGCCGCAACTTGAGAAGTTTGCAGTAGGGAAGCTATCCTGCCCGGCCAGTAGTGTGGCATCAGAACGGGTGTTCAGTGTGGCAGGGGCCATCGTTACCCCAAGGAGAAACCGCTTGTTCACCCGTAATGTGCAGAGACTGACCTTTGTCAAGATGAATCAGGCGTGGATCGGCCAGGATTTCAACACAGCAATGCCTTATGCATCAGATCAGCCATGACGCCTCTCCCAAAGATGAGAAATGAGTCTGGATTCTAACTACCTGCCTGATGCCACACATATGCTGCCAGTTGCTCATCTGCCTCCGACCATCTTTATCAGGGACTGGAATTGTCACCCACCTCCACACTTTGTCATTGTGCCACTTTCTCACCTTCTACTGCTGCCACCTCCACACTTTGTCATTGTGCCACACTGTGGCCTACCATGTTGCTGCCACCTCCAGAATTTGTCATTATGCCACTCTCTGACCTCATGCTGCTGCTTCTTCTGCCACCTCCACACTTTATCATTGTGCCACTATGTTGCTGCCCGCTCCAGCATTTGTCATTGTGCCACTCTCTGACCTCATGCTTCTGCTGCTGCCACCTCCACACTTTGTCATTGTGCCACTATGTGTCCTTACATGTTGCTGGCAGCTCCAGAATTTGTCATTGTGCCACTCTCTGACCTCATGCTGCTGCCGCCACCTCCAGCATTTGTCATTGTGCCACTCTCTGACCTCTTGCTTCTGCTGCTCCCACCTCCAGAATTTGTCATTGTGCCACTCTCTGACCTCATGCTGCTGCTGCTGACACCTCCACACTTTGTCATTGTGCCACACTGTTGCCTACCATGTTGCTGCCACCTCCAGAATTTGTCATTGTGCCACTCTCTGACCTCATGCTGCTGCTGCTGCCAACTCCACACTTTGTCATTGTGCCACTCTGTTGCCTACCATTTTGCTGCCAGCTCCAGAATTTGTCATTGTGCCACTCTCTGACCACATGCTGCTGCTGCCACCTCCACACTTTGTCATTGTGCCACTATGTGCCCTACCATGTTGCTGCCAGCTCCAATATTTGTCATCGTGACACTCTCTGACTTCATGCTGCTTCTACCACCTCCATAATTTGTCATTGTGCCACTCACTGACCTCATGCTGCTGCTGCCACCTCCACACTTTGTCATTGTGCCACTGTGTGTCCTTACATGTTGCTGCCAGCTCCAGAATTTGTCATTGTGCCACTTTCTGACCTCATGCTGCTTCTGCTGCCACCTCCAGAATTTCTCATTGTGCCACTTTCTGACCTTATGCTGCTGCTGCCACCTTTGCAGTTCTTTTTTGGCAAAGACATAATTTTTTAAGGAGAATTGTAATGAATGATGCATGTGCGGTCTCTATTCTTCAAATTCTAATGTCAAACTTCAAATTCATTTCAAAATTCATTTCAAACTTTGTCATTGTGTCACACTGTGGCCTACCATATTGCTGCCATCTAAAGAATTTATCATTGTGCCACTCTCTGACTTCATTCTGCTGCTGCCACCTTTGCAGTTCTTTTTTAACAAAGACATAATATTTTCATGGACATGAATGATGTACGTGGTGTCTCTAATCTTCAAATTTAAATTCAAAATTTCAATTCATTTCAAAATGCTAAATCATTTCAAACCTTGTCATTGTACCACACTTTGGCCTACCATGTTGCTGCCACCTAAAGAATTTGTCATTGTGGCACTCTCTGACCTCATGCTGCTGTTGCCACCTCCACACTTTTTCATTATGCCACTATGTGGCCTACCATGTTTCTGCCAGCTCCAGAAGATCTCATTGTGACACTCTCTGACCTCATGCTGCTGCTGCCACCTTCAGAATTTGTCATTGTGCCACTCTCTGACCTCATGCTGCTGTCACCTCCACACTTTGTCATTGTACCAATCTGTGGCCTGCCATGTTGCTGCCAGCTCCAGAATTAGTCATTGTGCCACTCTCTGACCTCATGCTTCTGCTGCTGCCACCTCCACACTTTGTCATTGTGCCACTATGTGTCCTTACATGTTGCTGGCAGCTCCAGAATTTGTCATTGTGCCACTCTCTGACCTCATGCTGCTGCCGCCACCTCCAGCATTTGTCATTGTGCCACTCTCTGACCTCTTGCTTCTGCTGCTCCCACCTCCAGAATTTGTCATTGTGCCACTCTCTGACCTCATGCTGCTGCTGCTGACACCTCCACACTTTGCCATTGTGCCACACTGTTGCCTACCATGTTGCTGCCACCTCCAGAATTTGTCATTGTGCCACTCTCTGACCTCATGCTGCTGCTGCTGCCAACTCCACACTTTGTCATTGTGCCACTCTGTTGCCTACCATTTTGCTGCCAGCTCCAGAATTTGTCATTGTGCCACTCTCTGACCACATGCTGCTGCTGCCACCTCCACACTTTGTCATTGTGCCACTATGTGCCCTACCATGTTGCTGCCAGCTCCAATATTTGTCATCGTGACACTCTCTGACTTCATGCTGCTTCTACCACCTCCATAATTTGTCATTGTGCCACTCACTGACCTCATGCTGCTGCTGCCACCTCCACACTTTGTCATTGTGCCACTGTGTGTCCTTACATGTTGCTGCCAGCTCCAGAATTTGTCATTGTGCCACTTTCTGACCTCATGCTGCTTCTGCTGCCACCTCCAGAATTTCTCATTGTGCCACTTTCTGACCTTATGCTGCTGCTGCCACCTTTGCAGTTCTTTTTTGGCAAAGACATAATTTTTTAAGGAGAATTGTAATGAATGATGCATGTGCGGTCTCTATTCTTCAAATTCTAATGTCAAACTTCAAATTCATTTCAAAATTCATTTCAAACTTCGTCATTGTGTCACACTGTGACCTACCATATTGCTGCCATCTAAAGAATTTATCATTGTGCCACTCTCTGACTTCATTCTGCTGCTGCCACCTTTGCAGTTCTTTTTTAACAAAGACATAATATTTTCATGGACATGAATGATGTACGTGGTGTCTCTAATCTTCAAATTTAAATTCAAAATTTCAATTCATTTCAAAATGCTAAATCATTTCAAACCTTGTCATTGTACCACACTTTGGCCTACCATGTTGCTGCCACCTAAAGAATTTGTCATTGTGGCACTCTCTGACCTCATGCTGCTGTTGCCACCTCCACACTTTTTCATTATGCCACTATGTGGCCTACCATGTTGCTGCCAGCTCCAGAAGATCTCATTGTGACACTCTCTGACCTCATGCTGCTGCTGCCACCTTCAGAATTTGTCATTGTGCCACTCTCTGACCTCATGCTTCTGTCACCTCCACACTTTGTCATTGTACCAATCTGTGGCCTGCCATGTTGCTGCCAGCTCCAGAATTAGTCATTGTGCCACTCTCTGACCTCATGCTTCTGCTGCTGCCACCTCCACACTTTGTCATTGTGCCACTATGTGTCCTTACATGTTGCTGGCAGCTCCAGAATTTGTCATTGTGCCACTCTCTGACCTCATGCTGCTGCCGCCATCTCCAGCATTTGTCATTGTGCCACTCTCTGACCTCTTGCTTCTGCTGCTCCCACCTCCAGAATTTGTCATTGTGCCACTCTCTGACCTCATGCTGCTGCTGCTGACACCTCCACACTTTGTCATTGTGCCACACTGTTGCCTACCATGTTGCTGCCACCTCCAGAATTTGTCATTGTGCCACTCTCTGACCTCATGCTGCTGCTGCTGCCAACTCCACACTTTGTCATTGTGCCACTCTGTTGCCTACCATTTTGCTGCCAGCTCCAGAATTTGTCATTGTGCCACTCTCTGACCACATGCTGCTGCTGCCACCTCCACACTTTGTCATTGTGCCACTATGTGCCCTACCATGTTGCTGCCAGCTCCAATATTTGTCATCTTGACACTCTCTGACTTCATGCTGCTTCTACCACCTCCATAATTTGTCATTGTGCCACTCACTGACCTCATGCTGCTGCTGCCACCTCCACACTTTGTCATTGTGCCACTGTGTGTCCTTACATGTTGCTGCCAGCTCCAGAATTTGTCATTGTGCCACTTTCTGACCTCATGCTGCTTCTGCTGCCACCTCCAGAATTTCTCATTGTGCCACTTTCTGACCTTATGCTGCTGCTGCCACCTTTGCAGTTCTTTTTTGGCAAAGACATAATTTTTTAAGGAGAATTGTAATGAATGATGCATGTGTGGTCTCTATTCTTCAAATTCTAATGTCAAACTTCAAATTCATTTCAAAATTCATTTCAAACTTCGTCATTGTGTCACACTGTGGCCTACCATATTGCTGCCATCTAAAGAATTTATCATTGTGCCACTCTCTGACTTCATTCTGCTGCTGCCACCTTTGCAGTTCTTTTTTAACAAAGACATAATATTTTCATGGACATGAATGATGTACGTGGTGTCTCTAATCTTCAAATTTAAATTCAAAATTTCAATTCATTTTAAAATGCTAAATCATTTCAAACCTTGTCATTGTACCACACTTTGGCCTACCATGTTGCTGCCACCTAAAGAATTTGTCATTGTGGCACTCTCTGACCTCATGCTGCTGTTGCCACCTCCACACTTTTTCATTATGCCACTATGTGGCCTACCATGTTGCTGCCAGCTCCAGAAGATCTCATTGTGACACTCTCTGACCTCATGCTGCTGCAGCCACCTTCAGAATTTGTCATTGTGCCACTCTCTGACCTCATGCTGCTGTCACCTCCACACTTTGTCATTGTACCAATCTGTGGCCTGCCATGTTGCTGCCAGCTCCAGAATTAGTCATTGTGCCACTCTGAGGCCTACTCATGCTGCTGCAAACTGACTGCTGTCTCCCAGGAACACTCTGTGATTTCCATAATGCTGTTTTCACCCTCTACCACTCTATGATGTTGCCATTATGTTTGGTTTTCCCATTCATTTTATCTGTCTGCAGGAATGAAAAGCTTCAGGATTGATAACCAAAAGCCGGAGTGGATACAGAACATGGAGGACATGCAAATATCCCATTTACTGGTCATCTCTGTTCTGGATCAACTCCTGTTTGTTTTTGGCTTTAGCAATACTGATGTATTATTGACTGATTGAACAAGGACACTGATGGATGGAAAAGAAGGGCAAAATCATCATGCTCAAATATGCACAGGAGTGTATCCAAAACAGAGATGACCAGTAAATGGGATATTTGCATGTCCTCTGTGTTCTGTATCGACTCCTGCTTCTGGCAATCAATCCTGAGGCTTTTCATTCCTTCTGACAGATGAAATGAAGAGTAAAACCAAACATAGTGGCAACGTCATAGAGTGGTGGAGGGTGAAAATAGCATTTTTAGCAATTACGGGTGAACAAGCAGGTTCTCCCTGGGGTAACGATGGCCCCTGCCGCACTGAACACCCGCTCTGATGCCACACTACTGGCCGGGCAGGACAGCTTCCCTACTGCAAACTTAGCAAGTTGCGGCCACACATCAAGTTTGGCTGCCCAGAAGTCCAGGGGATCCTCTACCTGGGGTGGTAAATTGCTGTCCAAATAGGCCACCACCTGCTGCTACTGGAGGAGGCTACCTGCCTCACTAGGCGGGTGAAGGAAGCTGCTCATTAAGGACTCCAGACTTAAGCTGCTGCTGATGGAGCTGCTACTGCTCCTACCCCCTCATCTCCCCACAGCAGCCACGGCAGTAGTATGTGAGCGATCACTGCCAGGAATCCCCCGGTCAGACTTGAGAAAGGATGGCGCACAAAGGCAGTAAAGTATTTCTGTATAGTACCCCAGTTCTATCTCCCTCCCGGATGCAAGTCGTAGATTTTACCTTCCCTCCTACTGAGCACTTTATACCAAACAGCTTTGTTGTATTGGTTTGGTCCCAGATCTAACACAGAGGAGCTCCACAGACTTGTATTTATATATCTTTTTATTCATCTATTCATACTGTTGCTTAGGAGTCCATTGACCTACAACTGTGCATGTCATCTACTGTGTTTATGATCTCCAGGACTGTACTGTACTGCTGCTATCAGTTATTGATGTTTACATGGTGTAGGGGGTTGCCTTGCTATTCGACTTGTGGCCGACTGTGGATCTCTGCTATAGGCTCTGATCCACATGGTTTACTTTGATGTGTATGCTTATACTTTTTAAATGTTTATATGTACTTTGATGCATGGCATCTTTGGTGTGTGTTCACATGCTTTCACTGTTTAGCCTACACGCACTGGCTTGCTTCTTTGTTTTCAGTCATATGTAACACATAGTGTGTTGGCTTTGCATAGTGTGTTGTAGTGCATCCTTTATGACATTTTGGACAAATTTCCACTAAGTCTTCGTATGCAGGGCAGCTGAAAAAAAATCATCCATAGCTGAGCAGGAAGCACATTCACCCAGTGAGCCTCAAAGGACATCTACTGTCCCTGACCGTAGTTACAGCTCCACACGTCCGCGCTGCCATGCACCTTGGAAGAAACCGATAACCTCAAGGACTGGCCCACCTTCTGTTCTACATATTCTATATATCTGGCTGAAATTGCATGTGTAGCACTAGGTGCTGCTGCTGTTTCTGCGGTGGCAGGATGGACCTCCACGCTTCACTTTCTGCCCGCAGATTCTACATATACACACGCTCGTCTCCTCTGGTGTCTTAATTAAAAACTGCCACACCGCCGAGGAGTGACTACTAACGCCGCTGCCACGCTGGGACCCTGTGGCACTGCTTACTTGGACCTGCGAAGCGAGTTTGTACCCCACGGACGTTTGGCTCCTGTCCTCACACTGCTACCACCCTGCTGACTCACGGCCACAGCAGCGACTTGCTGCATGCTTTGCTGCCTGACACGCAAACTGACACCCTCTTCGTCCGATGATGATGATTAATCACTGGATTAACCTGGCTCCCAAGCGTGATTAGCTACATTATCATCGATTTGTGTTTCCCTGTCCCTGCTATTCTCCTCCACGGTCTCAGTATGCAAAGCCTGACTACTTGCAAGTGCAACATAACCTCACGTTCCACTCTCCACATCCCGCCTACTGCACAAAGCAGTGGATGTCTGCCCCTCCTCTTCACTGCCAAGCAGCTGCTTGACTGTCCTCAAGGAGTTCGTCCTGGTGTTTTAGTGGCGCTGAGCCCAGACCACCTAGTACAGTGGTGGCGAACCTATGGCACGTGTGCCAAAGGTGGCATTCATAGCCCTCTCTATGGGCACCCATGCCATTACCTCACCGCAGAGTTCGCCAGACAGGACTCGAGGCCTCTTCAGCCCCAGGCAGCCAAAGACCCTAGAAGGAAGCTACAATGATAATGCAAAGCTTTCAAATAATCCATGGCTTTCTACTGTATTGGTGTCCTCAGGTGCCTATACAATTCAAACATGTGATAGAGCAGGTGGTAATATTTTGCTGTTTAAATTGTCGCATCGGCACTTTGCAAATAATATGTGGGTTTTGCATGCAGTTTGGGCACTCTAGTAGATCTGTGGCAGTGAAATTAACAGGACAGATGCTGGTTGAGGACAGTTGAGTGCCGCTGACCTGCTTCTGGGCCATGCCAACTAAGGGTTGTATCTGACAAACCCACTGACTCTTGGCTGTGGTTGTCAGATGTCATCTGGGAGGAAGTGGTGACCTAGTCAACCTGCCACTAGATGACAACGGCAGTTCTGGCCTCACAGAGTCACCCCTGCTACGACGTCCCCTTACTGTGCTGTGACCTGTGTCTGCTCCACCTGCCACCTCTCTGTCTGACATAATGGTTAATAAACTATGTTGATTTGACATGGATATACTTTATTTACCAACAAAACTTGAAATTTGGGGTATATAGAAGCATAATAATTGACACCTGGGAATAGGAGCAGAAATCACTACAGAAAGTATGTGGATTTTACACAGATTTCTTCCTATTTACTTCAGCAACAACATAGAACTGCTATTTGGGGTATACAGATTCCCCAAAATAGACACCCTTGGATTGAAGCACAAATCACTACAGAAAGTATGTGGATTTTACACAGATCTCTTCTTATTCACTTCAGCAACAAAAAAGAACTGCTGTTTGGGGTTTACACATACCCCAAAATGGACACCCTGGTGTAGGAGCAGAAATCACTGCAGAAACTATGTGGATTTTCCTATTCACTTCAGCAACAAAAAAGAACTTCTATTTGGGGTGTATAGATCCCCCAAAATGGACACCCTTGGAGCAAAAATAACTACAGCACAGAACAGTACAAATAGCTGGACGCTAATGGCAGCACATGCAGTGTGAAATGCCGAGATTGGAAATGGCTGCCTGTTTTTATAGGGCTGTGTGACATCACATAAGCGTGCAGGTCGCTGATAGGGTTACAGGTCTGCACACGTGATCTAGGGGTTACTTTCTCTTTCCCAGAGTTCTCTGCCCCATGTAACATGTTGTGCTTGCGCCCATTTTGATAATAAAGGAGGAAAAAAAAAATTTTCCCACGAATCACCGACGAATCAAAGTTTTCCTGAAATTCTAACTGAATTCCAATTCATTAGAATTGATTCGCCCATCTCTATTGGTCATCTATGGAATCATTTGATGTCGGTGCACTCTTTGATGTTATTGTTGGAGCTTGGCCCTCAGCTCAGCCCTTTCAATCTGGCACAGACGTTACCTTGTCAGGCTGTGTTCCTGCTTCACTTAGGAACATGTGCGTGTCATACTAAAACACAGCATTGTTTGAAGACCAAACCATACTCCCTATGCATTTTTGAGCATAGCACAATGTTCTACAACACCATACATTCTCTCTGCAGCCAGGAAATACCTGTTTTTTAATGCAATTTGTCATGATTCGATTCGGGTCGAATCAAATTTTTCCGAAAAATTCAGCGAACCTGGTCGAATAGAATTTTGACAAATTCGCCCATCTCTATTCATAATGCATCAAATCAAATGGTAGGTTTCCTTTAACTCTTAATCATGTACAATTTACATATGTTTATGCATGTACTTACACCATTTACATATCATAATAGTTTGGTGACAGTGAGTCTGTCAACTAAGTAATTAAATGTTAGGAAATATAAGTAAGGGTGTGAGCCCTACTGATTCATAGTACTTGTATTTTTCCTATATAGCGCTTCTTACATTAAGAGCTTGGAGTACTCAGCAATGTTTAATTGCCCATGAATCTATTTAAGTTTTCTGGGATTTTCTGGATCAAGGTTCCCAGCCTTAGTACTGCTGTAGACACTGTGGGAGAGTTATTAAATTATTAACCAATCCTATTCCAGCTCTTTAAGAGAGATGGACATGGGCAGGAATCCAACTATTGTCTCATGTCTTGTTTGGAAACAGCCCCCCCCCTCCCTAGTTTACTTTTGATGTGAACATTTAGCTATTTATACCACAAGTTTATCAGTTATCATATTCATTAGACAAAATCGTTTTAAAAAAACAAAAATGCTTTCATTAGGGATTCTCAGAAGATATCACCATCATGATCATGATATAAATATATGAATTTAGTGTCCCTATTTGTATGAGTCACGAAAGAAATCTTTCTGTATACCTAATAGATAAAATTAAGAACTATTTTATCATAGTAGAAAGTTTCCAAGGCATCCTGACAAATGTCATACAACCACTTTAACCTCTGGTGAAGCTCTCTGGATGCTGCTAATTTACTGAACTTTAGACCCAGGCTGCAATGGTCAACGTAAATTAGTTTTGGGGCATCCAACTCTAACCCTTCAGAAATGTTCTGGTAGCTCAAGGATTCATAACCTTTAATATACTTTCATTACGACCAGCTGCATCATGGGATTATCTGCATGACTACCAGTCCAGAGCTTGCATTCCTGTGTAGAGAGGTTGTCAGTCTCTCCTCTGTGGCTGACTTCCTGTCACCTACAGAATAACATCAACTACCTAATCCCTCCTAGGAGATCTCGGACACATCTTTTCTGCTAAGCTCCCCTCCCTCTGTTCCTGCCTTCCATGCACTGCTGCCCTATGTAAAAAAAAAAGCAGTAATATAGAAGATGGTGGCAGATTTATACATCTTCCATGATTCACACTGCATGTCGTGGGAATTTGTAAGAGATATTTGCAGAATCTCCAGTGTCTCTTTTTTCCATCTTCTATTCTTCTATTAGATACAGCTTCACACTGCTTCCTGCTACCTCCTGCTTGTAAAAGCTGGCAGAGAGAAACCTATGCTGAGATGAACAGGTGAAGCTGCATTTCATGACAAATACTATCAATTCTGCACACAAAACTTACAGATATTAAAAAAAGGAATGTGGGTTAGGTAGATTTTTTTTTAACTCTCTTTATAATCCTTAGCTCACATTGATCTCTCCTGTCTCTTGTTTCTGATTGATAAATTCCTTTCTGTCAGTTAAGAGCTGTGTGATGCAACACCACACAAATATACACTCAAGAGTCTGCATTCTGTCACAAGATAATGACATATTTTCAACCAGGTTTTTAAGTTTTTTTGTCAAACTTATGAAGAGGTTTTAAAAATGTAACCATCTATAGTGTTTTTTTAAAATAGTTCAATTTACACAGCAGGCTTACTATTAGACAAAGATTTTCATTCTGTAGGAAATTTTTGTACTGGAGACACCCTATGTACATTATACACAAGACTCAAAGCACCACAATAGAAGATAACAGCTTTATAAATAATATATTTCCTCTTTCACAAATACCTCTGTAGTATTATACTATCAACCTCAGAAATTAATTACTTTACACAGCTTAGTATCATCTGCAAATATTGAAAACCCTCTCTAAGGTCATAAAAGGGTTTTTTCCACGAAACAAGTTAGGCCTTACTTGCTGATCGTGGGGGTCTCAGTGATGAGACTGCCAAAAATCATGAGAATGGGGGCCCCATGGGGTCTGATGTACCTCCATTGCACCCGTTGTGTATGGCGCCCTGCAATCTCCTTAAGCTCCATAGAGATGAAATGAGCAGACTGGCCATGAAAGACCAGCTAATCCACTCATCCTGGGGAAGGGGTCTGACAGCGTTATCATGATCTATGGGGGTCTCATTGCTTAGACCCCCACATATCAGCAAGTTAGGCCCTATCCTGTGGATAGATGTGGAACTTACCTCCTCATAGACGGCATTCATATTAATCTGACAGGACCATGTTGATACTGGGTTATAAGGTTATGCACAGTGAGTTACTCCAGGATAGCATCTCTAACAAACCCCTCAAATATTTTCCCCACAACAGAAGTTGGACTCACAGGTCTGTAGTTTCCAGGATTGCATTTTAATACTTTTTTGTATATTTGCACCACATTTGCTATGTGCCAGTCCTGTGGAACAGAACCTGTCCTTAAGGAATCTTCAAACGTTAAAAGTAATGGTCTGTCTGAATTCATGCAGTACCTGGGGTCTATGCCATCTCTACCATGGGATTTGTCTATCTTAGTGGTTGTGAGGTGATGCCATACCTATTCCTGTTGACATTCAAAAGAGAATTTACATTATCCCTCATCCTGTCCTCCCAACATTTTACTGGGTAAAAACAGTCCAGAGGGCAGCATTCAATAAATTGTTACAAAAAGTGTTCAAAAATATTGCACTTACCTCCAAATGGTACCAATGAAAATAAGAGCACATCACACAAATTGTACTGACCTGCTGAATAATGGATTACCTAGTCAAAAGCTATTTTAATGAGGATTTCCTCTTGCTCTCCTGCTTAGCCCACCCTGACACTCCAACTTTTTATGAAAAAGTCTTCCTCAACGTATCATATACCAGGACATCTTTGAGCTATTTTATGCATAGTTAACTAATTAATAACTAATAATACAAGCAAAAAAACATAATTTTAGGTGTCAATGGTAGTGTGTTATGCACAATGTAATGTACAAATTCAAGTTGTGCAATGCTGATAATTGTCTGTTATGTGATCATGAGATGACAAAGATGTCAAATGCATGTGATATGGATCTTTGTATAATACCATAACTTCATCTCTCATAACAAATGTCATTAACACTAAGTTGGTGTTGCTGGTTATTATAGTATCTATATATATATATACATGTAGAACAAATGGGAGGGCAGTGGGGGTTGGTGGTGGGATTGGGTAGGCTGGTTGATGGTGATAAGCCACAAGTTAAGTTAGCTTTAAACCTTCCATTCGCTTATGTTTATAACTGTTCTATATTGCAAATTAAGATTAAGACTTGTCAAGACTAGTCTTAAAATGCATCATATTGATATAAGGGTCTTATGTCTTATGATAACCCAGGTGTATCTTTAGTCTATACAATCTTACCTTACACCCTCTATTTGTTGGTTTAGTTAAAAAAATAGTAGTGCAATTTTTGGTCCATGATGTTACATCGTTTGTCATGACCTGCTCCATTGTTGGCTAAAGACACAAACAGAACCATAAAGATGAATAAATGTGCAAGTTAGAGTGTTCACAGTTCTGCAATGAAGACTCTGTATGTCAACATTCTTGGTTCATGTCCACCACACTGCTATGTGGAAACATGTTATGTGTATGAAACCGCCCCATCGACAAATGAGAAGCATGATGCGATGTTTAACCCATTTATGTCCACATTATAGTAATGAATTGGGTATGCAACTGCAGGTGGTCCTTGTGTTTACAGCTACAGTGTAGGAAGATCTAAGGAGTCCACATGTATAAACGTGCTTTCAGTTTCAACCTTCTGAAGTTTTCAAAAAATGGTGGACAGAATCTTTACCAAAAAACACAGTATAACTCGTCCAGCACATCCATCATGTATAAAAGAATGGAACACACAAAAGAAATTAGTGATTGCTTTAAATAACATGACACTTGTTGCCATTTAGCTACTGTCTAAAAGGGATTATTGTGGTGGAGCAAACATCCCGTGACAAATTTCTTGTTTCTTAACTACAGCAGAAACACAAGTTGCCTTCAAGACTATTTTCAGATCTTTTCTTCTTTGTTTTTTCTCTAGTAGTATAGGTCAGGTCTCCCTGCGTGGAGAGAAAACTCTCATTACCATTGTGCAATACCCTTTGTGACTCAAAGAATCACCCTAAAGAATGCTTCACTTCTTCCATGAGAAAAGATAAATAATCATTAAATAACTATTTACTTCAATACCAAGCATTGCTTCACATCAATCCAGAGAAAAAGACATCTCCTAATCACAAGGGATGGCAACCCACAGAAGTAAATGTCAAACCTTAGTCTGCTGTAATATATGTAGAAATGATTAATTTAATTGCAAAACTTAAAAGAAAATGAATCACATGCATGAAAGTTAGACAGTCTTAAACTGTGACAGATAAATCAATTTGTCTAACGCTGAATCAAAAATCTGGCAATTTTTCAAGTGTACTTCACTTTTTAACAAACTTTTTAGAAATCAATAGTCCAGTGTGCATACATGAGGAAAAACGTGTTGGGACTTTATGTGGAAGATTTATCACTGCTTTTAAGCCAGTTTCCTGGCGTAGAAGCACTGAAATAATAGCACTTCAAGAAATTGAAAATATTCTGGTGACTATGCCACTTTCACACCATATTGGCGTGGAGGGGGCATGAAGGGGGCAGGCGCAGGCAGAGTAGACGTTCCTGCGTACTTTTTTAAAATCTGTAAACATTTACCGGCGTTCACAGATTTTTACTCAAAACTATGCAGGTCAAACGAAACTTTAAATTGCTCTAAGCCTCAGAATGTATCTGCTGCGGCTATGGGGGGAGTTTGAGCTGCATAGACTCACAGCTGCCGCTATCCCCTCTATCTGGTAACTCAAAGATTGTGTTAGAGTGCATCTTCTAGTCCGAGTGTCAGGGGCTTTTATTACCGCCAACCCTCCTGACCCCTGTCCTGCAGATTGGGTGAAGCATTGACAAAGCCTTTCACCTGATCTCTGAGAGAGCATAGCCTATGCACTATGCACTGCTCTCTCTCTCTCTGCCATCCCAACTGTCACAATCAGGACCTCGCCTGACATAATGTGATAGTCTCAAGTCACATGACCCATAAGGAAAAATTACGGCTATATCATGGAGGAGAGGCCACACTGAGGAGATGAGAAGCTGGGGGCTGCAGGATAGGGAGCTGGAACAGAAAAGGAAAGCATGTTATGATTGGGGATGTTTTACATATGGTATAAAAATCAGATGTGGAGGGGTAAACTGAAGGGGAGCTGATGGAGGGATTTAACGAAGATGGTGGGTTTAACCATTTTTGGGGGTTTAGAGCTAATGGTGTGTATTGGCAGGGTGCTTTCATGGGTACATGCAGTGGAGCTATTGCTGAAATGTTTATGTGACCACCAAGGAATTCCTATTTGGTGTCCAATATATTTCCTTTATTTTGATGTACAAATCTGGGCTAACCTCTTATAGTTCAAAAAATACTGTATCTTTTTTTTAAACAAATACAAATATATACATGTTTTAATTCTGGTAAGAGAGCCATTACAAATTGGAAGGCCTCTACTTACATAAAAATCAATTATTAGGGGCATGGGCACTATGTACATATCAAGATTGATAATGAGGGTCCCTATTTACGTACTAAGTTATTATAGGGGTAATTACATTATAATTTATTAAGCTCTTTACATGGGGTACATATGCAAATATAATAAGACATGACAGAACAATAAGATTGGCAGATAAAACAATCAGAATGAGGGCCCTGCTTTCCAGAGCTTACAGTCTACAAATGTATTGGTATCTTCCTGTGTGACAAAAGGTAATGCATTGCATCACATTTATAAATAGTCAATTTTCAATGCTCTCTGAACTTCAGAAATGCATGGAGCTAAATTCTGTTTAAAAAACATCCTTCTTCTTTGCATTTAGTATATGACTTGTTTGTTGTACCCAAACTTGTTGGTTAAACTGTAACTAAACGTTTAACAAAATGGCATGAATCAACAGTTCAGATGATAATATTAAACTTTGTAATAAACCCATTAAAACATTTTTCCCCTGCCTTTCTTCCTGCTTGTAGCACTGTATATAAATCAGGTTTCTGTCCTGTTTCCACTGACAGCTCAGAGATAAATAAAGCTGAAAAGATGAATAATGTCTTAACTGCACTGGGCATTGACTGGATATATGTATTTCCTTAGAAAGCGGAATCATCAAGTGAAATATTTTGGACAGGTGATTTTTAGCTTCCTGGGGATGCTTATGATGTGCAACTTGCAACCTAACCACTGGGCGGCAGTTCAAAGACATCTAAGGGATATAGATAAAGTATCAAAAAGCAGTTTTCTTACACCACAAAACTAAAAACAGGTTAAGTCAATAAGACACACATGTATGTCCCAAATTTAAAACAATTTATTTTTTTTAATTTTGATTTCAATAGAAGTCTAGATGTTTTATGGGTTTCTCTTTAACAACAGTTTTCTAAATTTTTTTAGATTTGGGTATGGCCTGTATTTTTACAGGATGGAGGGGCACTGGTAATGCCCCAAAGAACATTTTGGCTCATTAGCATTATTTTAAAAGTTGATTTTACAAGTAAGGAGGCCATGGATAACAAATATAAGAATATTACCTGATTTATTATTTGTGAATATTATGATAGATTTCCTTTATCTGAGGGTCTAATAGAGACATGCATTTCTTATCATCAATGTAATCCTTACAAAGGGGTATGAGGGGTTTCTGAATCCCTCGGGTTTTCCGATTTCTGTCACGTGAAAACCGGCAAAGAAGCACCACAATCCGAAATCCCGGGGCAATTCGGCGCAAATCAGAAAAATTTGGGAAACCCAGCAGAAAAAAGCGATTCG
Source organism: Engystomops pustulosus (assembly GCF_040894005.1). Taxonomy (NCBI): domain Eukaryota; kingdom Metazoa; phylum Chordata; class Amphibia; order Anura; family Leptodactylidae; genus Engystomops; species Engystomops pustulosus. Next base: position 88,351,333 of record NC_092415.1, on the reverse strand, counting down.
GACCTTTAGTAAATGTGCCCCAATATGTTCTTTTTTAAGTATACTGAGAAATTCATGAGTAGGACATATAAACTCCTAAATTGTGCTGTTAAAAACTACATTTCATCATAAAATACCAAGGCTGCATACAGCTATAGTGACCAAAAATAAAAAAGTTATTGATTGTAGAGGACATTAAAGGAAAAAAATAACCTGGTTATTAAGGTGTAAAACTTGTGCGGAGATAAGGGGTTAATGTGCTAATATGGTTAGGATGTCATTTACAAGTCATGCACTTTTCACAGTCACCCACCCTACCCTAATACACAGTGAGTCCTATCTGCTTTGAGGGTTTGGTACTCAAATACTTGTATGCTATGAAAAAAGCATTCTTATGATGTCACTGGCTACGCTAGAGTCATCTACAAATCCCAGAGGGCATCATCAAGGTGTGTCTGCACTGAGAATTTCACCCTTCGTGTTTTCTGTTTGTGCTTTGGCATTTGGACGACACCCTCTAAAGCTGAGAAACAAGTTCAGGCTAAAATTAATGAGGAACTTTCTAAACCTGAGGTCATTTACAATGCAAGCAATTCTTTACACCCTCAAATTCCACTAGTTTTCATGCTCTCAACAAACAGACAGAATATGTTGTGGCGACTATTGAAAACTTGTTAGCTAAAGCAAATACAGTACGTTACTAAAATAAACTGTAGTTAGTATTTAATGGGTAATGTCTAACACTGGCCCTTTCACTTGTGACAACCTTTAAGACAGGATTATACAAAATCATTTTCCTAGGACAATGAATAGATCTGGGATAGGGGTTGACACATCCATAGTCTGCTAAGGGTTGACTTTGAGTAATAGCAGCTGTGCCATAATATTGTATGTTACAATTCCAGCTCAATCCAAAATCTTGTCAAGGTACAACAGCTGGAAAGTAAATTTTCCATTGATTTTTCCCTTTGACATTTTGCTTTTAACAATTCAAATGCAAAACTATTTCACAAACTGTGCACATAATATTTTATTTCAACTTATATTATATAAATGCCATAAAAAATAGCATAAAATGTAAATATCATATAGACATGGTATATTATACTGATAACACCCAACTCTCCTCGGATGATTTTTCAGATCCAAATGAAAGATCTTGGCAAAAGGTGGCTATGATTTTTCAGAATGTTTTAGAAAATTAAACAAGAGTAAACAATTTTTAAAATATTCAAAATGTGTAGAATGGTATATAAAAGGAACAGTTATAAACAGAAACCTACTTCAATGGCACATATTCACTAAAGCCCCTGAGCTAGTTATCTGTCTGACTTTACACATTCTTTTTAGTGCAAACTGCTTGCATTAAGAGGAGATCAACCACTCAAAAAACAAAAAAAATCCCAAAAATATTCACCCCCCGCTCAATTTCATCTTGATCCCAGCACTGGTTGCGCCAAAATCACCTAGCACGTAGCGCGGGGACAAGACTAATTATGCACGCCCTCGCCACCTCTCTCTCCCAGCAGTGACATCAAAGGGAGAGGCATGAATTTATGCCTCTGGCACAATGTCACCTTGCTCTCCAAGTCTCTCAACATGGGAGAGGGAGGTGCTGGGGCATGCATAATTAGCAGACTGGAGAGTCGGACATCTTGTCCCCATGCTCTATGCTGCTAATTATAACTTGCTTTTTTAGGTGTGTCAAGACTAACAGTGGACAGTGCCAGGATCAAGGTGAAGAGGAGGGGGTGAGTACTTTTAGGGTCTTCTTTGTTTTTTGAGTGGTTGATTTAGTATAAGAAGTGTCCGTGGCACTAAAAATTTGTGTAGTGGCTGCACTGTACCCGACATAATTCCCAACAAAATTCTGATCATGAATGGGCAGTCGGACTGTGGACCAGATTTATCATGTAGTCCAACACAACTGTGTCTCACAGTGAAGGGAGCGCCAGATTCATGACGAATGTGTGCCACAATTACTGAATGTGGCGTCCCCTGCACATTCCACAGGACAACTGCACGTAGTGCAGTTTGCACTGTTTTTGATAAATGTGGCCCATTAGCCCTGACAGAAACCTGGCCTAGGGGCTTTAATAAATCTGGTCCAATGTGATGAAAAATTCAACAGTGGATGTTTATCAGTGTGAACAGGTCCCAAATGGTTTTGCTGAGAAGATGGGATGTTGAATTCTTTATTGTTCTGGTGAATTTTCTTGACCTTCTACTGAACACACAGTGATTCACTATAAATGAAAATTCTCTGTAAAAAGATCAAAATTAACATTAATACTAGAGATGAGCGAGCACTAAAATGCTCGGGTACTCGTTATTCGAGACGAACTTTTCCCGATGCTCGAGTGCTCGTTTCGAGTAACGAGCCCCATTGAAGTCAATGGGAGACTCGAGCATTTTTCAAGGGGACCAAGGCTCTGCACAGGGAAGCTTGGCCAAACACCTGGGAACCTCAGAAAAGGATGGAAACACCACGGAAATGGACAGGAAACAGCAGGGGCAGCATGCATGGATGCCTCTGAGGCTGCTTAATCGCACCATTATGCCAAAATTATGGGCAACAGCATGGCCATGACAGAGTGACCGAATGAGGCTAGATAGCATCTAAAACATCCAATAATTGACCCTGACACTATAGGGGATGGCATGCAGCGGCAGCGGCAGCGGCAGCAGCGGCAGGCTAGAGAGTGTCATGGCAACATACCCTAAATGGACTCAGGCTTCAAACCAATGGGTGGCAGAGAGGAACCAAAGGAGGTGAGCAAGAAGCGCTCAAATAATATCGGTACATGATAAAAGTTTGCCAGTATATTTTGTGGATTACACAGCAGGGTGGCGACAAAGTTAACATGGAAGCCATGAAAACAACCCAAAATTCTGCCTGACACAGCTCGTTTGATAAGGGGACCATGTATGGAGGCAGTGAACTAGTAGTAGATTAAAGGTGCTGCAGTTAAAACTATGTTAGTTGGACCTTGGCATGGAGCTGGCGCTCCGCTGCCAGGCAAGCTTTCGCCAATCCAAGCCCCTGTCTCTAGGCTACTCCCCAAACAGCACTTCTAAGAACCTTTTGTATAAGATCAAGTGTAGTAGCGTTCTTATAAGTTTGGGATATGGCGGGTGAGGGGAATGTAAACAGATGCGCAAGAAGCGCTGAAATAATATCGGTAAATGATAAAAGTTTGCCAGTATATTTTGTGTATTACACAGCAGGGTGGCGACAAAGTTAACAAGTTTGATGTGGAATGCCCTGTAATAGCTCTTGGGCGGTGTGCCTTTTATCGCCTAGGCTCAGCAGTTTGAGCACCGCCTGCTGTCGCTTAGCGACGGCACTGCTGCTGTGCCTAGAGCTACCGACTGATGGCGCCATGCCCACGGATGGTAATTCGGAGGAGGAGGAGGAGGTGGAGGAGGGGTGGGAGGAGGAAGAGGTATAGTAGGCCTTTTTTAGACCTGGACCGAGAAAGGCCCCGCAATCCTCTGCGTCGGCAGTATATGACCAGCCCCAGGGTCAGACTCGGTCCCAGCCTGCACCAAGTTAAGTGTAGTAGCGTTCTTATAAGTTTGGGATATGGCGGGTGAAGGGAATGTAAACAGATGCGCAAGAAGCGCATGATGCGCATGGAGCTGGCGCTCCGCTGCCAGGCGAGCTTTCGCCAATCCAAGCCCCTGTCTCTAGGCTACTCCCCAAACAGCACTTCTAAGAACCTTTTGTATAAGATCAAGTGTAGTAGCGTTCTTATAAGTTTGGGATATGGAGGTGAGGGGAATGTAAACAGATGCGCAAGAAGCGCATGATGCGCATGGAGCTGGCGCTCCGCTGCCAGGCGAGCTTTCGCCAATCCAAGCCCCTGTCTCTAGGCTACTCCCCAAACAGCACTTCTAAGAACCTTTTGTATAAGATCAAGTGTAGTAGCGTTTTTATAAGTTTGGGATATGGCGGTGAGGGGAATGTAAACAGATGCGCAAGAAGCGCATGATGCGCATGGAGCTGGCGCTCCGCTGCCAGGCGAGCTTTCGCCAATCCAAGCCCCTGTCTCTAGGCTACTCCCCAAACAGCACTCCTAAGAACCTTTTGTATAAGATCAAGTGTAGTAGCGTTCTTATAAGTTTGGGATATGGCGGGTGAGGGGAATGTAAACAGATGCGCAAGAAGCGCATGATGCGCATGGAGCTGGCGCTCCGCTGCCAGGCGAGCTTTCGCCAATCCAAGCCCCTGTCTCTAGGCCACTCCCCAAACAGCACTTCTAAGAACCTTTTGTATAAGATCAAGTGTAGTAGCGTTCTTATAAGTTTGGGATATGGCGGGTGAGGGGAATGTAAACAGATGCGCAAGAAGCGCATGATGCGCATGGAGCTGGCGCTCCGCTGCCAGGCGAGCTTTCGCCAATCCAAGCCCCTGTCTCTAGGCTACTCCCCAAACAGCACTTCTAAGAACCTTTTGTATAAGATCAAGTGTAGTAGCGTTCTTATAAGTTTAGGATATGGCGGGTGAGGGGAATGTAAACAGATGCGCAAGAAGCGCATGATGCGCATGGAGCTGGCGCTCCGCTGCCAGGCGAGCTTTCGCCAATCCAAGCCCCTGTCTCTAGGCTACTCCCCAAACAGCACTTCTAAGAACCTTTTGTATAAGATCAAGTGTAGTAGCGTTCTTATAAGTTTAGGATATGGCGGGTGAGGGGAATGTAAACAGATGCGCAAGAAGCGCTGAAATAATATCCGTAAATGGTAAAAGTTTGCCAGTGTATTTTGTGGATAACACAGCAGGGTGGCGACAAGGTTAACAACTTTGATGTGGAATCCATGAAAACAACCCAAATTTCGGCCTGACACACCTCGTTTGATAAAGGGACGATGTATGGAGGCAGCTATATAAACGACTTTTGGAGGTAGCAATGGAGACAACGTGTGGAGGCTGCTATGGAGACAATTCAATTTGGATAGTGCCTGTATGTGGCAGTCCAAAAAAGTTTTCAAACCAGAGGAGCAGGTAGGTGGCCCTCCAGAAAAATGGAATAGATTGAGTGCCTGTATGTGGCAGTCCAAAAAATTGTTTAAAACAGAGGACCGGGTCGGTGGCCCTCCAGAAAAATTAAATGCATAAAGTACTATAGGTAGAGCCAGTGGGCCCTGTCAAAAAATAGCCAGTTTCCTCTGCTTTACTGTACAAAGAGCAGGAGAAGGAGGAAAATGAGGAGGAGGAGGAGGAGTGGATAAATTATTCAGGTTGAGCTTCCTTCACCTGCTGGAGATTGGAAATTAGGAGAAATCCATGCTTTATTCATCTTGATAAGCGTCAGCCTGTCAGCGCTGTCAGTCGACAGGCGTGTACGCTTATCGGTGATGATGCCACCAGCTGCACTGAAAACCCGCTCGGACAAGACGCTAGCGGCAGGGCAGGCAAGAACCTCCAAGGCGTACAGCGCCAGTTCGTGCCACATGTCCAGCTTTGAAACCCAGTAGTTGTAGGGAGCTGTGTGATCATTTAGGACGATGGTATGGTCAGCTACGTACTCCCTCACCATCTTTCTGTAAAGATCAGCCCTACTCTGCCGATACTGGGGACAGGTGACAGTGTCTTGCTGGGGTGACATAAAGCTGGCAAAAGCCTTGTAAAGCGTACCCTTGCCAGTGCTGGACAAGCTTCCTGCTCGCCTACTCTCCCTCGCTACTTGTCCCGCAGCACTACGCACTCTGCCGCTAGCGCTGTCAGAAGGGAAATACTGTTTCAGCTTGAGCACCAGGGCCTGCTGGTATTCATGCATTCTCACACTCCTTTCCTCTCCAGGGATGAGAGTGGAAAGATTTTGCTTGTACCGTGGGTCCAGGAGAGTGAACACCCAGTAATAGGTGCTGGAATAAATTCTTTGAACGCGAGGGTCACGGGATAGGCAGCCTAGCATGAAATCTGCCATATGCGCCAGAGTACCAACGCGTAAGAATTCGCTCCCCTCACTGGCCTGACTGTCCATTTCCTCCTCCTCCAACTCCTCCAATTCCTCTTCTTCTGCCCATACACGCTCAACAGTGAAGGACTCAACAATGGTCCCCTCTTGTGTCTCGCCAACATTCTCCTCCTCTTCCTCCTCCACCTCCACCTCCTCCGATATGCGCTGAGAAACAGACCTAAGGGTGCTTTGGCTATCAACAAGGGAATCTTCTTCCCCCGTCTCTTGTGAGGAGCGCAAAGCTTCCGACTTCATGCTGACCAGAGAGTTTTTCAACAGGCCAAGCAGCGGGATGGTGAGGCTGATGATGGCGGCATCGCCACTGACCATCTGTGTTGACTCCTCAAAGTTACTCAGCACCTGACAGATATCAGACATCCACGTCCACTCCTCATTGTAGACTTGAGGAAGCTGACTGACCTGACTACCAGTTCTGGTGGAAGTTGACATCTGGCAGTCTACAATCGCTCGGCGCTGCTGGTAAACTCTGGATAACATGGTCAGTGTTGAATTCCACCTCGAGGGCACGTCGCACAACAGTCGGTGAGCGGGCAGTTGGAGGCGGCGCTGCGCTGCCCTGAGAGTGGCAGCATCTGTGCTGGACTTCCTGAAATGCGCACAGATGCGGCGCACCTTCGTGAGCAAATCAGACAGATTGGGGTATGTCTTGAGGAAACGCTGAACTATCAGATTTAACACATGGGCCAGGCATGGCACATGTGTCAGTCTGCCGAGTTGCAGAGCCGCCACCAGGTTACGGCCGTTGTCACACACAACCATGCCTGGCTTCAGGTTCAGCGGTGCCAGCCACAGATCAGTCTGCGCCGTGATGCCCTGTAATAGTTCTTGGGCGGTGTGCCTTTTATCGCCTAGGCTCAGCAGTTTGAGCACCGCCTGCTGTCGCTTAGCGACGGCACTGCTGCTGTGCCTAGAGCTACCGACTGATGGCGCCATGCCCACGGATGGTCGTTCGGAGGAGGAGGTGGAGGAGGGGTGGGAGGAGGAGGAGGCATAGTAGGCCTCAAACACCTGGACCGAGGTAGGCCCCGCAATCCTCGGCGTCGGCAGTATATGACCAGCCGCAGGGTCACACTCGGTCCCAGCCTCCACCAAGTTAACCCAATGTGCCGTCAGAGATATATAGTGGCCCTGCCCGGCAGCACTCGTCCACGTGTCCGTGGTCAGGTGGACCTTGTCAGAAACGGCGTTGGTCAGGGCACGGATTATGTTGTCTGACACGTGCTGGTGCAGGGCTGGGACGGCACATCGGGAAAAGTAGTGGCGGCTGGGGACCGAATACCGAGGGGCGGCCGCCGCCATGAGGCTGCGAAAGGCCTCGGTCTCTACTAGCCTATAGGGCAGCATCTCCAGGCTTAGCAATCTGGAGATGTGCACATTAAGGGCTTGGGCGTGCGGGTGGGTTGCACTATATTTGCGTTTCCGCTCCAGCGTCTGGGGTATGGAGAGCTGAACGCTGGTGGATGCTGTGGAGGATCGTGGAGGCGACGATGGGGTTTTTGTGGCAGGGTCCTGGGCAGGGGGCTGACTATCAGCTGACACAGGGGAAGGAGCAGTGGTGTGCACGGCCGGAGGTGAACGCGCTTGTTGCCACTGAGTGGGGTGTTTAGCATTCATATGCCTGCGCATACTGGTGGTAGTTAAGCTAGTAGTGGTGGAACCCCTGCTGATCCTGGTTTGGCAAATGTGGCACACCACAGTCCGTCGGTCATCCGGTGTTTCCTTAAAGAACCTCCAGACTTCTGAAAATCTACCCCTCGCCGCAGGAGCCCTTGCCACGGGAGCTTCACTAGTTGACACATTTGGCACTGATGCACCAGCTCTGGCCCTGCCTCTCCGTCTGGCCCCACCACTGCCTCTTCCAACCTGTTCTGGTCGAGGACTCTCCTCCGTCTCAGAAGCACTGTGTTCACCCGGCCTCTCAACCCAGCTTGGGTCTGTCACCTCATCATCCTCCGATCCCTCAGTCTGCTCCCCCCTCGGACTTCCTGCCCTGACAACAACTTCCCCACTGTCTGACAACCGTGTCTCCTCATCGTCGGACACCTCTTTACACACTTCTTCCAGTACGTCAACAAGGTCATCATCACCCACAGACTGCGACTGGTGGAAAACCTGGGCATCGGAAAATTGCTCATCAGCAACCGGACAAGTGGTTTGTGACTGTGGGAATGGTCCAGAAAACAGTTCCTCAGAGTATGCCGGTTCAAATGGCAAATTTTGCTGGGAGGGGGCAGACTGGGGGGGAGGAGGCTGAGGTGCAGGAGCTGGAGGAGTGCCGATTTCGGTGACATGGGTGGACTGCGTGGAAGACTGACTGGTGGACAAATTGCTCGAAGCATTGTCGGCAACAGTGCTCTACCACGATTCCCAGTAACTTCAGACATGAACCTAGGGAGTGTAGCTCTGCGGCGTTACCCTGCTCCCTCATAAGCAGGTGGTGTCTCACCCCGCCCAGGACCACGGCCTCTGACCCCTGCAGTAGTTGGACGCCCACGTCCCCGCCCTCGTCCTCTACCCCTAGTCCTCGGGTTAAACATTTTGAAAATGAGAGTTATAACTTGAATTTTTTTTTTAACTTTTTTTTTTTTTTTTTTGTGTTTTTTAGTTTTTAATACCAAACGATGCTATCCTATTGCTATGGCTATTTTCTAGCCAAGTATGAAAGCACACTGCTATGCCAGATGAGATGACGCTGAGTTATGAAAAAAATAAACGTAAAATAAAAAAGGAAATGGCAGACTGTGCCTAATTGAAATACAACCCCGGGCCCTAATAAATTTTCCCACTTCGGTCTTTGCGATGGATATGTGCGTCACTAAAACACAGTGGTCGCAAGTCTGACTCCAAATTGCTCACAATTTACTAGTAGATGCACTGCAACAACTACAGCCACCAGCAGATCAACCAGAAATCAAATATATATAACGCTACTGTAGGCGTAATTAAGCCGTTTGTATTCTCCTATGGCTATTTTCTAGCCAAGTATTACAGCACACTACTATGCCAGATGAGATGACGCTGAGTTATGAAAAAAATAAACGTAAAATAAAAAAGGAAATGGCAGACTGTGCCTAATTGAAATACAACCCCGGGCCCTAATAAATTTTCCCACTTCGGTCTTTGCGATGGATATGTGCGTCACTAAAACACAGTGGTCGCAAGTCTGACTCCAAATTGCTCACAATTTACTAGTAGATGCACTGCAACAACTACAGCCACCAGCAGATCAACCAGAAATCAAATATATATAACGCTACTGTAGGCGTAATTAAGCCGTTTGTATTCTCCTATGGCTATTTTCTAGCCAAGTATTACAGCACACTACTATGCCAGATGAGATGACGCTGAGTTATGAAAAAAATAAACGTAAAATAAAAAAGGAAATGGCAGACTGTGCCTAATTGAAATACAACCCCGGGTCCTAATAAATTTTTTCCACTTCGGTCTTTGCGATGGATATGTGCGTCACTAAAACACAGTGGTCGCAAGTCTGACTCCAAATTGCTCACAATTTACTAGTAGATGCACTGCAACAACTACAGCCACCAGCAGATCAACCAGAAATCAAATATATATAATGCTACTGTAGGCGTAATTAAGCCGTTTGTATTCTCCTATGGCTATTTTCTAGCCAAGTATTACAGCACACTACTATGCCAGATGAGATGACGCTGAGTTATGAAAAAAATAAACGTAAAATAAAAAAGGAAATGGCAGACTGTGCCTAATTGAAATACAACCCCGGGCCCTAATAAATTTTCCCACTTCGGTCTTTGCGATGGATATGTGCGTCACTAAAACACAGTGGTCGCAAGTCTGACTCCAAATTGCTCACAATTTACTAGTAGATGCACTGCAACAACTACAGCCACCAGCAGATCAACCAGAAATCAAATATATATAACGCTACTGTAGGCGTAATTAAGCCGTTTGTATTCTCCTATGGCTATTTTCTAGCCAAGTATTACAGCACACTACTATGCCAGATGAGATGACGCTGAGTTATGAAAAAAATAAACGTAAAATAAAAAAGGAAATGGCAGACTGTGCCTAATTGAAATACAACCCCGGGCCCTAATAAATTTTCCCACTTCGGTCTTTGCGATGGATATGTGCGTCACTAAAACACAGTGGTCGCAAGTCTGACTCCAAATTGCTCACAATTTACTAGTAGATGCACTGTAACAACTACAGCCACCAGCAGATCAACCAGAAAACAAATATATATAACGCTACTGTAGGCGTAATTAAGCCGTTTGTATTCTCCTATGGCTATTTTCTAGCCAAGTATTATAGCACACTACTATGCCAGATGAGATGACACTGAGTTATTAAAACAATAAACGTAAAATAAAAAGAAACTGGCAGACTGTGCCTAATTCTACTCAAACCCCTAATAAATTTTCCCACTTTGGTGTTTGAGGTGGATATGTGTGTCACTAAGAGCTAAACACAACGGTAGCAAGTCCCCCTGCTAATTCCTCACAATATGGTACTAGCTGCAAATAAAAAAAAAAAAAAATTATAACGTTATTGTAGCCCTAAGAAGGGCTGTTGGGTTCTTTTAGAATCACTCCTGCCTAACAGCAAGCTAATAGAACACCCTAACGCTTTCCCTGACCAGCAGCAGCTCTCTCCCTAGCGGCATCCAGACAGAGAATGATCCGAGCAGCGCGGGCAGCGGCTAGTCTATCCCAGGGTCACCTGATCTGGCCAGCCAACCACTGCTATCTACGTGTAAGGGTACCACGTCATGCTGGGTGGAGTGCAGAGTCTCCTGGCTTGTGATTGGCTCTGTTTCTGGCCGCCAAAAAGCAAAACGGCGGGAGCTGCCATTTTCTCGAGCGGGCGAAATACTCGTCCGAGCAACGAGCAGTTACGAGTACACTAATGCTCGATCGAGCATCAAGCTCGGACGAGTATGTTCGCTCATCTCTAATTAATACCACAAAGCAAACAATTATAATGTAAATGATTCAGCTGTATGAGACAAAAATCAAGGTGTCAGATCATAACCACTACCATTACTTCTACAGTCATGGGCAAAAGTTTTGATAATGATACAAATGTTAATTTTTACAAAGTCTACTGCATCAGGTTTTATAATGCCAATTTGCATATACTCCAGAATGTTATAAAGAGGAGGTGCGTTCCCGCAAAATCCAGTACTATTACGTCAAACTTCTGGCCCCGGCTCCCCGCTGACCGCGGCGTGTTAGGGGCATTTTAAGTGAATAGGAGCCCCCCGCTGCACTTACCAGGGGGAATGTGCGCTGCTCCGTTCGCAGCCCCAGGACTGCCAGTGCCCGGAGCTGCGCGATCCTCCTCCGGCTGCCGGGTCCTGCCTTCTGACAGGCTGTAGCATGCTCAGTGTGTTACATTACACAGTGTAATACATCTGTGTTACACTGTGTAATGTGAAGAAGAGCTTGAACAAGCGATCAGTGAATCGCTTGTTCAAGCTAATCTGTAAAAGTAAATTAAAAAAGTTAAAAACATTACATAAAAACATTTTTTAATAAAAAGAATTAATTAAATAAAGTTAAAGTCCCCTAAACACAAATATTCCCTATACACATGCAATAAAGTGAAAAAACCTCAAAATCGCCAAAAATCCCCACATATTTGGTATCGCCACGTCCGTAACAATCCATACAATAACTCAGAAACACTATTGGACCTGCTCGGTGAACGCCGTAAAAACAAAACCAGAAAAACACACCAAAAATGTACATTTTTCATAAAATCTCTACACAAATATGTTCTAAAAAGTGATCAAAAAAAGTTATGTGCGCCAAAATGGTACCACTAAAAATAAAAACTCAACATGTAAAAAATTTGCCCTTAATCAGCTCTGTCAACCAAAAACTATTAAAGTTACGTCTCCGAAATATGGTGATGCAAAAACAAATGAGATTTCCTCTATATTAGTTTTTATCCAGTAAAATTGTAAAAATAAATGAAAAGCTATATAAATGAGGTATCAACGTAATTGTAATGATCCGTAGAATAAAGATAATATAGTATTTTTAGTGTACGGTGTACGACCCCTAAAAAGAACCAAAAGAAAGTAAACCAAAATTGACCATTTTCTTTTCACCCATACATTCAAGAGTTAATAAAATCTCATCAATAAGCTAATGACCCACTAAAATGAAGTATTTGTAAAGTGCATCTCATGTTGCAAAAAATAAGCCCTTAGATGTCCAAATTGCCCAAAAAAATAAAGATTGTATAGCCAATAAAAAGTGACAATGCATAATCTGCTCTGAATGGCGCAGCTCCCACCTCAATGCCCTGGCGTGTGCCCATACAGCAGGTTACCACCACATATGGGGGATTGTTATACACGGGAGGGATTGGGTATTAAATTTTGTGGAGCGTTTTGGTATTTTATCCACTGAAAATTTGTAATTTTTTTGAAAAACACATTCATTTAGCCAAAAAAATTTTACTTTCAAAATTTGCATCCGATTTTGTTTTAACCTCTGTAAAACAATTAAAGGGTTAACAAACTTCATAAAGTTGTTTTACGTACGTTGGGGTGTGTTGTTTCTATACTGGGGTAATTTATGGGGTTTTATTTTTATTTAGGCCTCTCAAAGTGACTTGAAACCTGAGCAGGTCCCTCAATTTTTTTTATGAAAATGTGAAAAATCGCACCTAACGTTCAAAGCCCCATAACATCCTACAAATATAAGAGTATGCATAAAAAACCATGTCCACATAAAATAGACATTCGGTGAATGTTAGTAATTAAGCATTTTTGCGTTTATGACTATGTATGGAAAAAGTAGAACATTTTGAAGTTCGAAAATCAAGAATTTTTCCAAATTTTCACCAAATATCTGATTTTATCATAAATAAATGCAAAACATACCACCAAAATTTTTCAACTAACATGAAGTACAAAGTATCACGGGAAAACTATTTTAAAATCACTTGGATATGTTAAAGCGTTCCGAAGTTATAACCACTTAAAGTGACACAGGGCAGATTTGAAAAAATGGGCCGTGTCAAGAAGGTGAAAAGTGGCTTCGGCGTTAAGGGGTTAAAAGGAGCAGGTAACATTGTTTCAGTGATTGCTCCATTAACACAGGTGTGAGTGTTGATGAGGACAGGGCTGGAGATCAATCTGTCATGGTTAAGTAAGAATAACACCACTGGACAATTTTAAAGGAGGCTGGTGCCTGCCATCATTGTTTCTCTTCTGTTAACCATGGTCATCTCTAAAGAAACACATGCAGTCATCATTCATCATTACACTTCAAAAAGCTGGCCTCACAGGGAAGAGTATCGCAGCTAGAAAGATTGCACCTCAGTCAACAATCTATTGCATCATCAAGGAATGCAAGGAGAGAGGTTCCATTGTTGCCAAAAAGACTCCAGGGCACCCAAGAAGGACTAGCAAGCACCAGGACTGTCTCTTAAAAGTGTTTCAGCTTCGGGATCGAGCTACTAGAAGTGCAGAGCTTGTCCAGGAATGGCAGCAGGCAGGTGTGAGTGCATCTGCACGCACTGTGAGGCGGAGAATCTTGGAGCAAGGCCTGGTGTCTAGGAGGGTAGCAAAGAAGGCACTTCTCTCCAGAAAAAACATCAGGGACAGACTGATATTCTGCAAATGGTACAGGGAGTGGAATACTGAGGACTGGAGTAAAGTCATTTTCTCTGATGAATCCCCTTTCTGATTGTTTGGAACATCTGGAAAACAGCTTGTTCGGAGAAGACAAGGTGAGCGGTACCAATAGTCTTGTCTCATGCCAACTGTAAAGCATCCTGCAACCATTCCTGTGTGGGGTTGCCTCTCAGCCAAGGGAATCAGCTCTCTCACAGTCTTGCCTAAAAACACATCCATGAATAAAGAATGGTACCAGAATGTCCTCCAAGAACAACTTCTCCCAACCGTCCAAGAGCAGTTTGGTGATCAACAATCATAGTATCATAGTATATAAGGCTGGAAAAAGACGCAAGTCCATCAAGTCCAACCTTTAAGAATTAAATAAATGTTTTATCCCCATAACCCGTGATATTTTTTCTCTCCAGAAAGGCATCCAGGCCTCTCTTGAACATGTACATAGAGTCTGCCATAACTACCTCCTGCGGCAGAGAGTTCCATAGTCTCACTGCTCTTACGGTAAAGAACCTTTGTCTATGTTGATGGTAAAATCGCCTCTCCTCTAGGCGTAGAGGATGCCCCCTTATCCTGGTCACAGGCCTAGGTATAAAAAGATCTTTGGAGAGATCCTTGTACTGTCCGTTCAGGTATTTGTACATTGTAATGAGGTCTCCCGTCAGTCGTCTTTTTTCTAAACTGAATAATCCCAAATTTTTTTATCTGTCAGTGTATTCTAATCCCTCCATTCCCCTATTAATCCTGGTTGCTCTCCTCTTCACTCTTTCCAGCTCTATTATATCCTTTTTATACTGGTGCCCAAAACTGTAAACAATATTCCATGTGTGGTCTGACCAGGGATTTGTATAATGGCAAAACTATGTCTTTATCATGAGAATCTATTCCTCTCTTGATACATCCCATAATTTTATTTGCTTTAGCAGCACCCGGTCACTAAATGTGACCCCCATGTTATTTCTAAGGGGACCCACACTCTCTGTTTTTAGTTTCTTATCATTTATATATTTGAAAAATAATTTGGGATTATTTTTGCTCTCCCTGGCAATATTTCTCTCAGTCTCTATTTTTGCGGCCTTTATCTGCTTTTTACAGGATGCCTTTTCCAGCATGATGGAGCACCTTGCCATAAAGCAAAGGTGATAACTAAATGGCTCAGGGAACAAAACATAGAGATTTTGGGTCCATAACCTGGAAACTCCCCAGATCTTAATCCCATTAAGAACTTGTGGTCAATCACCAAGAGACGGGTGGACAAACAAAAACCAGCAAATTGTGACAAAATGCAAGCATTGATTGTGCAAGAATGGACTGCTATAAGTCTGGATTTGGTCCAGAAGTTGATTGAGAGCATGCCAGGGAGAATTGCAGAGGTCCTGAAGAAGAAGGGTCAACACTGCAAATTATTGACTTGCTGCATTAACTCATTCTAACTGTCAATAAAAGCTTGGGTACAGGCTCAGGACTGTTTGAGACTACTATGCATGGAAAGAGCTCACCTGGTAGCGAGGAGGCAGACGCAGAGGGCCATATGGGGCCATTATACCTTGATGGAAAGAGTGGCATCAATAATTAAGAATCAGACACCAAGGGAAATAATTAGTGCAATAAGAGCAAGGGATGGGAAATTGTTAACATCCCAAATAGACATAAGGAAGGAATTTATGGAATATTTTAGTGAGATATACACCTCTGAGCTTAGGGTTGATTCAAAAAAAAATAAAGGAAGTGCTTGCTGATATTTCAATTCCAAAAATTTCTAGTGAAGATGCTGCAATGTTAGATATCCCAATTACCCTTAATGAGATGCGGGAAGCACTTCAAAATTTAGCTAAATGGAAGGCGGTAGGATCTGACGGGATCTGGAATTTTCTGGCTTTTTTAGCCAGTATTATTGGATGTTTACAACTTTTCCATGGATAAAGGGGTATTACCGGAATCCATGAGAGAAGCCCTTATTGTTTTATTGCGTAAAGAAGGGAAGAATCCACAAGAACTGGAGGCGTATATACGAGGTGTTGGCAAAGATATTATCAAGTAGACTTCAGAGGGTCAGTTCTACTGTGATACACGAAAACCAGTCGGGATTCATGGCAGGGAGATCGGTCCGCAACAATATTTTGAACAGGTGGTGGAACTTGCAGACGCCTTGTGAAGCTAGGGGTAGGAGAATGTTGGTCTCACTAGACGCGGTCAAAGCCTTTGACCGCGTCGAGTGGGACTACATTTGGGCGGTGCTCGGTAGCATGGGTTTTGGCTCTTATTTTATAGGATTGGTAAGAATTTTGTATGGGGGAGCATCAGCTAGGGTGAGCATTAATGGTAGGGCCTCGGAATCACTGAGCCTACACAGGGGGACAAGGCAGGGTGCCCTCTATCGCCCTTGCTGTTTGTGGTTGGGCTGGAACCCTTAGCTTGCTACCTACGAGAAAACAACCTGATAAGGGGGTTTGTCGGAGGCATAGAGGAGGACAGGCTGCAGCTTTATGCGGACGACATGCTCCTATTTTTAGATCAGTCCGGTCATTAGTCTGATTGAAGAGCATGGTAGCATGTCGGGTATAAGGATTAACTGGGGTAAGTCCTCTTATCTTTCATTGAGCCCCCTGACCGAGGAAATTCAAAATCCAGGTCAATTAGTAGAGGTGTCAGAAATGAAATATCTAGGTATTGTGATCAGCAAGGACTTGAACGATTACATGGAATTAAATGTTAAGCCTATGTTAATTCAAATTAGACATAAGGTGAATATATGGAAAAAAAATGAATTTACCAATGGCTGCAAGGTTAGTTTTGTGTAAAATGGTAATATTCCCACAGGTCCTCTTTGTTCTGCAAAACAGCCCAGTACTGATATAAAAAAAAGGGTTAAGGTCACTAGAAAAAATAACAAGGGATTTGATATGGGGGGGGGGGGAGGGTAAGCAGCCATGAATAAGCTTAAGAAAATTATATGCACCGTGTGAAAAAGGAGGTCTGGCGGTCCCTGATTTTGGTAAATATTTTGTGGCAGCACAGCTACAGAATATTTTCGATTGTGATATGGGGAAGAGTTATGGGGAAAAGAGAATTAAGGGAACACTATTCCCTATTCAATTTAATGCAAGGTATATGGGATAAAATAAAAGTAGATTTAGGTTGGGATAGTTTTCTGCACGAAACACCACTTTGGGGAGAAGGGAATTGGACACTAGCCCCGATGGAGGGGGTTAAATTTTGGAATGAAAAAAGGGGTGAGATTCAAACACCAAATAGTAGAGAATAATAGGTTGAAAACACTAGAGGAATTGTCACTACAATTTGGGATTGGAGAGGGGAATTGGTTGTGGTGGGCCCAGCTTGTGCATTCCTTCGGTGCATCTTTAGCTAGGGTGGAGTTTAAGGATGTACAACATCCCTTTCTCAATGTAATAAGAGCGCCCAATAGGCTGAAGGGTATGCTGTCAAAATTATGTAAAGTATTAGATAGTAATATGTTAATAGGGAATGCCCAATACTGCTATGAAAAATGGAAAAAAGATATTCCGGATTTATTGGAAGAAGAATGGGAAGACTCTCTAGGTATGATTAAAAAGACCACAAGGAATTTATCATATATTATGTCTCAAATATTTTTAGTGCATAGAGTCCATTATATCCCAAAAATGTTGAATAGATTTGGACGCCAAAAAAAAGAAAGATGTCCCAGATGTGATCTTGTGGACGCAAACATTATACATATGATGTGGAGGTGCCCAAAACTGAAATTATATTGGGAAGAAATAATAGAAGCTCTAAAAGAACAAAGTGGATGCATAGTTCCATTTGAGGTAAAAAATTGCAGGGGTAATTGGCACAAAAAATGGTATAAGAAATACAATGAAAGGTCTATTAATGGCACGTAAGATGTTATTAAATAACTGGAAAAACAAAGATCTACCTGGGATTCAAGAGTGGAAAAAAAAGTGGATTACATGATAATGAGTGAGTCTCCTGTGGACATAGAAAATTGTTAATCTAAAAGAATAGATTCTAGTAATTTAAGGTAAACATGATAAGTCATATATGACATGTAAAAAGAGTGATAATGTTGGCTATTTTGGGAGGCAGGGGTCACCAGTCATATAGGGTGTGGGTAGGGGACAGGGGAGAAAATTATATAAGAAAATATGAATTTAATATTGTGTTTTATAATAAGTGCTATATTATTCAGTGGCTTATAATCACAATGTCTTGTGGTCGTTATTGTTTTGTGTTGTGATTAATAAAATTAGTTAAAAAAAACTGTCAATAAAAGCTTTTGTTACTCATAATATGATTGCACTTGTATTTCTGTATGTGATAAAAACATCTGACAAATACACATAAAAACCAGAGGGCAACAGATCATGTGAAAATATAATATTTGTGTCATTCTCAAAACTTTTCGCCATGACTGTACATAGTGACTGGAAAATTTCATCTTCTTTATACCAAATAAAAGCCAATACAAAATTAATGCAAATGAATAAACCAACCCTTTGCAGACATGCATGTGATTATAGTATAATTATATCTGATGAATATTTATTTTGGTTTATACGATACTGTAACCTTCATGTAGAATGATACCTATTGAAGTTAAGTAGCGATTTTTCAACACCAGGCAGTGAACTTGACACCCCCAGCTTCAACCTATACAACCAGATGTCTTTGTTATTCCCGCGCATCTCCACACTGTGCCCATTAAAATACCATTCACTTACAGTATATTTTCCGCCTATATTCTGGTCTATACGCAGCAACTCTTTACTAAAATGACATGTAGTGCCTCCATTTCTGAATTGCTATACAGTCCCATCCTATGGAGTGCACCCTGCTGTAAAGTCCCCCCTCATTAATATATATATAGTTCCTTTTTTCATTGCATCACTCCTTTAAAAATACAGCACCGTCTCCTGTCCATCAAATGGTTCCTCTGTGTGCATCCCCCCTCACTCTAAGAAATCTTCATCTTAAAGATGAAGATATTGCAACACCCTCGCCGATGCAATGGCGAGGTAGTGCTTGCGAATACGTCCCACCTGTAGGTAACACCACCTTACACTACATGGTCCTTATAGGATCAAAGGGAAATTGCAGTGGTTAATCCTGCCTGGCAAGGCAGATGTTAATGTATGATGTAATTATGTCAACCAATGTCTGTGTTACATCCTGTGCTCTGTAGCTGAGATGTGATTGGAGGAGCAGCCACCACCTGACCAAGGGGAGGTAATAAAACCTCTGGCCAGGAATGTTCTGGAGTTCTTTCAGCAAGGATTCTAGTTAAGAGAGATCTTGTAGACTTAGGGAGTGAGTGTGTGCGCATCTCAGTCGAGCCCATACCAGAGCAGGAAGAGCCTAGCCCCTGCCTCTGAAGAGTGGAGCTATTAGACTAGAGTAGTGTAGTGAGGAAAGGGGTATCGTTCCTACCTTCAAGGGTGATACCTGAAGCTCTACAGGACAAGCTGAAGCTTCCTATAAGGACACAGCTGCCACCCAGCCTGCCCTCTACCATCCAGGCTGGTGAACCATCTCCTGAGGCTCCCTCCAACTCACATCTCGGCACCCCATCTACCTGTTAAAGGCACGTTTTCTGCAGTTCCTGCCGGTTGCAATAAACTGTAAGTTGTTTGCTTCAACTTCTGCCTCCGTCTGGTCCCTGCTAATACGGCTGCCTTCATCACCGGCACCCTGTCCATCACCCAGAGACTCACACTCGGGACATTAAGGGGTTGCCCCAGGGAGATCCGCTATAGCAGCCTCTCCCTCATCATTTCTTGCCAACACCACCCTGCTGGAGACCTGCCAGGCTGTAGGACAGCCCTCCGGTTCCCCCGTACCAAGCACCGTGACAATAGCGTGCTTAGGCCGCAACCGCCAGCCACTCCGGTACCGCGGGCCCCGGCTGTCTCCAGGCCTCACCTTCAAGGCTAGGCCCCGGTGGGGGGATGTTGCAAGTGGCGTCACGAACAGGATATAGACTTCTGTGCCTTATTACGGCATTAAAGACTTTCCTTTATCAAAAAGACTGTGCTGCCTAACCCTGCTGCCATCCGGGTTTAGGCCTAAGGACTTGTGTGTTTCTGAACTGCGTTATACTGCTGCCACGTGCTGCCGAGCGTCGCTCCAGCACTCCAGAGGTTAATCCTGGCAAGAACTGTATCAGCTCTGCTACATCCGGCGCTGCCGCGCCTGAAGATTTTTACCTCAGAAACTGTGGCGCAGCAAATAATTCCAGCCCGCCAAAACCTTCACTGGCGGGAAATCCAGATGACGCACAAAACTCCACCCACGCGCGAATGGCGCGAACCCCGCCTCCTGTGGCGCAGGAAAAATTAGAGCCCGCCACAGCTCTTGGCGGGAAGGATTCGGACTCCTCCCACTGGCTCGAGGCGGACTTCCTGCCCTGCCTCAGAGAAGCGCCAGATCTCAAGTGGATGTTGAGCAGAGAGGACTACATCATGTGGGGTCCTCCGCCCTTCCCTCCTGTGGAGCGTCCTGAGTTTTATGAAGTCCTAGAGACGATGGTGGTAGTCTCCGCGCAGCCTGTCCGAAGACCTTCCGCGGGACATCGGCTGCACCGAGGAATTACTCGGGCTTTCGTCACCCGGACCTGCTACCACACGGTGACGCAGTACCAGATTCCACCCGGGCGGATCCTCATCCCTATCCCGGCTGCCATCCCGGTAGCGCGGGCCCACGTGGAGGCGCCACGTGGAGAGGCCCCGACTCCTGCGGAGCCAACGCCTGGGCCTGGTATGGCCGCTCCACCTGCTCCGAGGCCTACCCCTCCGGCTACACGGCCTGCTAGCCCCGCTATGGCAGCTCCTGACCCTCCGGTGGTTCCTGCTCCTGTTCCGGCACCTACCTGTCGCCCAAGGAGATCCGAACCCGAACCGGAGCCACGAGCCCCAGCACCGAAACCTCCGCAGCCTCAAGGCCGAGGTGAGGCCACCCGCCGGCGACTCCGAGACGCTGTCTCGGAGCAGCGACGCCGAGAGAAGGAGGCCCAGCGGTATATGGCCGGCAGATCCGCAGCGGGAGCTTGGGTCGAGAAGAACCGCACCACCGGCATGGTCAGGTTCTTCGACAAGCGGAAGGGCTATGGCTTTGCTACCCAGGACTATACCGGACGGGAAGTATTTATACCCCGCCGGTCCGTCAAGAGGCCTGATCTACCGGAGAGCCAGCACAACCTTAAGCCAGGCGAGTGCATAGAGTTCTCCCTGCAGGAAGGACCGCGTGGACCCTGGGCGGCTGGTGTGATCCGGATCCCCGACTCCGATGAGGACCGCTACTACCCGCAGGACGACTGGTATGAGGACGACGAGTGGCCGGAGTCTCCGAACACCTCTTCCTCCTCGGCTGCAAGTCCCCGGGCGGTGACCCATGTGAATGCCCCATCCACGGTAATCGTGAGTACGGGTCCCATTGCCATCCATGGGCCGGGCATGATACAGGGCGCCACCCCCAACGGTTCCCCTGCTGGGAGCATTGCCAGGTCCCGCGGCTCTTCCGTGGGTGAGGACATCCCGGCTGGTGAGCCTTGTCCGGAGGCTTCCACTAGGCCCTCTTCTCCAATTGTCACCTACCAGTGGGGTGATGACCCGGCCCCAGAGGAACCGGAGCCGGAAGGAGCCGCGGCGCTGCCGCAGGTTCCCATTTATTTCTTCATGGACCCCTCTGTGGTCCCTGGCTCAGTTGAGCCCCCGGCTGGAACAGCCGACACCCCGGGCGACAGCGCTCCTCCCCCTGAAGGTCCGGAGGATGTTGCTGCACCTGCAGTACCCACTACTGCCACCGGGTGTCCCCAGCCGGCATCTACTCCCGCTGAGGATACACAGGACTCCCCGCTGGAGCCGGATCCTGTTTTTGCTGAACCCAGCGATGCAGAGTAACCCCTGAAGGGCTGTAGCCCGCTTCAGGTATTGTACTATGTACATATTGTATATTTCTCCATTTACCCCAAAGAGCCAGAGACTGTCCTGAGACTCTTACCCTTATTTATCTCAGTCAAGAGATTATGTGCTATGATAGCACCCTTCCTCTGCCACAGCAGAGATAATTTCTTCAAAGGACTCTGTCCCTCTACACATAGAGGAGACCCTTTGCTTCTAGTGCACTTTTCCCCCACATCAAGGGCTGTACCCAGAAGATGGACTTTGTCATTAGAGACCTTCTGTGAGACTTTTGCCAGATACTCCAGGGAAAAGTTGCTATTGCTATTGACTATTATTTTGCACTTAATGCCTTCCTTTTTAGGTATGGACATTCTGTTTGCACTTCTTTATGCCTTTTCTTTTCAGGAAAAGAGACATTTATTCTGCTACCCTGAGTAGCCTATCTACCTCTGTAACGTTTGTAACGTTTCAAGACGTGTACCCATTGGGCTCCTAAGCCAATGTGAATTAACCTGTTGCACACTGTCATATCTGCCAGTAGTCTGCATTAACCCTTTCATAGGCTTTTCAGGTTGTAGAGTGGCTGTGTCGGACCGTCTCTATGTAGTACAATGTTTTATTGTGTCACATATGCCAATGTATGCATATATACACTATATAATTGCCGCCAGGGAAGAAGTGTTGATAAAACAAATATACAGGCCTTGGTGCAAGGAGTGGATTACAGGACATGACACCACACCTTTCCTACTGTACAGTTCGGTTTAATGGCGTCAGCGACCAACTGTCATACAGCTACATGTTTTGTCTTTAGTCCGACACCAACCCAGGTGCCTGTCTCCAGGACCATGGGCGGTTTGTCCCTACACCTCACATAGCCTGCACTTCCCAGAAGTGCCCTTAGCCCCCTCTGTGCCCCAAAACAACTGTAGTCGAGCCGAGGGCGGCTCTTTCAATTGCCCCCGGGGTATGCAACACCCTCGCCGATGCAATGGCGAGGTAGTGCTTGCGAATACGTCCCACCTGTAGGTAACACCACCTTACACTACATGGTCCTTATAGGATCAAAGGGAAATTGCAGTGGTTAATCCTGCCTGGCAAGGCAGATGTTAATGTATGATGTAATTATGTCAACCAATGTCTGTGTTACATCCTGTGCTCTGTAGCTGAGATGTGATTGGAGGAGCAGCCACCACCTGACCAAGGGGAGGTAATAAAACCTCTGGCCAGGAATGTTCTGGAGTTCTTTCAGCAAGGATTCTAGTTAAGAGAGATCTTGTAGACTTAGGGAGTGAGTGTGTGCGCATCTTAGTCGAGCCCATACCAGAGCAGGAAGAGCCTAGCCCCTGCCTCTGAAGAGTGGAGCTATTAGACTAGAGTAGTGTAGTGAGGAAAGGGGTATCGTTCCTACCTTCAAGGGTGATACCTGAAGCTCTACAGGACAAGCTGAAGCTTCCTATAAGGACACAGCTGCCACCCAGCCTGCCCTCTACCATCCAGGCTGGTGAACCATCTCCTGAGGCTCCCTCCAACTCACATCTCGGCACCCCATCTACCTGTTAAAGGCACGTTTTCTGCAGTTCCTGCCGGTTGCAATAAACTGTAAGTTGTTTGCTTCAACTTCTGCCTCCGTCTGGTCCCTGCTAATACGGCTGCCTTCATCACCGGCACCCTGTCCATCACCCAGAGACTCACACTCGGGACATTAAGGGGTTGCCCCAGGGAGATCCGCTATAGCAGCCTCTCCCTCATCATTTCTTGCCAACACCACCCTGCTGGAGACCTGCCAGGCTGTAGGACAGCCCTCCGGTTCCCCCGTACCAAGCACCGTGACAATAGCGTGCTTAGGCCGCAACCGCCAGCCACTCCGGTACCGCGGGCCCCGGCTGTCTCCAGGCCTCACCTTCAAGGCTAGGCCCCGGTGGGGGGATGTTGCAATATCATTTATTCCATCTTTGCCAGAATGGTTCTGCCGATAGCAGGTCCACACCAATACAGAATCTGCTATCAGTCTTGGATTCAAAATTGAAATCTGTGAAATACTGCAGTGAGTGGAAGGGTTTGAGGTTTTCCCAGTGCTTCTTTAATCTGCAATGAGAATAACTGGGTTTGAATACCCAGAATACCTTTAACCTCAATGACATTAACAGTCAATTACTTGGTAAAACTGCAGCTGAAAAAGACTTGGGGGTATTGGTAGATGGGAAACTTCATTTTAGTGATCAGAGCCAGGTGGTTGCTGCTAGAGTTCACCTTCTTCCTGGTGCATGTAAGTGCTTGATATTGCAACACAATTTTAAAGTTAAATCCCGCGCTCAGTCGCAATCAGTCGGATCGTCCGACGGCATGCCCCCAGATTTCTGTCAAATGGAAGCCGGCAAAGCTGCGCTGAAATCCTATCGCGCGACATAATCCTCTGTTAAATAGAGCTGTGCAATCCCCCAAAACGTTGGAAAATCTGACGACAGTGCGGACCCTAAGTAAATAAGCCCCATTGTGTACAGTTTTGGGCATCAGTGTAAAAAGAGAACTAAGATTATTAGAGGAGTGGGGGACTAGAATACAATGACAGATTACAAAATTTGGGATTATACAGTTTAGAAAAAAGAAGGTTGAACGGAGACATCATTAAAAAAACCTGAATGGGCAGTACAAGGATCTCGCCAAAGATTTTTCTATACCTAGACCTGTGACCAGGACAAGGGAGCATCCTCTACGCCTGGAGGGGTTCTACCATCGCCATAGACAGGGGTTCTATACTGTAAGAGCAGTGAAAGTATGGAAGTCTCTGCCACAGGAGGTTGTTATGGCAGACTCTATGTACATGTTCAAGAGAGGCCTGGAAGCCTTTCTGGAGAGCAAAAATTTCACGGGTTATAGGTAAAATTAACCGTGATTTTTGATTCTTAACCGGTTAAGGACCGGGCCCTTTCCTGTTTTTTCATGTCCATTTTTCACTCCCCACCTTCAAAAATCTATAACTTTTTTATTTTTACACGTAAAGAGCTGCGTGAGGGCCTGTTTTCTGCGCAACAAATTGCACCATTTTCTTGTAGGCTTGGATATTACGTCTTTCACTGAGCGCCCCAAATGACATGTCTACTTTATTCTTTGGGTCGGTACGATTAAGGGGATACCAAATTTGTATAGGTTTTATAATGTTTTCATACATTTACAAAAATTAAAACCTCCTGTACAAAAATTATTTTTATGATTTTGCCAAATTCTGGCACTAATAACTTTTTTATACTTTGGTGTACGGAGCTGTGGGTGGTGTCATTGTTTGCGAAATTTGATAATATTTTCAATTATATCATTTTTACGACTGTATGATCACTTTTTATAGATTTTTTTATGTTTTTCAAAATGGCAAAAAAGTGCCATTTTCAACTTTGGGCGCTATTTTCTGTTACGGGGTTAAACGCATTGAAAAACTGTTATCATATTTTGATAGATCTGGCATTTTCGGACACGTCGATACCTAATGTGTTTATGATTTTTACTGTTTATTTATATTTATGTCAGTTCTAGGGAAAGGGGGGTGATTTGAAATTTGAGGTTTTTTTATTATAATTTTTTTTTTTTAACTTTTTTTATTTTTATTTTTACTATTTTTCAGACTCCCTAGGGTACTTTAATCCTAGGTTGTCTGATCGATCCTATCATATACTGCCATACTACAGTATGGCAGTATATGGGGATTTTCCTCCTCATTCATTACAATGTGCTAATAATTAACAAATAATTAACAAATAATTTGTTAATAAAAATGTGGGTTTTTTTCTACGCTCTCTTCATGGTTTACCATAGTAAGGACGCTGTCTAGTTGACCGTACTCACTAATAAGGGCTAACCTTAGTGTTTGCCTTTTTTTTTGCCAAATTCACACTAACGCCAATACTATTGCCACGGTACCTACTGCCACCAGGGGTGTCGGCAAGAGCCGGGTACAAACCAGTACCTGACTCTCAATAAATGGTCTGGAATAACCCCCTAGCAGTGGGCTATCCCAGCTCAGTAATGGCAGGCTGCTGCTGCTTTTTATTAGGCTGATGTGGAAAATGGGGAATGGGCCAGAAATGAAAACAAAACCGCGTAGGGTCTCCCCTTTTAATAAGGGGTCTATTGTTTGTGCCCACACAGAGGTGAGTATACTAAAAATTTTATTCAAGGTCTTTAAAACACAACGCGTTTCGGGATGTTCTACCCCTTTCTCAAGTGAACAAAAGACTGAGTACAGTGACAGAAAAAAAGAGGAGTTTTAACCCAATGGGGCAAGACAAGTATATAAATAAGTAAATGAAAAAAATAAGTAAAAAACAAACAGATAAAAAACATGGTAAGCATTCGTTGTGCAGATACGTTCATAAATCATGAACATGGTCGTAAAATTATATCATCATTGGAAGCATCACATCTGTGTATCAACTATAAAATATTGTACAAATAATAAACAAACGGTAATAAAGATTTGTAGTTATACATACATTAATAGGGGGGACTCATGGGGCTTTTTTTATGTCCGGAAATGGAAAAAAAAGGCGTGGAGTCCCCCTCCTTTTAATGGAGGGGAACTCTTCCATCCGGAATTTGAAAAAAAAAACGGTGTGGCGCCCTCCCTGTTTTCAAAATAAACAAGATACAAAAAAGCAGCAGCCTGCCATTGCTGAGCTGGGACAGCCCACTGCTAGGGGGCTATTCCAGCGCAACAATAATGGCCTGCAGCCACCCCATTACCTGAGCATCAATAGACGGTCAGGTACTGGTTTGTATCCGGCTCTTCCCAACAGTGGGTACTCGGGTGATGGTATTGGTATTTGGAAGAATTTGCCAAAAAAAGGCAAACACTAAGGCCAGTCCTTAGAAGTGAGCACTGTCAACTAGACAGCACCACTACTATGGCAAACTATGAAAAGCACCATAAGAAAAAACACACTTTTATTAACAAATAGAAAATTTCATTGAAAGAAAAACGCACACACCCTCTTTGACCATTATGTTTGTTAATAAAATGCTTGTCATTAACGTAATCCTTTGAATCCGAAGTAGTCCACAGCAGGCACTGTCATGTAGGACAAAAAAAACTAATCACACACAAAAAAATAGCTTGTTGCCATAGGGGGAGGGGAACATGCTCATTACTAGAGATGAGCGAGCACTAAAATGCTCGGGTACTCGTTATTCGAGACGAACTTTTCCCGATGCTCGAGTGCTCGTCTCGAATAACGAGCCCCATTGAAGTCAATGGGAGACTCGAGCATTTTTCAAGGGGACTAGAGATGAGCGAGCACTAAAATGCTCGGGTACTCGTTATTCGAGACGAACTTTTCCCGATGCTCGAGTGCTCGTCTCGAATAACGAGCCCCATTGAAGTCAATGGGAGACTCGAGCATTTTTCAAGGGGACCAAGGCTCTGCACAGGGAAGCTTGGCCAAACACCTGGGAACCTCAGAAAAGGATGGAAACACCACGGAAATGGACAGGAAACAGCAGGGGCAGCATGCATGGATGCCTCTGAGGCTGCTTAATCGCACCATTATGCCAAAATTATGGGCAACAGCATGGCCATGACAGAGTGACAGAATGAATCTAGATAGCATCTAAAACATCCAATAATTGACCCTGACACTATAGGGGACTTCATGCAGAGGCAGCGGCAGCAGCGGCAGGCTAGAGAGTGGCATGGCGACATACCCTAAATGGACTCAGGCTTCAAACCAATGGGTGGCAGAGAGGAACCAAAGGAGGTGAGCAAGAAGCGCTCAAATAATATCGGTACATGATAAAAGTTTGCCAGTATATTTTGTGGATTACACAGCAGGGTGGCGACAAAGTTAACATGGAAGCCATGAAAACAACCCAAAATTCTGCCTGACACAGCTCGTTTGATAAGGGGACCATGTATGGAGGCAGTGAACTAGTAGTAGATTAAAGGTGCTGCAGTTAAAACTATGTTAGTTGGATCTTGGCATGGAGCTGGCGCTCCGCTGCCAGGCGAGCTTTCGCCAATCCAAGCCCCTGTCTCTAGGCTACTCCCCAAACAGCACTTCTAAGAACCTTTTGTATAAGATCAAGTGTAATAGCGTTCTTATAAGTTTAGGATATGGCGGGTGAGGGGAATGGAAACAGATGCGCAAGAAGCTCTGAAATAATATTGGTAAATGATAAAAGTTTGCCAGTATATTTTGTGGATTACACAGCAGGGTGGCGACAAAGTTAACAAGTTTGTTGTGGAAGCCATGAAAACAACCCAAAATTCTGCCTGACACAGCTCGTTTGATAAGGGGACCATGTATGCCTACAGTTCATGCCAGTCGCTGCTCTGGCTGCCAGTCTCCTTTCGAATACAGTTTAAAATAATAACCCTCATCCATAAAGCTCTGTATAATGCTGCACCCCCCTACCTCTCCTCTCTTATCTCAGTCTATCGCCCAACCCGTGCTCTTAGATACGCCAGTGATCTTAGATCACCCTCTACCCTAGTGCGGACCTCCCACTCGCGTCTCCAAGACTTCTCTAGAGCTGCACCAATTCTATGGAATGCTCTGCCCCGGACTATCAGACTAATACCTAACCTCCAAAGTTTCAAACGTGCTCTTAAAACCCATTTCTTTAGGCAAGCCTATAACACTCATTAACTGCATGAAGTTTTAACTCTTCTACTAACCCGTCCTGTGTCGTCCTCCCATCTGTTATCCAGCAACCAACAGGCACCAGACTTCTATGCAGTCCCATTCACCCTGGACCTGGTGACGGCTGAGTGGTTCAAGCGACAGCAATTCCATTTATTATATTTTGTTCTATTCCCTAAGAAGAATGGCTTGACCATTAAAAATCCTTTTACCTCGTGTTACCCCATCATCTTCATAAACCGTAAGCTCTGGCGAGCAGGGACCTCACTCCTGTTGTTCCATACAAATGTTGTGCTCTGTTACATTACATTTGTATTTGTTTCCTATGATTTGTAAAGCGCTACGGAATATGATGGCGCTATATAAATAAAGATTATTATTATTATTATTATTATGGAGGCAGTGAACTAGTAGTAGATTAAAGGTGCTGCACTTAAAACTATGTTAGTTGTATCTTGGGATGGAGCTGGCGCTCCGCTTCCAGGCGAGCTTTCGCCAATCCAAGCCCCTGTCTCTAGGCTACTCCCCAAACAGCACTTCTAAGAACCTTTTGTATAAGATCAAGTGTAGTAGCGTTCTTATAAGTTTGGGATATGGCGAGAGAGGGGAATGTAAACAGATGCGCAAGAAGCGCTGAAATAATATCGGTAAATGATAAAAGTTTGCCAGTATCTTTTGTGGATCACACAGCAGGGTGGCGAGAAAGTTAACAAGTTTGATGTGGAATGCCCTGTAATAGCTCTTGGGCGGTGTGCCTTTTATCGGCTAGGCTCAGCAGTTTGAGCACCGCCTGCTGTCGCTTAGCGACGGCACTGCTGCTGTGCCTAGAGCTACCGACTGATGGCGCCATGGCCACGGATGGTAATTCGGAGGAGGAGGAGGTGGAGGAGGGGTGGGAGGAGGAGGAGGTATAGTAGGCCTTTGAGACCTGGACCGAGGTAGGCCCCGCAATCCTCTACGTCGGCAGTATATCACCAGCCCCAGGGTCAGACTCGGTCCCAGCGTGCATCAAGTTAAGTGTAGTAGCGTTCTTATAAGTTTGGGATATGGCGGGTGAGGGGAATGTAAACAGATGCGCAAGAAGCGCTGAAATAATATTGGTAAATGATAAAAGTTTGCCAGTATATTTTGTGGATAACACAGCAGGGTGGCGACAAAGTTAACAAGTTTGTTGTGGAAGCCATGAAAACAACCCAAAATTCTGTCTGACAAAGCTCGTTTGATAAGGGGACCATGTATGGAGGCAGTGAACTAGTAGTAGATTAAAGGTGCTGCAGTTAAAACTATGTTAGTTGGATCTTGGCATGGAGCTGGCGCTCCGCTGCCAGGCGAGCTTTCGCCAATCCAAGCCCGTGTCTCTAGGCTACTCCCCAAACAGCACTTCTAAGAACCTTTTGTATAAGATCAAGTGTAGTAGCGTTCTTATAAGTTTAGGATATGGCGGGTGAGGGGAATGTAAACAGAAGCGCAAGAAGCGCTGAAATAATATTGGTAAATGATAAAAGTTTGCCAGTATATTTTGTGGATAACACAGCTGGGTGGCGGCAAAGTTAACAACTTTGATGTGGAATCCATGAAAACAACCCAAATTTCTGCCTGACACACCTCGTTTGATAAAGGGACGATGTATGGAGGCAGCTATATGGACGACTTTTGGAGGTAGCAATGGAGACAACGTGTGGAGGCTGCTATGGAGACAATTTAATTTGGATAGTGCCTGTATGTGGCAGTCCAAAAAAGTTTTCAAACCAGAGGAGCAGGTAGGTGGCCCTCCAGAAAAATGGAATAGATTGAGTGCCTGTATGTGGCAGTCCAAAAAAGTTTTCAAACCAGAGGAGCAGGTAGGTGGCCCTCCAGAAAAATGGAATAGATTGAGTGCCTGTATGTGGCAGTCCAAAAAAGTTTTCAAACCAGAGGAGCAGGTAGGTGGCCCTCCAGAAAAATGGAATAGATTGAGTGCCTGTATGTGGCAGTCCAAAAAAGTTTTCAAACCAGAGGAGCAGGTAGGTGGCCCTCCAGAAAAATGGAATAGATTGAGTGCCTGTATGTGGCAGTCCAAAAAAGTTTTCAAACCAGAGGAGCAGGTAGGTGGCCCTCCAGAAAAATGGAATAGATTGAGTGCCTGTATGTGGCAGTCCAAAAAAGTTTTCAAACCAGAGGAGCAGGTAGGTGGCCCTCCAGAAAAATGGAATAGATTGAGTGCCTGTATGTGGCAGTCCAAAAAAGTTTTCAAACCAGAGGAGCAGGTAGGTGGCCCTCCAGAAAAATGGAATAGATTGAGTGCCTGTATGTGGCAGTCCAAAAAAGTTTTCAAACCAGAGGAGCAGGTAGGTGGCCCTCCAGAAAAATGGAATAGATTGAGTGCCTGTATGTGGCACTCCCAAAAATTGTTTAAAACAGAGGACCGGGTCGGTGGCCCTCCAGAAAAATTAAATGCATAAAGTACTATAGCTAGAGCCAGTGGGCCCTGTCAAAAAATAGCCAGTTTCCTCTGCTTTACTGTACAAAGAGGAGGAGAAGGAGGAAAATGAGGAGGAGGAGGAGTGGATAAATTATTCAGGTTGAGCTTCCTTCACCTGGTGGAGATTGGAAATTATGAGAAATCCAGGCTTTATTCATCTTAATAAGCGTCAGCCTGTCAGCGCTGTCAGTCGACAGGCGTGTACGCTTATCGGTGATGATGCCACCAGCTGCACTGAAAACCCGCTCGGACAAGACGCTAGCGGCAGGGCAGGCAAGAACCTCCAAGGCGTACAGCGCCAGTTCGTGCCACATGTCCAGCTTTGAAACCCAGTAGTTGTAGGGAGCTGTGTGATCATTTAGGACGATGGTATGGTCAGCTACGTACTCCCTCACCATCTTTCTGTAAAGATCAGCCCTACTCTGCCGAGACTGGGGACAGGTGACAGTGTCTTGCTGGGGTGACATAAAGCTGGCAAAAGCCTTGTAAAGCGTACCCTTGCCAGTGCTGGACAAGCTGCCTGCTCGCCTACTCTCCCTCGCTACTTGTCCCGCAGAACTACGCACTCTGCCACTAGCGCTGTCAGAAGGGAAATAGTGTTTCAGCTTGTGCACCAGGGCCTGCTGGTATTCATGCATTCTCACACTCCTTTCCTCTCCAGGGATGAGAGTGGAAAGATTTTTCTTGTACCGTGGGTCCAGGAGAGTGAATACCCAGTAATCGGTGCTGGAATAAATTCTTTGAACGCGAGGGTCACGGGATAGGCAGCCTAGCATGAAATCTGCCATATGCGCCAGAGTACCAACGCGTAAGAATTCACTCCCCTCACTGGCCTGACTGTCCATTTCCTCCTCCTCCAACTCCTCCAACTCCTCTTCTTCTGCCCATACACGCTGAACAGTGGAGGACTCAACAATGGTCCCCTCTTGTGTCTCGCCAACATTCTCCTCCTCTTCCTCCTCATCCTCCTCCACCTCCACCTCCTCCGATATGCGCTGAGAAACAGACCTAAGGGCGCTTTGGCTATCAACAAGGGAATCTTCTTCCCCCGTCTCTTGTGACGAGCGCAAAGCTTCCGACTTCATGCTGATCAGAGAGTTTTTCAACAGGCCAAGCAGCGGGATGGTGAGGCTGATGATGGCGGCATCGCCACTGACCATCTGTGTTGACTCCTCGAAGTTACTCAGCACCTGACAGATATCAGACATCCACGTCCACTCTTCATTGTAGACTTGAGGAAGCTGACTGACCTGACTACTAGTTCTGGTGGAAGTTGACATCTGGCAGTCTACAATCGCTCTGCGCTGCTGGTAAACTCTGGATAACATGGTTAATGTTGAATTCCACCTCGTGGGCACGTCGCACAACAGTCGGTGAGCGGGCAGTTGGAGGCGGCGCTGCACTGCCCTGAGAGTGCAGCATCTGTGCTGGACTTCCTGAAATGCGCACAGATGCGGCGCACCTTCGTGAGCAAATCAGACAGATTGGGGTATGTCTTGAGGAAACGCTGAACTATGAGATTTAACACATGGGCCAGGCATGGCACATGTGTCAGTCTGCCGAGTTGCAGAGCCGCCACCAGGTTACGGCCGTTGTCACACACAACCATGCCTGGCTTCAGGTTCAGCGGTGCCAGCCACAGATCAGTCTGCGCCGTGATGCCCTGTAATAGCTCTTGGGCGGTGTGCTTTTTATCGCCTAGGCTCAGCAGTTTGAGCACCGCCTGCTGTCGCTTAGTGACGGCACTGCTGCTGTGCCTAGAGCTACCGACTGATGGCGGCATGCCCACGGATGGTAGTTCGGAGGAGGAGGTGGAGGAGGGGTGGGAGGAGGAGGAGGCATAGTAGGCCTGAAAGACCTGGACCAAGGTAGGCCCCGCAATCCTCGGCGTCGGCAGTATATGACCAGCCGCAGGGTCAGACTCGGTCCCAGCCTCCACCAAGTTAACCCAATGTGCCGTCAGCAATATATAGTGGCCCTGCCCGGCAGCACTTGTCCACGTGTCTGTGGTCAGGTGGACCTTGTCAGAAACGGCGTTGGTCAGGGCACGGATGATGTTGTCTGACACGTGCTGGTGCAGGGCTGGGACGGCACATCGGGAAAAGTAGTGGCGGCTGGGGACCGAACACCGAGGGGCGGCCGCCGCCATGAGGTTGCGAAAGGCCTCGGTCTCTACTAGCCTATAGGGCAGCATCTCCAGGCTAAGCAATCTGGAGATGTGGACATTAAGGGCTTGGGCGTGCGGGTGGGTTGCACTATATTTCCGTTTCCGCTCCAGCGTCTGGGGTATGGAGAGCTGAACGCTGGTGGATGCTGTGGAGGATCGTGGAGGCGACGATGGGGTTTTTGTGCCAGGGTCCTGGGCAGGAGGCTGACTATCAGTTGAAACAGGGGAAGGAGCAGTGGTGTGCACGGCCGGAGGTGAACGGGCTTGGTGCCACTGAGTGGGGTGTTTAGCATTCATATGCCTGCGCATACTGGTGGTAGTTAAGCTAGTAGTGGTGGAACCCCTGCTGATCCTGGTTTGGCAGAGGTTGCACACCACAGTCCGTCGGTCATCCGGTGTTTCCTTAAAGAACCTCCAGACTTCTGAAAATCTAGCCCTCGCCGCGGGAGCCCTCGCCACGGGAGCTTCACTACGTGACACATTTGGCGCTGATGCACCTGCTCTGGCCCTGCCTCTCCGTCTGGCCCCACCACTGCCTCTTCCAACCTGTTCTGGTCGAGGACTCTCCTCCGTCTCAGAAGCACTGTGTTCACCCGGCCTCTCAACCCAGCTTGGGTCTGTCACCTCATCATCCTCCGATCCCTCAGTCTGCTCCCCCCTCGGACTTCCTGCCCTGACAACAACTTCACCACTGTCTGACAACCGTGTCTCCTCATCGTCGGACACCTCTTTACACACTTCTTCCACTACGTCAACAAGGTCATCATCACCCACAGACTGCGACTGGTGGAAAACCTGGGCATCGGAAAATTGCTCATCAGCAACCGGACAAGTGGTTTGTGACTGTGGGAAGGGTCCAGAAAACAGTTCCTCAGAGTATGCCAGTTCAAATGCCAAATTTTCCTGGGAGGGGGCAGACTGGGGGGGAGGAGGCTGAGGTGCAGGAGCTGGAGGAGTGCCGATTTCGGTGACATGGGTGGACTGCGTGGAAGACTGACTGGTGGACAAATTACTTGAAGCATTGTCGGCAATCCACGACATCAACTGTTCGCACTGTTCTGGCCTCAACAGTGCTCTACCACGAGTCCCAGTAACTTCAGACATGAACCTAGGGAGTGTAGCTCTGCGGCGTTCCCCTGCTCCCTCATCAGCAGGTGGTGTCTCACCCCGCCCAGGACCACGGCCTCTGACCCCTGCAGTAGTTGGACGCCCACGTCCCCGCCCTCGTCCTCTACCCCTAGCACTTGGGTTAAACATTTTGAAAATGAAAGTTATAACTTTAATTTTTTTTTTACTTTTTTTTGTGTTTTTTTGTGTTTTTTAGTTTTTTTTTGTGTTTTTTAGTTTTTAAAGCCAAACAATGCTATCCTATTGCTATGGCTATTTTCTAGCCAAGTATGAAAGCACACTGCTATGCCAGATGAGATGACGCTGAGTTATGAAAAAATAAACGTAAAATAAAAAGGAAATGGCAGACTGTGCCTAATTGAAATCCAACCCCTAATAAATTTTCCCACTTCGGTCTTTGCGATGGATATGTGCGTCACTAAGCGCTAAACACAGCGGTCGCAAGTCTCACTCCAAATTCCTGACAATTGGCTAGTATATGCACTGCAGCAAGGACAGCCACCAGCAGATCAACCAGAAATAAAATATATATAACGCTATTGTAGGCGTAAGTAAGCCGTTTGGATTCTCCTTTGGCTATTTTCTAGCCAAGTAGGAAAGCACACTGATGAGATGACGCTGAGTTATGATAAAATAAACGTAAAATAAAAAGAAACTGCCAGACTGTGCCTAATTGAAATCAAACCCCTAATAAATTTTCCCACTTCGGTCTTTGCGATGGATATGTGCGTCACTAAGCGCTAAACACAGCGGTCGCAAGTCTCACTCCAAATTCCTGACAATTGGCTAGTATATGCACTGCAGCAAGGACAGCCACCAGCAGATCAACCAGAAATAAAATATATATAACGCTATTGTAGGCGTAAGTAAGCCGTTTGGATTCTCCTTTGGCTATTTTCTAGCCAAGTATGAAAGCACACTGATGAGATGACGCTGAGTTATGAAAAAATAAACGTAAAATAAAAAGAAACTGCCAGACTGTGCCTAATTGAAATCAAACCCCTAATAAATTTTCCCACTTTGGTGTTTGAGGTGGATATGTGTGTCACTAAGAGCTAAACACAACGGTAGCAAGTCCCCCTGCAAATTCCTCACAATATGGTACTAGCTGCAAATAAAAAAAAAAAAAGTATAACGTTATTGTAGCCCTAAGAAGGGCTGTTGGGTTCTTGTTGAATCACTCCTGCCTAACACTATTCTAACAGAACACCCTAACGCTTTCCCTGACCAGCAGCAGCTCTCTCCCTAGCGGCATCCAGACAGAGAATGATCCGAGCAGCGCGGGCAGCGGCTAGTCTATTCCAGGGTCACCTGATCTGGCCAGCCAACCACTGCTATCGACGTGTAAGGGTACCACGTCATGCTGGGTGGAGTGCAGAGTCTCCTGGCTTGTGATTGGCTCTGTTTCTGGCCGCCAAAAAGCAAAACGGCGGGAGCTGCCATTTTCTCGAGCGGGCGAAGTATTCGTCCGAGCAACGAGCAGTTTCGAGTACGCTAATGCTCGAACGAGCATCAAGCTCGGACGAGTATGTTCGCTCATCTCTACTTATTACCAAAGTGGAGGGTGACAAGCTCATTGCCAGGGGAGAGGTGAATATGCTTATTGCCAAGGGGGAGGGTGACATGCTCATAGCCAAGGTGGAGGGTGACATGCTAGTTGTCAAGTTTGAGAGGTCATGCTCACTGTCCAGGGGGAGGGGGGCATACTTGTTGCCAAGAGTAAGGGGGACATGCTCGTTATCTAGGGGGAGGACATGCTTGTTGTCTAGGTAATGTTTGCACAGGTAAGGGGCATTGTTCTTATTAAATGTGCCCCAATGTGTGCACAGGTTTACACACACCCCCACCCTGCACACAGGGACTTGACCACACCTCTTGGGCCCGGGGGCAGCCCTGGGACACGGCATGCATAATTTACGATTCGGCCATGAGTCCTGGAAGGGCCCATTAACATTGCGGACCACCAAAGCAGCCGCTATGTCTGCTAGTTATGCCATTGGTAAAGTCTAGTTCACAGCTAAGTAGGGCCTTTCCTTACACTCTACATTTGGGAAACAAGAAACAGATGATTTTCCTTCCACCATATGTTCCCCATAGACATTAATGTATGTAAGGTTATCTTCTGTCACACTATTAATAGCTGAAAAAAGATTCAAAAGTGAACTAAGCCCTGGCTCTTAGGACAAAGGAGAAAGTATACAGTGAATTAGATTTACCGGTACTATAATGTAAGATTTTAAAGGGGTATTCCCACTAAGACAAGAATCTTAAATATACTCAGGATAACAATATAACAAATTCTCTAAAAGTCAGCATTTTACAGATATAATTCCAACCTGTCTTTATCAGTCCTTTTGTACACAATTTGGTTTGCCCCGGGACCCGACTGTTAATCTGCTGACTTTAGGGTTCGGCAAGACATATTGGGGCACATTTACTTAGGGTCCGAACGCCGCATTTCGCAGGGTTTCACGTTTTTTTTTTGTTTTGTGCTGAATTGCCCCCGGGTTTTTGGGCCACGCAATCGCAATTGTGTTGCATCGGCGGCGGCTTGCATGTGACACAAGTCGGGGGCATGGACATTTAAAAAGCAAATTGTGTTACAAGATCAGCACTCACATGCACCGGGAAGAAGAAGATGAACTCAGACGGACCTCAGCGGGGGAAGCGACAAATGCAGGAAACAGACAGCAAAAAACATACGTGCAGACACAAATACACATATATGACACATAATTACCTCACATGTGTGCTCTCTTTATCCACTCATGCAGTACTGCATGTACAGGACCTTTAGAGGGCTCACAGGTCCTGGAAGATGAATAGTAAACACAATACGCAGTAATATGAAATGGGAGCCAGCACACATGTATACCATAGAAATTAGAGAGCGGTTGCACTAGTATACAACTGTACTTGTATCTTAGTGACACAGTTGGAGTTAAAAGCTGGCGAGTGGGCCCCCCAAAAATTCTGGGGGATAAGCCACCAACCTTTTGTCCGTCTGGGAGTTATGCCTCTACTTCTTCCCAACAATCTACCTGAAAGAAGACTAGGGCCGGGAAGAGCGGCGGAATATAGTAATCACAGGTGGTCTACTATAAAAAACAGGGAACAGACAAAAGATTTCCCAAGGGTATGCCACATAGGTGAGAATACTAAGGTTCGGTTTCTGCCCCATATACACACCCTAAAGAGCAAAAAGATTGTTCCTGCTCCACCAAAATACTAAAAGGTGGAAGGCATTTGCTAGACATGTGATGTGGACATGTAAGCAGCTCAGAGACAGGTACAGGATAAATTAAAGGTCCAGTAGCCATTTTCATTATTATAGTACGCCAAGTTGATTAGAGGATAACAATTAATTGCAATATATATATATATATATATATATATAGATATATATATATATTTGTAATAGTGTGAACCTAGGGGGTGCTGGAGAGCGACCCACAACCAGGGTTGAAAAGGACCTTGACCACTCCCATCCCAGGCTGACTCCAGATGGTGAGCTCACAGCCGGCCAGTGCTGTGTGTCCTGCAGCCAGGAGGACTTAGGACCAGTAGAGGCTAAGCTGTTTGTTATTTTTGCTCTTGTAATAGTTTTAAAGCTGAATAAAGCCATTTCTTTTGGATGGCTACAAGCTCCCACAAAAGTCGCTTGTAAGGTCCAGAAGCTTCTACCTTTGATGCTAAGTTACCCCTAAACCCCACATATGCTGGAGGATGCGGGCATTAGAGTCCCTACGGTACTACTTGCTGGGACGACAGTTCCATCTCATAACTGACCACTCTCCTCTCACGTGGATGAGTAGAACTAAGGAGAAGAATGCCAGGGTCACTAGGTGGTTCTTGTCCCTCCAAAATTTCAGCTTTACGGTGAAGCACAGAGCCTGGAAACTACAGGGCAATGCGGATTCCTTGTCCTGAGCGCATTGCTTAATGTTAGGAGTTCGCCCCGGTGGGTCTGAACTGAGGGGGGGGGTATGTGAGAAAGTAAGAGGTGTTATGTGGGGTTTGGGGGTAACTTAGCATCAAAGGTAGAAGCTTCTGGACCTTACAGGCGACTTTTGTGGTGCTGAGCGCCAAAACAATAATGTAGGAGCTTGTAGCCATCCAAAAGAAACGGCTTTATTCAGCTTTAAAACTATTACAAGAACAAAAATAACAAACAGCTTAGCCTCTACTTAAGGCACTACCTTACTTGATGAATAACCCCCTATCTGTCTTTCCAGTTTCATTTAAAATCGTAACCAGCTGAACATTAAGATAGTGGAATGTGTTCTGGCTTGGAACACTGTCCTTGAGTAGTACATTGGACCCAAGAACAGTGTGGATCAGTCCCAAATCAACTTCTATTTTCAATTTAATGGAGTGATGAGATTGTGTCATTTGGACAGTTTCTCTTGTATGATAGGAGTCAAGAACATTTATTTATTTTGTACAGCTAGATTGACAATGTAAACATAATGGGGCAAATTTACATGCCCGGTCACTGGAGTTCACAGAAAATGCATTGTCTGCCTATAATGCACCGTGCGGAGATTCACTAAGATCATGCGCTCGAAATCATGAATGTGCCGCTTCCCCGCTTAGGTCCGACAGAGTTTACCATCATGTTTGTGGTGCATCTTAAGGCTAGGGCTTGCGACACAATATAAAAGTTAAATACCATGCTCAGTCCGAATCAGTCGGACCGTCCGAGGCATGCCCCCTAATTTGTGTTGCGTGGAAGCCAGCGCAGCTGCGCCACAGGGACCACAATCCCAGCGCACACACTTATTAAGTATCTGTGCAAGCCGTTTTAGCCCCGAAAAATGCGCACAGTCTGACAAAAATGTTCACGCGACCCTTAGTAAATGAGCCCCAATGTGTAAAGTATAAAAATTTAAGCTTTTCAGATGTAACAATGAAAAAATGAAAAATGTGGAGGCTTTCACAATGATTCAGGGGCACTTTGAATTTTATTCCTAGCCCCCACTGTTACCGAGATATGAGCACCATTCTCTGACCATTCAATGCACCAGATTGCCAGAGAGGAGGTGCTGCAGCAGGGGTGGGAGTGTGTGTGTATGCTAACCTTCTCTGACACCACCCAAGAGAAGACATTCCTTAGCCACTGTGAATGAGTATCTCATCCCTAGATTACTCTTTATATTCAGAGCATTACAACATAGAACGGCACATAGAAAACAGCATGATATTGTGAGATCATGCTGTATTCTATGTGCCAAACACAGCTGCGCGCACCTGACAGACAAAATGATCACTCTTTGCAGAGCGAATGGGGCGCTGGGGCGCGTGCAGCTAGCTGTAGCATAGCAAGACCACTCTGCAAGTTCACAGTGCCTAAGGAAGATCTTTTTTGACACTGGCCGCCGCTGTTAATCGTCAGGGCTGTAGAGCTTCTGATCAATCGTTACAATGTGCCCATGTACACATTGCTACATTGTAATACATGATCAGTAAAAATCCCCATATACTGCCATACTGTAGTTAGGCAGTATATGACAGGATCAATCAGACAACCTAGGGTTGAAGTCCCCTAGGGGGTCTGAAAAATGCTAAAAGAAAAAAGTTTAAAATTAAATTAATAAAAAAATTTAAATCACCCCCCTTTCCCTAGAACTGATATAAAAA
Organism: Engystomops pustulosus; assembly: GCF_040894005.1. NCBI lineage: Eukaryota > Metazoa > Chordata > Amphibia > Anura > Leptodactylidae > Engystomops > Engystomops pustulosus. Next base: position 88,311,811 of record NC_092415.1, on the reverse strand, counting down.
TAAACAGAAAAATCATAAACATGTAAGCTATATCCTTGCCCCCATTCATATACTCTATCATAATATTATTATGGTTCTACCCAGCGTTAAACTCTGTAATGGAAAATAGCATCCAAAACGCCACATTTTTTGCCATTTTGCAACATATAAAAAAATCAATCATACCCTTGACAGAGCGTCCTATGCGAAAACATTTGTCAGGATCGGCTCCTTTGGTCTGTATACATACACTTTCATACTGCCCTTTTGCTCAGCCCTATATCAGTATGGCAGTGTATTACTTTCAACAAGCGATCAAATGATCGCTTGTTCAAGTCCCAAAAATGAACAGTTAAAAAATGTAAAAAAAAAATAAAATAAAATAAAAAGTAATAAATGTCCCCTAAATGCCCCATTAATGATCAAACTCCTACATGTAAAAAAAAGGTTTCCCGACAAACAGTACATACTGTATAATATATTGCAGTGTCTGTAACAACCCGTATAATAAATTAAAAGCCTGTACAGTGAACACCGTAAAAAAAAACACGCCAAAAATTAGGATTTTTGTGCATCCAGCAAAACAAAATAAGCAATAAAAAGTGATACGACAATGATTCCAATAAAAAGTACAACTCATTCCACAAAAAATAAGCCCTAATACAGCTCAATCAACAAAAAAATAGGAGATGTTGATGCTAAAGCAAGTGATTTTTTTTTCTCCAAATGCTTTTTTATTCAGAAAAATTATTCACACATAAAAAGCTTTATAAATGGGATATCACAATAATCATACTGACCCATAGAACATAAATAACATGATATCTATGCCATATGGTATAAAGCAAAAAATAAAAGTAAAAAATCTGTATCAGAATAGATTTTATTTTTGCATTCCTGACAGAAAAGTAAATAAAATGTAATCAATGTGGTATAGCCGCCCCAAAATAGTGTTACTATACTACTTGAGGGATTAATTTTCAAATAGAATCACTTTTTAGGGTATTTTTCTGCTGCATTGTCGGCTCAGCAAATGCCACATAGCACCTGAAATTAGTTTTAGCTAAATTGTCCCTCCAAAAGTGTGATGGGGCTCCTTCCTTTTTGTGCTCTGTTATGTGCCCATAAAGTGGTTTACATCCACATCTGAGAACCTCAAGCGAAACCCCACAACAAAATATTTGAAGTGTGTTCTCATTTTATCCTGCATGAATATGTATATTTTAGGGCTTCATTGTCAAATTAAGAAAATTCCTAATAGAACCTCAATTTTCTATTATTTCATGTTCGATACTCAAACGAGAAACAAGCTTAACAAGGGCTGTTTTCAATAGTTTGAGTGATGCAATTTTAAAATGTGGTACATTGTGGGGAGTTTCTAATCAATAGAACCTTTAAAACCCCTATAAATATGAATAGGCCTCTAAAATAATTCAATCTTAAATTTTTGTGAAAATCTGGAAAATTGCTGATCAATTTGTACGCCATCCTAATAACATCCTAAAATAACATTAAAAAAATTATGTCAACATAAAGCTGACATATGGTTAATGTTTGTTAGCATCCAATTTGAGAGGTTGAATTAACTGCATGATGAGAAGTAGAGCATGCGTTTAAATCTTGACATGCTCTACTTTTGCAAGTCACGCGCGTGAAAAACGCACCATACAAGTCTATGGAGATGCATCAAAAACGCACTCTGAGACACATGCAAGTCCAATGCAAGTTGTTTTTCACGCATCAATTGCCATAGAAAAGATAGAGCTCAGTCCTGAGTCCTTTCACGCGCATTATCTGCGCATGAAAAACGCATTGAAATTGCATTGAAAACGCGCGTGGAAAACTGAGACACTGAACAAATTCTGACTGAAAACTGATTGCACTCTGATGCAAAATGTCAGTTTTTAACTGACCAAACCCTGATCGCACCCGATCAGACTCTGACGTGATCTGCAACGCAAGTGTGGAAAGGATCTTACATTTACAGATCAGTAAATTGCTAATTTAAAAATTTTACATTTTTTCATAAATAAATGCAAACCATTTCAACCAAAATATACCAGTATGGTGAAGTACAACATGCCACAAAAGGACAATCTGAAAATTACCTTGGTAAAAAGTTATAATCTCATAAAGTGACACATGGAAGATTTGAAAAATCCAGGTCTGAAACAGAGCTGGGTCCTTAAAGGGTTAACCAGAGCAAAGATGTCTTTATGAGCACTTTATTATTTGCTCACCTCCATCTATTATTAGATTGTTTAAAGAGATAGGCATCACCTACTGAAGTCTATAGACCCATACCGCTATATGCCCCGATTTTAGTATCAGGCATAAAGAGGTATTCTGTCCATACTGCATAATATATAACATATCAAGAAATGTGACAAGAAGATGTTCATGAGATACATCTGGGATACATCTGCTGATATTGTGAGCCACGTGGAGGAAACTTTTGTACAATAGAGGAGCTGAATCCTATAATGAATCCTCGTTGTTACTTTACTTTAACTGGTTTCAGATGACAAACCTGGTGAGGATTCTAAAAAATATTAGTATCAAAGGATCGAAAGCCTTTTCTTGTTTACTTAACTCTGGTCTTACAATATGAGTATATAAAATGAGACAGGACAGTTGATTACTATTACTCTATCTGGGATCAGATACTTCGGGAGTCCAAACGCAACAAAACCCAGGCCGATAAGAAACGCAGACCTCCTCCAGTTTTTTCTCCAGGAGATAAAGTGTGGCTCTCCTCAAGATATCTCTGGCTGAAGATTCCCAGCTACAAACTAGGTCCACGTTTCCTGGGTCCATTCAAGGTGCTGAAGCGCATAAACCCTGTGACGTATAAACTCCGCCTTCCTCCCACTTTGCGCATCTAGAACTCCTTCCATGTTTCTCTTCTGAAGCCATTGATCCTGAACCGCTTCTGCCAGCAAGTGCCTCCTCCTTCTGTGGCTGACTCCATTATTGCCTTTGAGGTTTAGGAGGTCCTGGATACGAAGACGGTTAGAGTGAAGCGGTTCTTCCTTGTCAACTGGAAGGGGTTCGGCCCTGAGGAAAGATCATGGGAGCCTGAGGATAACATCTGTGTGCCTCCCTGTGCCCTTGGATCGTATCTGCAGCCTCACTTACCTTCCCTCACTGCAGCGGCGGTCCCCGTGCTCTGGTGCACGCGTCCCCGCCTTCTAGTGCGTGCGCACTGGCTCTGTGAAATTTAGAGGGCCAGCTCACAGATAATTGGTGCTGGCCAACCCCTTCCTGTGTCCCCTGCCGGATCTTTGAGCCTTGTGCCTCAGAAAAAAAGCTTGTTTCCTATGACCTGTGCGCTTATAGTGATTTCCCCGATTACGTTCCCGACTTCACTCCCATGCTGCCAGCCCTGGCCTCCTGACTGTCCACAACTCCTTCTCTGCCTTACAATTTTCGCACCTCGCCTTGTTCACCACTGCAGAAGAAATTTTGCCTACAGAGCGACCTGGTGGTACCACAAAGCAGCAAGTCCAACCTGCTTTGTGGCAGGCTCTGGTGAAGACCGTGTATCACGTAGACTCCGCTCCCAGCTTACGTCATCATCCGCGATGGTTCAGTAGGTCCACAGTATTGAATATTTCATGTTGTGTACTGGGAAGCGGGAAATACATTCCAAATGCACTGAAAGTGTTGGAAAAATGCATTTGCACCATTTTCTTGTGGGCTTGGTTTAAACGGCTTTCACTTTGCGCCCCAAATTATATGTCTTATTTATTCTTTGAGTCGGTATGATCACAGTGATACTAATTTATGTAGGTTGTAATGTCCTTTAAAACATTTAAAAAATTCAAACCTTCTGTACAAAAATATCTTAATTTTGCTAATAACTTTTTCATACTTCCGTGTAAGGAGCTGTGTAGGGTGTCAATTTTTGCGAGATGAGTTGACTTTTTTATTGATGCCATTTTGGGGACTGTACAGACTTTTGACCACTTTTTATAAGATTTTTTATATGTTGCAAAATGGCAAAAAAGTGGCATTTTGGAGATTTGGGCACTAGTTTCAGTTACGGGGCTAAAAACCAAGAATAACCGTTATTATATTTGGATAGATCATAATTTTCCTCTGGAATAATCCCATCCACAGTTGCCCTTCTAGTCCTTTCATCACCTTCTGCATTAGCTTCTGTGCATGAAAGAGATTTTGCTGGACCCAGATGTAACTGAGGTGTGGATTAAGATTGCTATTATTAGGAGGTGATTACTATGAATACTCTGCCTTTAAACAATTTGGACGGCCCATAGAATGATGTCATGTCTTTGGAAGCTTTATTGGCATCAACTGAGTTAATTACAGATACTTACCTGTGGATGTGTTTGAAGGCAGACAAAAACACACTGCTTCTTTGTGTTACATCATGTGAAAATCTAAAGAAATCAGCCAAGATATCAGAAAGAGAAATGTGGACTTGTCTGGTTGTCTTGGGTGCAATTTTCAGATAACTGAAGGTGCCTGAGGAACTTGTGCAGATGCTGGCTGAAGCTGTTAAGAGTGTGTCCTTATCCACAGTAATATGAGTATAATGTGTCAGTATTCAGACCTGTGCAGAGAATACCTAGACCAGTGATGGCGAACTTTTTGGAGACAGAGACGCCCAAACTACAAGCTTAATCCACTTATTTACCGTGAAATGCCAACATGGCTTTTTAAGAAGTAACTTATTGCTACCTTTTCTTCCACTTCTTTCAATCGTATCGGCCCCTGAAGAGACCAATACCGTTGAATTCAGACTCTCATTATAGCTTTTGGTCATATTTGGTGAACTCTGACCTGGGGCAATGGTCTGAGTCCCCACAAAAATGTCTCTGAGTGCCACTTCTGGCACCCGTGCCATAGGTTTGCCACCATTGACCTAGACAGTTCTCTGCTACACCAGATTAATCACTGTGTTTGATGCTGTATGATTAATTTGGGGCAGTATAAGACTGGTGAGTTGTACTCTGCACCTCCTATTAGTTTGCTGCGCCACAATACAGAATTTTCTGGCGCATAGACTGAATTTTCTGGCACATGAGTTATTTCTGTGAAGACACACTCCCTTTTACCGAGGACCTGCCTCTTTTTTGTCGGAAAACAGCCTAAAATTGTTCTAAAACCTTCTCTGAATGTGGCGCACAGCATTTCAGGTCCACATTGCTCCAGGATACTGGCATAGACAGAGTGATAAATCTCCTACATTATGTTACAAAACTGAAGCAACATCTCAAGACATGCATGGTGGGCTTTGTGTTGGGTGCTATGAGTTGTTAAAGGGCAATACTGAGCTTCCCATATCCCTAGTGGGCCATTGTAACTTAATTTAAACGATTCTAATGCCTCAATGGCTGTACGTGTTACACCACGTCCCCATCTGGATACTCCTGAAACACTTCCGACAGTTAGATAAAGTGTTTTGCTCCTTATTGTGGAAGGATCCTAGGATTAGGTTAGAAATGCTACAACGACGTAAGGTTGAGGTTCGATTGGCTCACCCAAACTTGTACATTTTTTTACCAGGCGTCACAGCTGCAACACCTGAGGGGATGGGAGATGTCAGAAGACTTGGGAATGGCAGGGAGGTTGTCACTGAGGGCCCGTCTTGGGGGTTCACTTTCACATTTTAGAGTTACAAAATGATCATAAGCATTGGAAGGACTCAGTTCAAACAGTTAAATGGATCTACAAGGTATGAGATAGGGGTAAGATGTGCATGGGATTCTTGAGATGGACAAGGTTCACTCTGCTCTGCTACAACTCTGCCCTCCCTAAAATTGATATGCTAAGGGGTTTTGAAGGGTGTATATCGGCAGCAATCAGGACGATAGAGGAAATGATGGAACAAGGTACACTTAAAGAGGACCTGTCACCAGATTTTGACCCCCCTGACTAACTCTGCCTGCTGATAAAGGGTTACAAGTCCTCCCCATATCACTCCTTTCCTGTAATCCTGTGGTGTTCCTATATTCCTGTGACATTCCTGTATCCCTGTGGTGTTCCTGCATTCCTGTGGCGGTCCTGTATCCCAGCGGTCTTCCTGAGGTCCTGCCATCCTGTCGTCCTGCCGAGGTCCTGCCGTCCTGCCAAGGTCCTGCCATCCTGGGGTCTGTTTCTGTGTCCAGCTCCAGCACTCTCTCCGGGGATCCATCTCTGTTCCTGCTTCCCTACCTTGGCTGCCACCACGGGTCTAGTCGCACCCGTGGAACGACCTGGTGGCACTCTGCAACAGCAAGATCATCCCGCTTTGCGGCAGGCTATGGCGAAGACCAGGGGCCACTTAGACTCCATTCCCGGGTTGCGGCTAGTACCATCAACACCCACGGTGGTCTAGAGGGTCCACTAGTACACAGACTCCTCCTCCCATAGAGACTTTTCCCTACACTTGTCCCCACAATTGTGACACACCATACATAAAATTTATTTTTACTCTAGTTAAACTGTGAAATTACAGGTAGTAATACGCAGATTGTGGAGTCATCCCACGCTGACTCTGAAAGAACATAACAGTATTAACTATGTTTAACTTGGAAGCCATGTTAAAATGTATTTGGTATATAATCTAAGACCAATAATACTTCATATATTAGAAAGTATGGCCTATATCCCAGGTTAAAGAAAAGTATTCTTACCCATAATGTATATCATGCTGGTTGAGGTGTCGAGGGTGACTCCAGCCCCGACGCGCTTTTCACCTCAATGAGCCTTCGTCAATAAGCCCCCAGACGAAGGCTCATTGAGCAGAAGCGCGCGTCAGGGCTGATGTCACCCCGGACACCAGAACCAGCACGATAAACAATATGGGTAAGAATGCTTTTTTTTAACTTAGGATATAGTCGATTCAAGAGGTTTGTTCTATTACTATTCAACCCTCCTTGTAAAGATGTGTGCTAGGCTTCCTGGGAGACACAAGTGCTGAGGGGTCGGTCAAGATCACTGTGTGACGTATACTGTACCAGACACGTAAGTTAATTGCCTCCCATTGGATACAACCCACTATCCCTAGGATCACAGAACTACTGTAATGGATATATTAGATATCCCAACCATTCAAACTATTACATCCACCAAAACTGCCATTGTCTCATTCAACTTGGGTGGGGAGGAGTAGGGGAGGGCTTGTTTTATATGTCACTGCATTTTTTTAAATGTAATGTACAATTAATGTTATTGGTTGGAAAATGGAAAATGAGTCGGTGTTAAATACAAAACATCAGATTTTTTTTTAAAAAAGGCAATATTGCAATATGAGTTGTTTCTGTTCAGAAATTAAGGTAATTTATGTCTCATTTTATTATTTTCACTATTCTGATACACTGTGTTCTCTGCTAGTGGAATTCCTCCAGAACACAGTTGGAGAGAACAGTAAATTATATGATGTCATCCCAGGCCCAAATAATCTTTGGCAGTAGCCTTAATCTGGGTATTTCTCCCAGATATTCCCTCTGATTGCCATATAAAGAGAAATATTTCTCCATTACATATCCACAATGTGGCACCTGCTTCCTAAGGGTTTTGCAGTATAAGTATTTCTCAATTCCAATCCTGGGGTATTCCCTGAGCACTAGAATATACCAAGTGCTGGTATAAGACCAATATATATTATTAGTGATCACTTTCTGTTTCAGGAACTCCAACACCCCATTTAATTTTATAAAACTAGCTAAATACCAATATAGTTATCTTCATTCTTCAACTTAAGGTATAGGGTCAGCACAGCTTGTGTAATATATGATGGAATTATGTTTCTTACATGGAAATTCGGATTGTACTGTATTGACAAATCTCCTGGCCAGTCCTTGTCAAGAGTCTATTGTGAATACAAAAAAAGAGAAAACCCAGTACTTAATAAACAACTCCTATTACTAATCAAAAGCATGCAATACCAATATAAGTATATAGGATCCAAAATTAATCATACTTCGTAATACTCAATTCAATATAATCAATGTACAAACTTTATTAATTGGCCATCAAGAGAACAATGTTAAAAACACACATTAAAATCCGCAAGACAAAAGATGTGGCGATGGTCAACAGTATTACAGTAATGATAAATACTATCCAAGTATCAAACACATCACAATATGTACAATTTGGCTGTAACCATATATATTACCCACCCGGGTGTTGCATGTAGCCAAAATTGTTTAAACCAATAAGATAACCACCGGATATGTTGTGGTGGATGCCCAACATATATACCTGATATCCCAGGTTCCATGGTACCTTGGAGCCAATCAGAGTAAAGCGTACCTGAGGACAGAATAGACGGCAGGTGTGTGTAGCGGCGCATCGCACTCTGTGAGCGTCATCGTCAACCAGAAGTTCGGCGCCACCATCGGGAGGAGCGCAATCGCCGAAGCGATGCGCGCCCAACCGCCATCTTAGGTCCGGGCAACAGGTTGGGAAAACGGCAGATAGCCTTCTTATGGTAAGATGCATCAATTTTGTATTCTGTGATATCACAGCCCAGACCCGGCACTAACACCCGGGATCGGAAAAACTCCTATCCCGGGTGTTTAACCCCTTACACGCCGCGGTCAAGCATGACCGCGGCGTGCAAGTGTGTCCCCCGTGGATCGGACCCCCCCGGTGTGCTTACCGGGGGATCCGATCCCTCCTGCCGCTGCCCCGGGTCCCGACGAGTGACCCGAGGCTGTCGGCTCCTCTTCTCGCGCAGCATGCTCAGTTACTTACACTATACACTGCAATACAAGTGTATTGCAGTGTAAAGGCTTGAATAAGCGATCGGATGATCGCTTATTCAAGCCAAGAAGTAGAAAATGTAAAAAAGTTAAAAAAAAAAAAATTAAATCTTTTTATAATATAATTAAATAAATAAATAAAATAAAAGTCCCATAATCTCCCCAGTAACACATAAAATGCAAATACAGTAAATAAAACACAAAAACATACATATTTGGTATCACCGCGTCCGTATTAATCTGTACAATAAATCTAAATCAATATTGAACCCGCTCGGTGAACGATGAAAAAAAAAACTACGAAAAACTTATATACAATTTTTCATCAAACACCATCACAAAAAATGTTCTAAAAAGTGATCAAAAAAAGCTACGTTCCCTAATATGATACGACTGAAAATAACAACTCTTTTCGCAAAAAATAAGCCCTCAACCAGGTCTGACAATATAAAAATACAGAAGTTATGGCAATAAAAATTTGTCAATAGTAAAAACAATGCGATATTCTCCAATATTGGTTTTGCTCAGGAAAATTGAGCAAAGATAAGAAAAACTATATAAATGAGGTATCACCGCAATCGTAGTGAACCAGAGAATAAAGATAAAATATTATTTTTACATTACGGTGAGCGGGGGGGGGGGGAAATGCTAAAAATCCAAAATAAAAATTGATGATTTTGTTTTTGTCCCCCTTGAAATAGTTAATAAAATATCATGAATAAGCTATAGACCCCCTAAATGAATTATCTATACATTATATCTAATTCCGTAAAAAATAAGCCCTCATATGTTTGCATTACCAAAAAAAATAAAAATGTATAGGTAGTACAATGTGACAATACAAATCTGCAGTGAATGGCGCCTCCATTCATTCTATACTTGGCCGTGCGCCTGTACAGAAGTTTACCACCACATATGGGGTATCAGTACACTCGGGAGGAATTGGGCATCAAACGTTGCAGAGTGTTTCATCATTTAATTTATTCTGAAACTGTCAGTTTGGCCTAAATGAATGTATTTTCTAAAAAATTTGAAAGTTTCTAAATCGCAGGTCCATATTGTTTTAACCCATGTGAAACACTTAAAGGGTTAATGGACTTAATAGAAGTTGTTTTACATACGTTGAGGGGTGAAGTTTCTATAGTGGGGTAATTTATGGGGTTTTACTATTATTTAGGCCTTACAAAGTCACTTGGAAGCTGAGTTTTCCCTCAAAATGTGAGTTTTAGCAATTTTCATGAAAATGAGAAAAATCGCACCTAAAGTTCTGCACCTCATAACATCCTAGAAAAGTGAGAGGATGCATAAAATATCATCCCAACATAAAGCAGATATTCCGTAAATGTAATTTATCAAGCTTTTTGGGTAGTTTTACTTCCTATCTGGAAAGCAGAACATTTCAAACTTGGAAAATGAAGAATTTTTACAAACTTTTGCCAAATTTTCACTTTTTTTCAGAACGAATCGCAAAACGTATTGCGATTGCGATTTGAAAAATCGAGTCTGGTCATTGAGCTGAAAACTAGTGTCGGTGATAAGTGGTTAAAATTGCCTCCACCCTCAGAGTCCTGGAACGTCACCATTTGAGGGCATACATTGCAGTGTCCGCAGGGATAGGATCCCCAATCAGGACCTTTTGAACCCAAAATATAATTTTGTTTTGGTTTGGGAGGTGCATAATGGCTCCTCACCAGCATGTTCCCAATGGTGTCTGCACGCTTTGAGACCACCTGTGGGGGAGTCCGTGATATGTTTTTTGATGTCCGGATCAGACTGCAGTATTGGCCAAAACCGCTCAAAAATCATATTCATTTCCCTCCATTGAGAGTCATAAGGTGTGATGATCCTTACCTTATTCTCTTTCGGACTTCTCGGTTGTTGAGTGAGTAAGCATCTTCGATCCGATGCTTTGGCACGTAAGTATCCCTTCTGTATATCTGAGTCTCGATAGCCCCTTTGTTTGAAACGAGTCTTAAGAATCATCGATTCCTCTTCGAAATTGGATTGAGTGTCACAAATTCGTCTTGCTCTCAGGAACTGGCCTATAGGGATGGAACGTATTGTATGAGCCGGATGGAAGGAATTCGCACGTAGCAGGACATTGACTGACGTTTCCTTTGCGATAAACGGATGTACTCAATTGACCATTTTGTCCAACATCAATTTGGATGTTCTTGGCTGATATTGCTTGTCAGCCTAATGTTTAAATTATTAGAGTTTAGGTCATCCAAGAACTGGACCAAGCCTCCTTTTGATCCCTGCCATATGAACAGGACATCGTCAATAAATCGCATCCAACAGATGACCTGTCCCGATGCCCTGTCCATAGCCTCTTGAACCTCATTCCTTTCTCAATGTCCAAGGAAGAGATTTGCATATGAGGGGGCACGAGTGGCCCCCATGGCCGTCCCCCTCGTCTGCACCTAAAATCTCTCCTTGAAAAGGAAATAATTGTGATCTAAGATGAATCTCATCAGTGTTAGAATCAGTTTAACAAGATCCTTATCTAAATCACGAATCTCTAGGAAGAATTCCACCGATTTAATGCCTAGATCATGGCTAATACAGGTGTATAATCCCTCAACGTCACATGACACTAGGAACATATCCGGTTCCATCACTACATCCTCTAGACGTTTTAAAATGTCAGCGGAATCACGGATGTAAGAGGGCAGTTCTTCTACACAGGGTCGTAAGCAGAAGTCAGTGAACCGACATATCGGCTCACACAAACTGCCACAACCGGATACTATGGGACGGCCTGGGGGTACTTTAGCATGCGATGTGTGGCTACACACACCTGTCGTCTATTCCGTCCTCAGGTACGCTTTACTCTGATTGGCTCCAAGGTACCATGGAATCTGGGATATCAGGTATATATGTTGGGCAGTGGCGGTGGTCTTATCTTATTGGTTTAAACAATTTTGGCTACATGCAACACCCAAGTGGGTAATATAACTGGTTACAGCCAAATTGTACACATTGTGATGTGTTTGATACTTGGATAGTATTTATCATGTACTGTAATACTGTTGACCATCGCCACATCTTTTGTCTTGTGGATTTTAATGTGTGTTTTTAACATTGTTCTCTTGATGGCCAATTAATAAAGTTTGTATATTGATTATATTAAATTGAGTATTACGAAGTATGATTAATTTTGAATCCTATATACTTCTATTGGTATTGCAAGAGTCTATTGTGGTCTCTCATATTTTGTGCAGGTATAGGACAGTTATAAGCGACTTGTTTATGTGTATATTGTTTTTTGCACATGTTTGGGGAAGAAGAGTCAAAGTAGGATAGTTACGGTATAACCATATTATGTAACTGAAGTTTGAAGTACTGTATAAGGACCATTATAAAAAGCAGCAGACTCATGCTGCCATGGTTATTGACAAGCTTCCTCATTACAAATAGATTTCTGTTTGCCCACAAGGTGAGACCTGTCAATCAAATTGAACAGGGTGGAGAGGAACTGGAGGAAAGCCAATCAGCAGCCATTTCTTCCTGTGATAATACTCTATTTTTATCACAATGATTTCTCTGAAAACCTTGCAGCATTTTAGAGTGAAGCATAGTTCTTTGTAATAAGGGAAACTCAGTATTTCTTGCTGGTGGTGGTTACAGCAACATTAATGTTCTCACAGATTCCATTTGACCTGTAATTTGCTAGTACTGATTGCTATCGTATTTTTCAGCCTTCACAGAAAATCTATTACTAAACAAGAGTAAAATAATTCAACACATATCATTATTTTTAAATGGAAATGGAATCTATATGATCAGAAACTAACCTAAAAATAATTATTCTGCTTCTATTTGTTTCCATCTTTATGTACCATCCTAATGTTTTACTGTTGTTAGAGGTTATCTCAAACATGCAATGTTTCCCTAAGACACCCTCTCTGCACACAAATAACGCAAATCTTACAGTCTTTGTGAACAAGTGCATTCCGTGCTTTGTGTATTTTTCTCTCCTGCAACCTTTTGCCTAACTGGAACATATCCAAAATAAGCACTTGTGTTGTATGGCAACTTTGCTTATTACTTTCACTGCCTATGTCCAGCAGTTTCTTTGCTATTCTCCTCAGTTTAGCCTGTCCCTTCAATAGCTTTTTGCTGTGCAGCATAGGTGTGCGAGACCTTCCTTTGTTTAGGCAGGAAACACAACACACTCTAATTGTAGTAGGGTGAGACTTCTTTTTTAGAGATGAGCGAGCACTAAAATGCTCGGGTACTCGTTATTCGAGACAAACTTTTCCCGATGCTCGAGTGCTCGTCTCGAATAACGAGCCCCATTGAAGTCAACGGAAGACTCGAGCATTTTTCAAGGGGACCAAGGATCTGCACAGGGAAGCTTGGCCAAGCACCTGGGAACCTCAGAAAAGGATGGAAACACCACGGAAATGGACAGGAAACAGCAGGGGCAGCATGCATGGATGCCTCTGAGGCTGCTTAATCGCACCATTATGCCAAAAGTATGGGCAACAGCATGGCAATGACCGAATGAGGCTAGATAGCATCTAAAACATCCAATAATTGACCCTGACACTATAGGGGACTATGCAGAGGCAGCGGCAGCAGCGGCAGGCTAGAGAGTGTCTTGGCAACATACCCCAAATGGACTCAGGCTTAAAACCAATGGGTGGCAGAGAGGAACCAAAGGAGGTGAGCAAGAAGCGCTCAAATAATATCGGTAAATGATAAAAGTTTGCCAGTATATTTTGTGGATTACACAGCAGGGTGGCGACAAAGTTAACAAGTTTGATGAGGAAGCCATGAAAACAACCCAAAATTCTGCCTGACACAGCTCATTTGATAAGGGGACCATGTATGGATACAGTGAACTAGTAGTAGATTAAAGGTGCTGCAGTTAAAACTATGTTAGTTGGATCTTGGGATGGAGCTGGCGCTCCGCTGCCAGGCGAGCTTTCGCCAATCCAAGCCCCTGTCTCTAGGCTACTCCCCAAACAGCACTTCTAAGAACCTTTTGTATAAGATCAAGTGTAGTAGCGTTCTTATAAGTTTGGGTTCTGGCGGGTGAGGGGAATGTAAACAGATGCGCAAGAAGCGCTGAAATAATATTGGTAAATGATAAAAGTTTGCCAGTATATTTTGTGGATTACACAGCAGGGTGGCGACAAAGTTAACATGGAAGCCATGAAAACAATCCAAAATTCTGCCTGACACAGCTCGTTTGATAAGGGGACCATGTATGGAGGCAGCTATATGGACTACTTTTGAAGGCAGCTATGGCGATGACGTGTGGAGGTAGCAATGGAGACAACGTGTGAAGGCAGCTAAAAAGACAACGTGTGGAGGCTGCTATGGAGACAATTTAATTTGGATAGTGCCTGTATGTGGCAGTCCAAAAAAGTTTTCAAACCAGAGGAGCAGGTAGCTGGTCCTCCAAAAAGATTAAATAAATTGAGTGCCTGTATGTGGCACTCCCAAAAATTGTTTAAAACAGAGGACAGGGTAAATGGCCCTCCAGAAAAATTAAATACATAGAGTACTATAGCCAGAGCCAGTTGGCCCTGGCAAAAAAATAGCCAGTTTCCTCTGCTTTAGTGTACAAAGAGGAGGAGAAGGAGGACAATGAGGAGGAGGAGTGCATACATTATTCAGGTTCAGCTTCTTTCACCTGGTGGAGAATAGAAATGCGGAGAAATCCAGGCTTTATTCATCTTGATAAGCGTCAGCCTGTCAGTGCTGTCAGTCGACAGGCGTGTACGCTTATCGGTGATGATGCCACCAGCTGCACTGAAAACCCGCTTGGACAACACGCTAGCGGCAGGGCAGGCAAGAACCTCCAAGGCGTACAGCGCCAGTTCGTGCCACATGTCCAGCTTTGAAACCCAGTAGTTGTAGGGAGCTGTGTGATCATTTAGGACGATGGTATGGTCAGCTACGTACTCCCTCACCATCTTTCTGTAAAGATCAGCCCTACTCTGCCGAGACTGGGGACAGGTGACAGTGTCTTGCTGGGGTGACATAAAACTGGCAAAGGCCTTGTAAAGCGTACCCCTGCCAGTGCTGGACAAGCTGCCTGGTCGCCTACTCTCCCTCGCTACTTGTCCCGCAGAAGTACGCCGTCTGCCGCTAGCGCTGTCAGAAGGGAAATACTGTTTCAGCTTGTGCACCAGGCCTGCTGGTATTCATGCATTCTCACACTCCTTTCCTCTCCAGGGATGAGAGTGGAAAGATTTTGCTTGTACCGTGGGTCCAGGAGAGTGAATACCCAGTAATCGGTGTTGGAATAAATTCTTTGAACGCGAGGGTCACGGGATAGGCAGCTTAGCATGAAATCTGCCATATGCGCCAGAGTCCCAACGCGCAAGAATTCACTCCCCTCACTGGCCTGACTGTCCATTTCCTCCTCCTCCAACTCCTCCAACTCCTCTTCTTCTGCCCATACACGCTGAGCAGTGAAGGACTGAACAATGGTCCCCTCTTCTGTCTCGCCAACATTCTCCTCCTCTTCCTCCTCATCCTCCTCCACCTCCACCTCCTCCGATATGCGCTGAGAAACAGACCTAAGGGTGCTTTGGCTATCAATAAGGGAATCTCTTGTGACAAGCGCAAAGCTTCCGACTTCATGCTGACCAGAGAGTTTTTCAACAGGCCAAGCAGCGGGATGGTGAGGCTGATGATGGCGACATCACCACTGACCATCTGTGTTGACTCCTCAAAGTTACTCAGCATCTGACAGATATCAGACATCCACGTCCACTCCTCATTGTAGACTTGAGGAAGCTGACTGACCTGACTACCAGTTCTGGTGGAAGTTGACATGTGGCAGTCTACAATCGCTCTGCGCTGCTGGTAAACTCTGGATAACATGGTTAGTGTTGAATTCCACCTCGTGGGCACGTCGCACAACAGTCGGTGAGCGGGCAGTTGGAGGCGGCGCTGCGCTGCCCTGAGAGTGGCAGCATCTGTGCTGGACTTCCTGAAATGCGCACAGATGCGGCGCACCTTCGTGAGCAAATCAGACAGATTGGGGTATGTCTTGAGGAAACGCTGAACTATGAGATTTAACACATGGGCCAGGCATGGCACATGTGTCAGTCTGCCGAGTTGAAGAG
Organism: Engystomops pustulosus; assembly: GCF_040894005.1. Taxonomy (NCBI): domain Eukaryota; kingdom Metazoa; phylum Chordata; class Amphibia; order Anura; family Leptodactylidae; genus Engystomops; species Engystomops pustulosus. Next base: position 88,296,024 of record NC_092415.1, on the reverse strand, counting down.
CTGCCACCAGGTTACGGCCGTTGTCACACACAACCATGCCTGGCTTTAGGTTCAGCGGTGCCAGCCACAGATCAGTCTGCGCCGTGATGCCCTGTAATAACTCTTGGGCAGTGTGCCCTTTATCGCCTAGGCTCAGCAGTTTGAGCACCGCCTGCTGTCGCTTAGCGATGGCACTGCTGCTGTGCCTAGAGCTACCGACTGATGGCGCCATGCCCACGGATGGTAATTCAGAGGAGGAGGTGGAGGAGGGGTGGGAGGAGGAGGAGGCATAGTAGGCCTTTGAGACCTGGACCGAGGTAGGCCCCGCAATCCTCGGCGTCGGCAGTATATGACCAGCCGCAGGGTCAGACTCGGTCCCAGCCTCCACCAAGTTAACCCAATGTGCCGTCAGCGATATATAGTGGCCCTGCCCGGCAGCACTCGTCCACGTGTCCGTGGTCAGGTGGACCTTGTCAGAAACGGCGTTGGTCAGGGCACGGATGATGTTGTCTGACACGTGCTTGTGCAGGGCTGGGACGGCACATCGGGAAAAGTAGTGGCGGCTGGGGACCGAATACCGAAGGGCAGCTGCCGCCATGAGGTTTTGAAAGGCCTCGGTCTCTACCAGCCTATAGGGCAGCATCTCCAGGCTAAGCAACTTGGAGATGTGGACGTTGAGGGATTGGGCGTGTGGGTGGGTTGCGCTATACCTCCTTTTGCGCTCCAGCGTCTGGGGTATGGAGAGCTGAACGCTGGTGGATGCTGTGGAGGATCGTGGAGGCGAAGATGGGGTTTTCGCACGGGAGGTGTTTGGGCCGGGGTCCTGGGCAGGGGGCTGACTAGCAGATGACACAGGGGAAGGAGCAGTGGTGTGCCCGGCCGGAGGTGAACGGGCTTGGTGCCATTGAGTGGGGTGTTTAGCATTCAGATGCCTGCGCATATTGGTGGTAGTTAAGCTAGTAGTGGTGGAACCCCTGCTGATCCTGGTTTGGCAAAGGTTGCACACCACAGTCCGTCGGTCATCCGGTGTTTCTTTAAAGAACCTCCAGACTTCTGAAAATCTAGCCCTCGCCACGGGAGCTTGACTATGGGCAACATTTGGCGCTGATGCACCAGCTCTGGCCCTGCCTCTCCGTCTGGCCCCACCACTGCCTCTTCCAACCTGTTCTGCTATAGGACTCGCCTCCGTCTCAGAAGCACTGTGTTCACCCGGCCTATCAACCAAGCTTGGGTCTGTCACCTCATCATCCTCTGATCCCTCAGTCTGCTCCCCCCTCGGACTTCCTGCCCTGACAAAAACTTCACCACTGTCTGACAACCGTGTCTCCTCATCGTCCGACACCTCTTTACACACTTCTTCCACTACGTGAATAATGTCATCATCACCCACATCATCACTGCGACTGGTGGAAAACCTGGGCATCGGAAAATAGCTCAGCAGCAGGACAAGTGGTTTGTGACTGTGGGAAGGGTCCAGAAAACAGTTCCTCAGAGTATGCCGGTTCAAATGCCAAATTTTGGTGGGAGGGGGCAGACTGGGGGGAAGGAGGCTGAAGTGGAGGAGCTGGAGGAGTGCCGATTTCGGTGACATGGGTGGACTGCGTGGAAGACTGACTGGTGGACAAATGGCTAGAAGCATTGTCCGCAATCCACGACATCACCTCTTCGCACTGTTCTGGCCTCAACAGTGCTCTACCACGAGTCCCAGTAACTTGAGACATGATGAACCTAGGGAGTGTACCTCTGCGGCGTTCCCCTGCTCCCCCATCAGCAGGTGGTGTCTCACCCCGCCCAGGACCATGGCCTCTGACCCCTGCAGTAGTTGGACGCCCACGTCCACGCCCTCGTCCTCTACCCCTAGCCCTCGGGTTAAACATTTTTCAAATTAAAGTGTAAACTTGAAACAAAAAAAATTTTGTGTTTATTTTTTTTTTAGTTTTTTATTTTTTTTAACAAAACGATGCTATCCTATTGCTATGGCTAGTTTCTAACCTACACTGACAGCACACAACTGGATTTTGTGCTTTGCAAGATGAGTTTGAGCTATAAAATGAAATAAAGGTAAAAAAAAAAAAAAAATCAGCAGACTCTGCCTAATTCTACTCAAACCCCTAATAAATTGTCCCACTTCGGTGTTTGAGGTGGATATGCTTGTCACTAAGAGCTAAACACAACTGTCGCAGGTCTCCCAGCAAATTCCTCACAGTATGGTACTAGCTGCACTACTAGTGCCAGCAAGCCCAGCCACAAGCAAACAAAAAAAAGGAAAATATAACGCTATTGTAGGCCTAAGTAAGCCGTTGGGGTTCTCCTATGGCTATTTTGTAGCCTACAATGAGAGCACACTGCTTTGCAAGATGAGTTTGAGCTATAAAATGAAATACAGCTAAAAAAAAAAAAAATCAGCAGACTCTGCCTAATTCTACTCAAACCCCTAATAAATTGTCCCACTTCGGTGTTTGAGGTGGATATGCGTGTCACTAAGAGCTAAACACAACGGTCGCAGGTCTCCCAGCAAATTCCTCACAGTATGGTACTAGCTGCACTACTAATGCCAGCAAGCCCAGCCACAAGCAAACCAAAAAAAGGAAAATATAACGCTATTGTAGGCCTAAGTAAGCCGTTGGGGTTCTCCTAAGGCTATTTTGTAGCCTACAATGAGAGCACACTGCTTTGCAAGAGGAGTTTGAGCTATAAAATGAAATACAGCTAAAAAAAAAAAAAAAAATCAGCAGACTCTGCCTAATTCTACTCAAACCCCTAATAAATTGTCCCACTTCTGTGTTTGAGGTGGATATGCGTGTCACTAAGAGCTAAACACAACGGTAGCAAGTCCCCCTGCAAATTCCTCACAATATGGTACTAGCTGCACTACTAGTGCCAGCAAGCCCAGCCACAAGCAAATAAAAAAAAAAATGTATAACGTTATTGTAGCCCTAAGAAGGGCTGTTGGGTTCTTGTAGAATCACTCCTGCCTAACACTATTCTAATAGAACACCCTAACGCTTTCCCTGACCAGCAGCAGCTCTCTCCCTAGCGGCATCCAGACACAGAATGATCCGAGCAGCGCAGGCAGGGGCTAGTCTATTCCAGGGTCACCTGATCTGGCCAGCCAACCACTGCTATCGACGTGTAAGGGTACCACGTCATGCTGGGTGGAGTGCAGAGTCTCTTGGCTTGTGATTGGCTCTGTTTCTGGCCGCCAAAAAGCAAAATGGCGGGAGATGCCATTTTCTCGAGCGGGCAAAGTATTCGTCCGAGCAACGAGCAGTTTCGAGTACGCTAATGCTCGAACGAGCATCAAGCTCGGACGAGTATGTTCGCTCATCTCTATTCTTTTTCCTACTTACTCTGGAGAAAGGTTATGTGATGCTGTGTGTGTGTCTGTGCCAGGAGGAGAGCTCTGTGTCTGCAGCTCTGTGAATGAAGAAGTCTCCTCCAAAGAATAGTGTACTAGGGCTTCACTGATCCCTACCAATGCCTCCATCACAGTCTGTGCTTCTGTCTTACTTTCTCTGTCTCTCTCTGCACCTCAAACTGTGTTGTAAACTTCCTACTCCCTGACACTATTTTCAAAGCAGGCACAGTTTTAACACTTAGCACACAGCACACACTGCACTTCCCTAAACTATTTTACTGCTGGTTTCTACTACATATTCTATGCTCTTTGCTCCTCCATGTGAAGAAAGCTGCCAGGCTAGTATCTAAATAGTCCTGTATGTACATACTATGCAGAGCTCAGTGGATTCATTTGTATAACCCACACTGGATGTGCTGGTAAGTTACTTCATGAGATAACACAGAGAATTGTTGGAAATGATGAAAACTTATAAGTGAAACAAAGACAGAAGGAAGTTAGTCTTTCTTCACTTTGCTGCTTATAAAGATGATTCCTGACTAGCAGCTTCATAAAAGAAAATGTTCTCTGGAAAGAAAAAGAACACCACAATATGGTCATTCTTCTTCATTTGAAAGGGGGGGAAACAAATATAACAACTTGGTAAAATTCATTATAAACTTTACTTTTTAAAGTATTATCTAGTGTTTATCATCTAATTTATTAGTTCCTCCATTAAAATGAAAAAATCAAAATTAGAGAACACCACACAATTCCCTAAATTTCGAAGTCATTGTGTAGTCATATGTGAAAATATCCTAACATGTGTAAAATAGCTGTATTTTCAGCTAATTTCATATATTGTATATATTCCAAAGCACAGAATAAAAATGCAAATAAGAAAATTGTAAAAGAACACTGATCAAAATTATAGAGCATTTTGGCATACCTGAAAGCTAATCTGGCACCTGGTGTCAATTTCCATAATTATCTGACAAACCCTATTTAGCTGGCAGCCTTTGTAAACATGGTGTGCCATTCCAAACTGACTAAAAATCTCTAGCAGTAGGTTGTCCAGATAACGGCCAAAAGAGTACCTTTATCCGCCATAGATAGCAAGAGAAGTTGGTCATTCCAAGTCTGTGATTTCTAGAATATTGAATCTTTACAACATCGCAAACTCATTCAAGTCCTCCAAGAATGCTGGTCACCCTTGAAAGAAAATGCAAGAGCACAGGCTAATATGGAGAATCTCCATGGGTAATTGTTTCAACACTACAGCTGGAATTGCTTGCCATTTCAGCCTTCAACTCAATAAGGATCTGTCTCATCATGCAGTGTCACAATGTATAAGAGCATTTCATTTATTTGGATCTGATGGGAAACCATATGTTCGCCGACAAACTGGGGAAAGACTGAACCAAAAGTGTTTATAAAGAAGTTAGTGAAAGGTGGTAGTTTGTGTCATGGTTCGGGGAATGTTTTCTGCAGCTGGAGTTGGTCTTCTCATACAACAATATGGCATCGTGAATGCAACATCTCCTTCAGCAATATGTGGTTCCTTCCTTGCATTCTTCACCCAATCAGCCAGCAAAGGCCTGTGCATTCCCTACTGACATTTACTACAAAAGTGTTCTATTCTGCTGTTCCTTGGTGAATTTTGGTGAAATTCTATAGCGATTTTCCCTCCCAGATCTCCATGATGCCATCAAGGGCTGTAAATGTGGTAAATGTCTTTGGTTACTACAGTGAATACAAATATTTTATGGACTATGACTATTCAAGCTAATACATTCACAAACACACAGTTTCTGTTAAAAAAAATTAATTCACAAAATGTTATTTATCAGGTTACAAAATATTTATTTTAACATTATTACTGAAGGCATGAAGCTCTTTTTTCATACAGAAATACAAACATGCATAGACCAATATGGCCTATCAAAATGTATATTTAACACAGTAAATATAGTTGTTTTACAAATAATAATATAAATATTTTTTAAAATATTCACATAATAAATTTAGATAAAATATAGCAGATTAAATAACTGCTATGAAAAAAAAATGTTTTAGCTTGTGTGAGTAGCAGTCGGTGCTACTCTTTGCTTATTATGATCACACCAATCAGTCACTAAACAAATCAGGGATTATTGCATATCAAAGATTTGCTTAGCTCCAGTAGCTCACACCAAGAATTAAGACATAAGGTATTTTCGCACGACAAGCTAAAATATAGGCAGGGAGAAGGCCCTTCCGAGGGAGTAAACCTGAGGTAGACTTGTATGCGATATGTAATACGCTCTCAAACAATGGCATAGCTTTAATAGTCTATCTGCAATGCACATATATCCATTCGCAGCATTTCATGTAGAATAAGGCATGTAGTTTTCTATATTGTATTCCAGTGTTTTACTGTCAGTGTCAGTAGCAATGAATGTTGCTTGGCAGGTTAGTCAAAATTTCTGTTCTAACGCAGACACGTTCCTATGGCATTCATTTCCATAACCAGCAACATTATTTCAGTATGGATTCCTGCCTTTCATCCAACTCACATGTCCATCTTGAAGCTGGATGGTAGTTTCAGATCCTCATTATATCTTCATAAATTAAGTGCACTTAGCCACCAAGAAAAGTAATATCTGCGTGCTGAGCGCCTTTACTGACAGTAATGCATCCCACGCTGTGGAAGGTGACAGTTCTCACTTCTTCAACTATTATGTTGTTATTGTAGGTTTCCAAATTCCTCTCTTTCTATGTGCCCAAGGACGCATCTCATCTTTCATCTCTTGAAGGTTCTTCAGTAGCCTGGCAAAGATATATGATCTTTTAATGGCTTGTCTGATGGATTCCGTTCTGCAATAATAATTTAGATTTCTGGTTAATTTCATAGATATGAAAAGAGTTTTCACTTCTTTCACTTCCATACATTTCTATTTTTTAGATCATACAATTTGTAGTTATGAGCTGAAGCCGCAAGTTGTTACATTGAATAAAGATGTTCACCAAAACTAAATGAAATGGAAGTTTCTTTGTAACGCAAGTATGATACATCAAAAGATGTCATCATCATGGTTCTTTTGATAAATCATATCAAGAATACTTGTCTTATGTCTAGATTTTGAAATATTCCTCCATAACTCAATATAACTGTGATGTGCAACCTTCACAATAAATATGTTTAAGTAAACACCTTAAGGTGCAAGTGCCTTTGCGCTATATCCTTGCTGCAGCAAAACAAAGGATTGCTGACCCTTGCCCCTTGGATAAACCTACAAATATGCAAGCCAAGAGGGAGGACATAAAACTTTGGGGTGCTTTTTTAAAGACACAATGCCTATAAATATGGACATATTTTCACTAATACAATTGTAATATAGTGCCTATGCATTGAAATATATATATATATATACAAGCCTTAGGGTAAATCTAAGGCCCCTTCCATACTTGCGTCAGAGTTTGTTCAGTGTTTCAGTTTTTCACGCACGTTTTCAATGCAATTTCAATGCGTTTTTCACGTGCAGGTAATGCGCGTGAAAGGACTCAGGACTGAGCTCTATCTTTTCTATGGCAATTGATGCGTGAAAAACGCATTGCACTTGCATTGCACTTGCAAGTGTCTCAGAGTGCAATGCGGTTTTGATGCGTCTCCATAGACTTGTATGGTGCGTTTTTCACGCGCGGGACTTGCAAAAGTAGAGCATGCCGAGATTTAAACGTGCGTTAAAAAAAAGGCGCGTGTGTGCGTGAAAAAAAATGCAAGTCTGAAAAGACCCATTGATTACAATGGGTCAGAGTGCAATGCAAGTTCTGCGCGTCAAAAGCATGCACAAAAAACGCGTGTGAGAAACGCAAGTGTGAAAGGGGCCTAAGTGTATGGACTTTCATTTTTTCTTTAGATGCTTATTTCACTTTGGCCTACAATATAACCTAGATAATATGCAGTGCTGAACACATGACCTACAGGTTGCTACAATGGCTACAATTGCAAGATCATCTCTGAGTACATCCATTAAATTCAACTATCTAGGTGTAAATGCCTTTGCAGTTTTCTGTGAATCAGTTTATGGTCTGTCTCTATTTTACAATGCCGTTTGCTCACCTTTTAGTGTGAGTATGTAGTTTCTGCACACACTGTCCACCCAATAGAAGTCCACTGCAGACTTTGGCCTTCTGTACCCGGTGTGTTTCTTTCTCTGTGGAAGGCTGGACACTGTGTAAGAAAACAAAGAAATGTAAGTTATGATTGAAGCAACACCTTTTCTCCACACACGCTTCTAAGATAAAGCCAGCCTCTGCTACAGGTGTACTCAGGGCTCGCTCTGTCATTTTTTCAGACTTAAAATATTTGCACACACCTGAGATCTGCAGCACTTTGGCAGAAGTCCAGGCATTTCTTGTCCTCACGCTTGGCACAGATACACCTGCTACTAGACTCGAGAACTTTTTCTGGCTTTGTGTCCTGCAGTGAACGTTTCAGACGAGGACCTCCGAGTCCATAAGGCACTGTTTTTCTGTAAAATAAATGTTGTTCATTAAAATCCCATTAGGTAAAGAACAAACACAAACTAAATTACAGCAGCTACTTAGTGAAACACAGGTAAAATAGATGGCTGACAAGCAGTAATGACCCCTCTACTTGTCTCCATGCTAGAAGCATGTATTAATCAATATGATTTCAATACATTCTCCACATCCCTACTTGGCAAATGGCAGCGTGTAGAGAAAATTCCCACACAGTACACATTACACGTAACCTTTACATAAAAAGACCTTAATTTTCGGCTCGCTTAATGACATACAATTTCACAAATTGTAAGCCGAAGTTTCACAGCAGCATACCAGCAAGTTCTACAGGTTGCAACCTGTATTTCAATTAATAGCTTGTTAATGGTTCTTAAATCACAGTTTAGGAGTTTTTCACTGTAAATGCCTAAGAGGTAAAGAGTAAGGCAAATATTTACAGCTTAGCATATTACGCTATCGGTTCGGGCACATCATACATAGTTACTGCTTTTGAAAACTCTCTAGTTATGTGTCAACAAATAACAAGGCCAATGCGCTTCGATTAGTCACACTTTGTACTGCTGAAGCGCTAACAGAAGCACTCATATCAGAGCTCCCCTATTGGAACATTTAGTCATTCTTCAATGTGTCTGCAGTACCCTATTTATTTGTGTGCTGGTCTATAGCAGATACTCATTTGTGGTGTTAACATATATAGAAATCACTATTATCTTTTGTTGGTGTTTAGTCTTGATCCATTACACCACCAAAATGACCACTGTCTGATTTCAATCTTCTGTGGTTTACATTGGAGCTTAGTTTGTCCGGACTACCTCCTTAGATAAGCACAAGCCCACCATAATTGACATACAATGTAATAAGAAAAAGCATTATACAACAATCGTTATCATTGATATTAGGTGATTGCTACATATGTACTGAGCTAAATAAGTTTTATTATAAGAGACATTTGTGCATCTGCTTAAAGTCTTATTCTTCTTCAGGTTAATAAAAAATCCATTAATGTCCTTAAGGAATTAGCAGCACAATATTTAGTATATATCCTTTCTAGAAAATCCATCATAGTGCTACAAAATGCTGGTGTAGGTGTGGGGTTAGCAAACAACCATAAAAGGATATCCCAAGTAAGCTTTTAGTACGTACGACGAATTGGACAGACTGGGTGTGCCGAATGGTCATTACCTGCTGTCAATTGTCAGACTACCAAAGTTTTATGACAGTGCATTGTGAAATAGCTCCAGTTTGTTCCTCATCACATAAATTAATTTCTCCAAACATTTTTCATTCCAAAATAAGAGACCAAGTACAACACATCAGTGGTATCACAAGTAGATACAATAACTGTATCTTATAATCATAGATGTATAAGTGGTACTCAAAATGATCAATTTAGAACTTAATGCTAAAAGTAGTCTCATTTTGGGAAAGCAAATAGAATCAGTCCAAACCACCTAAAGCATGGAAGCAGCACTTACTCTGGAGTGTTTATCCAGATTATATCCAGGTGGCAAAAGTAGACACATTCTTTATCCATCAAGGACGAACATGAGCAGCGTTTAAATCTGCGTGGCCTCAAGGGGGCGCCAGAGGAATGATGAGCACCTGTAGCTTGTGTTAGAGAGGAGTCTTCGGAGGACAGGAAAGTGCTTCTTGTCCCTGCAGATTAATCAGGAAAGAATTGAGTCTAAATATATGAAATTATTGATACAATTCATCACAAATACCGCACTGGAGATAATACACATAAGAGGCCATTTATCTTTAGTCGGGACATTTGTCTTTTTGTTTTGAACTTGTTTGATTTATCTTAGATATATATTGTCATATGAGTTTGAAGATTTTTGTGACTTTTTGCAGCGATTGTGCATAAATTTGTGACTTCTTCATACATCCACATCTGGATTTAAAAAATGTATTAGAGGCAACACTGAAAAAAGGTCGCAACAAACTTTCATTCCCAAGATAAATGACCCTATTGATAATGATGGGGCGTATGGGGAACCTCACGTGGTGATAGTGTGATGGCTACACCGGGATAAGGAAATGTAACTCCAGCTGGAGCTTATTGTTGTGCAATGCCGTGTATGCATTCCTATCATGATAATAGCAGCAGGCAGGACGAAACATGTCACCACATACATGATATTTATTTCTATGTGGGTACTACATCATAGATGAGGGGAGGCTTACTGGTAGATGCCCGGGTAATAATAACTCGCAAATATTAGGATTCCTGCAGCTACTGTCTCACTTCTAGCACATATTTGTTTTTGCTGCTAAATCAATGTTAACATAAAACATGTCACTAGCTATTTATAGGAGTCTTAGCGCTGGTTATCTGCTCAGCCTTCTGCTTTTATGAGATTTCACATTATTTTCTGCTTCTGTGCCAGGGAGCATTTTATCACAGCAGACACAAAACCCAGTAAAAATTTGATGGACACATCACTGGTTTCCTACAAGTTCTGCCTGTCTATCCACCTCACAGCTATCACCTATCCATCTAGATCAAGCTTTTTTTGCTCACTTTGACACATTTCTGTATTATCTATCACATATTTATACTGTTCTGCCTTCTTCTATCTCTCATGCACTTTTCTATGTAGTTAAGTATCTAGCCATCTATCTGTCTATACTGCTCTACTTTTATAATATAATACCAGTTTTCTATATGAACAAGTATTAAGTTACCTACCTATAAATCTATCACTTATTATTATTACTCTGTTCTTCCATCACTTCCATGCCAGTTTTCTATCTAGTCATATTTCTAGCCATCTATCTATAAATCTGTGAGCTATCTGCACTGCTCTGCCTTTTTCTATCACATCATTTTTCTATCTAGACAAGTATTCAGCCATCTACCTATAAATCTATCACTTATCAATACTGCTCTGCTTTCTACTATCACTTTTCTATCTAGACAAGTATTCAGCGTCTACCTATAAATCTATCACTTATCAATACTGCTCTGCTATCTACTATCACTTTTCTATCTAGACAAGTATTCAGCGTCTACCTATAAATCTATCACTTATCAATACTGCTCTGCTTTCTACTATCACTTTTCTATCTAGACAAGTATTCAGCGTCTACCTATAAATCTATCACTTATCAATACTGCTCTGCTATCTACTATCACTTTTCTATCTAGACAAATATCTGGCTATCATTCTTTCTCACACAATAAAGAATCTACTGTGTATCACATTTCTTTCTGCTTGGCTTCCCTACTTTTCACTTTTTTCTTCTATCTCTCGCCCTACCATTTCTTGATTTTCCTTTGTCCTTACAGTACATTTGTGTCATATTTTTATAGATCTAGCACCTTTTTTAGCATTTCTGATTTCCTCACCTTTCCTTTCTCTTGCTATATGTATCACACATCTGTCTATGGATCCTGTGATGGGAAGCAGCAGGATTGTAGTGCACAGCCCGGTCTCGGAGATCCCAGGTGCTCTATAAAAGTGCAGCTCAGGCTCCCACAACACCGGCTGAACCTGTCACCCGGATCTCCCTGTCTCCTAATCCCGTGCACCTGATCGCTGAAGCGCAGCTATAAAGAGGGAGTAAAGTGGCTGCAATTAGCGGGTTTATAGGGGTGATACATTGTCTGCATAATAACAAAAGAGGGATTATGCAGGGATCCCCTGATAATCCCACATCGTGCTCCACCATACAGGCTATATCCATAAATCTCTGAAGGAATGGGAGAACAGCTAAGAATGTGATGAGCACTCCACAGAGGTCACCCCACCTGTCACCCCATGTGCCTGGGGACTTGCAGATATTCTCCCTCTAAATGATGAAACTAAGAAAAGGCTCCTGCTAATAACCAGGCTAATGCCAAGCTATGCCAGGTGCCACAAGATGAGAAAAATGATTGGATAACGTGGGCAGAGGCATCGGTCCTACCTGTTCCACAGGTGCCTTGAAGAAGAGTCAAGAACAGATATATCATCATCTCCAGACCCATTGTCAATGCAGAGGATGGGTAAGAAAGTAATTCCCAAAAGGTAAAATGAATAAATAATAAAGTGGATAAAATAGCTATAAAGGTGTAGAAAAGTCTCCGAGCCGTGCAGAATCCAGGGAGAGTAGTAGCAGGTAGAGGAGAGCTGCTTATTCCTGGGAGCTCCCGATGTGAGTGTGATGCTGCCAGCTGCCCTGCTGCTCTTTATATCCCGCCGCCATAGAGTTTGTAAACAGCCTTCAATTGATATGATCCTCAGCCATTGTTATTGTGCTATTAGTCACCCAGAAGCAACGTGCAGACTAAGATAAGGGCAGGCTGGAGAGGAAACCTCGGCAAACTTCAGCAGGGGAGACGCCGTCTGACACAGGCAGGGGCGGGCTCACTGCAGGGGCTGCAGCGTCGCCTCTCCGCCGCTAGAGGGAGCGATCTCTCTATGGGAGCCGCTGGCACTGGGAGAACTGGAAAGGTGGAGTGACTGCTCTCTTGGAAACAGGAGTGGACCATAATGAGTGGTGTTCTTTTCCATCACCTTACACAATTATCCGGGGATTATTATGGAATCTGACACCTTAGTACATGCTTTAGCCATGTATTCACCTTGGACTGCATTCAATAGCTTGAGATTTCTGCATCACATTCAGGTCATTTGCTATAAATCACATTTCAAAAAAACAAATCTGAAAAATAAATTAATAGAGCTCTGTCCTCGGCAGCTTATACACAGAGAATGGGACATGAAGGAGACAGCTCCAGTATCTGTGTAGTGGCTGAAGCCAAGCAATGCTGCTTTAGCTCCCCTTTAAATGAATAGCAGCTGATGTGCAGTGACCTATTCTGACCGCTATACAGAGAGCGGAGCTGTCACCTTGCTGTTCTAATCTCTGAGAACAGCTGATCTGGACCCCTTATAATCTAATATAGAGTAACTGATCAATAAATATGATATGTTATTAATATGTTTATCCAGGTAAAGATCATTAAGCCCTAGTGTGTATCCTTGAACTAGTGACCTTAACTCTCATATGTCACCAAAAACAGTGGAAAGAACACCTGACTTACAGACCCGTTGTAACCCCTAGTTACAAACGGACCCCTGGATGTTGGTAATTTAGTGTACTTTATCCTTAGGCTACAATAAACAGTTGTAATAGTTATCAAAGGCATCTGTAATTAAGCTTTATTGTTAATCCTGGTTCTTATGGCAATCAAACATTTTTAAAATCCAGGTGTCACAGAGACCAAAAAAGTTATGTCTGGAGTTACAATTATAAACTATACTGTTCCGACTTACATACAAATTCAACTTAAAAACAAGCCTACAGACCCTATCTTGTACGTAACCCGGGGACTGCTTGTATGTTGCTTTAGTGGCACAGGATGAAAAAAGACATTACCAATGTTATGTCTATGTTTGGTTCTCCTGCACTGTCAAGCTGAGAAGACACTGAATTCTATGTGGTACTTTTCAGTCAGCTGAACAGTGCTCTATGGCTGGACTGTTGGTTGAATCTACCTTGCACAGGTCTCTGCAAACTGTGCTCTGAACGGGCCTGGGTTAAAACTCTCATTCTCAGAGCTCTGCCAGTCTCACTTGAATCAGACTCCCCACTCTAAAGAATTCCCTGTGTGTGCTTCGATTGCTGTACCTCTGTACTCCTGTTCTTTCAATATTTGGCTTACATTCTTGACTATTCTTCTGTGTATAATTCTGTACTTTATATTCTATCTCATTTGTGAGCTGGAATGTTGACCTCCCCTTTGAGTTATTTGTTTGTCTGTCTTGTCACGAGTACACACTTTGGTGCAGGGAGGGACAGTCTTGGTGGTTCTCCCATATCACCTACGATATGTAGAGGCAAACAGGCAGGGTTGTTTGGGGGCTAGAGTTTTAGGGTTCCCTGTCCTGCCTGTTGTCCCTAATACAAGCAATACTCATAGTATTCAGCACAAACAATCAATTTTTCTAATCTGGGCATCTTGCAGTACTTATTTCAGGGTATTTGTGGAAAATGAAAACTGTAGTGACAGCTATGTTAGGTATCACCTGTTTCCCCCCAGAAAACAGAAATTTGCAAAGAATGAAATGAATGGATTTTAAAAGGCATGACAGATGAGATCAACGTAGTAGCTTGCATACCAGTGATTTTTTTTCTCTTTGTCAGTCTAAGGGGTTTCTATATTAGCAGTTCGCTTTTAGTCATTGTCAGTCGTTGGAATTCACCTGCGCCATACTAATAACTTTCTGGCAGTGAGTGAAACATGACACTAGTACAGCTATATTTGTAAAGCTTATTGGCAGCCCTAATACATATAAAAATAAAAATGTACGTAAGGGTTTCCACAACCAGGCCTGGTCTTAGACAAAGTGGGGCCCTAGGAAAAGCTAAAAGTAGGACTCAAAAATACAAAAGGGTAAGGCAATCTGTAATATGGGACTGTAGGATTATTTAATAGGAGATAGACAGATGATTGATAGAGGAAGAGATAGATAAATAGGAGATAGAATAATATGATAGATAATAGATAGGATTTAGATAGGTAGATAGTAGATATATAGATAAAAAGCTAAATAGATAAATGATTAGATATATAGATATGAAAAAGAGAATTAGGAGATGAATAACTAGACTGATGATAAGCATTTTTACCCAGCCATTCAACCAAGGGGTATTAAAGGAGTAGTACATCCTCTGTCCACAAAAGTCCACATGCAGGGGACCCCTTTAAGAGAGGGGGACCAGGGCAAATGCCTAGTTTACCACCCCTTAACTTCAGTCCTTTCCACAACTGGTGATCAAACTGCTTCATTTCTGTCACTAATCTATTGAAGTACGAAAAAGTTATCATTCAAATTATAGCTAAAGGAAACAATAATGTACTAATGTGCAACAAAATATAGAAAAGAACAGCTTTAGATTTATTGGGTGGGGGGGGCTTATGATATTTCAATCAGACATTTTTATTTTATTTATCACTTGCGTGTGCTCAAATTTTCTATGAACGTGCATCTGGTTACCAAGATTCATAAATTGCGCTTAATTTTTGGAGTTGTCGTTTTATTTTATTTTTTTGGCGCAATTTGTATCCTTGCTTCAATCAGGTGAAAGATTATGTAAATTTCCTTTTCTGCAAATTAAGCTGCAAATGGAAACAGTGACACATTAATGTAGAAACATGCGCAAGAATAACGAATAAAGAAACACTGTTTAAAAAAGAACACAAAGACTGCTGACCAAACCTGCACCAGAAATAAGGAATCTACCACATTGTCTTTAACCCCTTCTTCCCTATATTATGTGTACTTCCATCCAAGTAGACCATACTGCATGCAGTTGGGTTGTGAATGTCACAGGTTTCAGAGATTTTTGAAATCTGATCTTGCAGGGTTTGTGTGAGATGTATGGCTAATTGTCATGTGTGTACTATTCTTCTCCAGCACTGATCAAGTGTAATACAAGACATTCCCTATGGACACTATGGGATAGTCTTGCACAAATGGAGTTTTTTCGCAGTCTACACTGGACTTAACACATAATTCTGCAGCCCAGAATATGTAAAGTGCTAGATTGCATTATTCTTAAAGATGTAGCTGTAAATGGAGGCTCTTCATACAGGGACATCATTAATTCATGGTAGCACAATAGTTAATGTACAAACAGAACAATAAAATAATGATCTTAGTAATGTTTATTAATAGAATTTTGAATGTGTTTGAGCAGCTGGATTACTTCTATGCAGACGTGCTCTAAACCACCAACCTATTATGATCGCCAAGTAGAAAAGCTGCTTTTCTATTTGATATCCAAGGACGAGTCTGGCATGGCACGTCTGAAGAATTAAAGGTCAGAAAAGAACTTGGATTCTAGCAGGTTGAGTTCCTTTATTGGTCAACATGGAGTATGAAACAAATCTGCAGCCCTGCGACAATCCCCTGTGTAACTGTAGATTTCATTGTTGTATGTTATGGATAGTGCCAGTGACGATCCTTATCATTCACTACCAGCAGTTGCATAAACTAAGGAGACTAATACATTCCAGACATGTTAAATATAATAGATAGCTGTTACTGATGTCTATGCTGGACAACACCAAGAATGGTAAAAATTATGCTGGGTGACGTATGAATATCACCAACTAACTGAAAGTGTTAAGAAAGTGAAATCTATTAAGCCAACTGGCCCCTGAATACCACACGTGATCCATGTTGCCTAACAAAGAAGGTAAAAGTAAAAAAAAGATAAGATCTGCAGGTACATCCAGACTCTTTAAAATTACGCCACAGCTTTCTACAGGTTGAGTGTGGTATTGCTGAAACATCGGACACAAAACATTATCAAGATCCATTAATTAATTGTATCATTCAACATTTGAGTATGTGCTATTTCATCGCACATACTCAAGACTATTGGCCAATGGAAATTGACATAATACAGCGTATATGTTTTCCATCAATTTATAAATTTAAGAGTTAGTCTACCTACTAAAAATTTATAAAAGTGTAGTAGTTTCTCAACTCCATAAAACATATACGTTCCAGATAAGATGTAACTTCTGTGCATAGATCTTACCACGTTTTATGTAGAAAAAAGGGGGTCTTCAAGATCATAGGGCATCTACCTACAAAGGCTCCAAGTAATGGTTTACACCAAGCTTCTCCCTGCTAGGCAAAGATCTGAGTTTCCAGATACTGTGATGTGGATGCAGATCTGTAAACGCCAAAAATGGCTATATAATGTGAGTAGTAAGGGCTAGAGGGCTGAATAATGGGGGTGATAACAGAGCAGTTCCCCAGATAAAAATGGGTTTGGGAAAGTACTTAAAATAATAAAATTCAGTTATTAAGTGATAGAAGGCAGCAAATTAGGAACAGGGACATGGCCATGGTACTGCTGCTGGTGATGGACTTGTTACATCTGTACCTTCTACAACTTCCCCTGGTGAAGGGAAGTGCCATGCTAGTTGCAGTTCCACATTATATATTCTGGAAAGGGTGTGTGAGCAGCAACAATCAAATTTCAGCTACAGAATACCCAGGTAGGTCAAAGTCAACTGCTTCCAATATGCCACCAATATGGCCAGCACTGATGACACCATCATCAGCCCTACCATGCTCAGGGCATGATGGATGATGTAATGGTGGCATACGAGGAGACATTTGTCTCACAGCGTGAAACCCAGTGCAGCTCAGTGGCTTAACTGGAGCATGGCTTGGGGAATGTGAAGGGGGAGCAGGCACCTGCCAATGAGGACAGCTTGTCCTTGCATTTGGACAGTGAGAGGAATAGACAGGTTTTTCCATTGTGTCTTTTAAAGGGAACCTGTCACCAGAGGGCCATATTTAGCATAGGACAAGTTCCCACAGGAACAGTACAGTATATGGCATACATATTTTTAAAATATCTCTGCGTTATATTGTTATTGAAATAAACAATATGAAACCTTGCCGGGCCCCGCATTCACATCTCTGCACATCCTGGAGGGAGAGGGCTCAATGCACATGCATGAGAATTGCTATCTATGGTGTGCCTATGTCATAAGGGAAGTTGGAGGAGAAAGAGCATGTGGGATGGCTTATGGAGAAATGACAAGAGACACTGATGGGCGGAGGGACCCAGAAGCAGACGCACATTAGGATTTGAATCCCCCCCTTCTTCCGACGATACTTGGCTGAGGAATCTGGCATTGAGAAATAAAAGAGCAATTATTTCAGATTATTTTTTGCTCTGTCTCCTGTAATAGTGCTGGGGCATGTTACCCTGCCTTTTATACTGCAGGGTAACATGTCCCACCTGGCCAATTAAAGCCATGCCCATATAGTTGTTATGGGGATAATGCGGAGCAGCCAAACAACAACCTTGCTGTGTGTGCCAAACCCACCATGTTTGGTAGGGGTTTGCAGTTGAGATCCGCTTAACACTATTGCTGTGACTTTAAGACGCCATTTTTTCATGTTTTCTTCAGTTTTTCATGGCTGATTTCCATCAATCTGGCATCTATTTTTCACAGATGTTTATTATTTATATTCTATAAAGGATTTGACTAGGACATGCTCTACTTTTTAACTGATTTGCATCTTTTGCACCTATTCTAGGGGCTGTATACAATTAAATATGTTGTTTTCTGCTTTAGGCATCTTAGCAGTGCAGATGTCATTGTCATTAGCAAGAGGAAAAAAAGGTGCAAATTGCAACTTTTTAATGAAAGGAGTTGCGGGAACTTAAAAATAAAAAAAAACAAAAAAACAACAATAAAGAAACCTTACCATTATAAATGACCCCCAGAAGGTATCTCCCAAATATCTGACAATTAAGGCATATCCCACTGATGTGTCAGAAATTTCTAATGAAGAAAAAGAATACTTTAAATGCAATAGTTGTTAATCCATAATACATTATGGATAAAATATACATGAGTGAAATAAAAATATGTTGTAAACTTATGTTTTAGTCTAGTTTTACATTTCAATTGTCCATTCATATCATTCATATTGAACTATTTCAGATACAAGGGACGCTAAACTTTTATTCGAACAAAAGCATATTTGGGCAGCTTTACTAGACTTTAGGATGTGGGAATGCAGACTAAATTCCACGTCGCTCTGTCATCATTACCCTAGAGGAAATTCTATTGCTCTCTGCTTTACTCTCTACTGTTTATAGCATTTTTAATACATGTGCACTAGTATCTTGTACCCTTAACCAACAGCAGACAATTTTTAATACTGTAGTTGAAGGTGAAAAATGTGTTGCTGTCAAATTTTATCAGCGTAATACATTGGCCCACATTTACTAAAAACTATGTTCAGTTTGCCTATGTAGTGTGCAGTGGTGTCACGGGTGCTCCTGCGACCTCTCTCGCGTGTTGCAGGTGCACCTGTGCCCCTCTTCTCTGCTACCCCGGCCCCCCAGCTTCTATCTCACCTCGTCCCGTTCCCACGCCAACTCCGGCAGCACGGCACGCGCGTCCCCGCCTCCTAGGGCGCACGCATGCCACCTTCAGTTTAAAGGGCCAGTGCGCCATTAAGTGGCGCTGGCCATTTTCAGCTAAACTATTTAAACCTGTCTCTTCCTGTGTCCCTTTTACATTTCAATTGTCCATTCATTACCATTCATATTGAACTATTTCAGATACAAGGGACGCTAAATTTTTATTCAAACAAAAGCATATTTGGGCAGCTTTACTAGACTTTAGGATGTGGGAATGCAGACTAAATTCCACGTCGCTCTGTCATCATTACCCTAGAGGAAATTCTATTGCTCTCTGCTTTACTTTCTACTGTTTATAGCATTTTTAATACATGTGCACTAGTATCTTGTACCCTTAACCAACAGCAGACAATTTTTAATACTGTAGTTGAAGGTGAAAAATGTGTTGCTGTCAAATTTTATCAGCGTAATACATTGGCCCACATTTACTAAAAACTATGTTCAGTTTGCCTATGTAGCGTGCAGAGGTGTCACGGGTGCTCCTGTGACCTCTCTCCCGGGTCGCAGGTGCACCTGTGCCCCTCTTCTCTGCTACCCCGGTCCCCCGGGTTCTTTCTCACCTCATCCCGTTCCCACGCCAACTCCGGCAGCACGGTGCGCGCGTCCCCGCCTCCTAGGGCACACGCATGCCACCTATAGTTTAAAGGGCCAGTGCGCCATTAATTGGCGCTGGCCATTTTCAGCGAAACTATTTAAACCTGTCTCTTCCTGTGTCCCTTGCCGGATCTTTGTGCCTCACAGCCTGAGAGAAAGCTATACCGCGATTTACCTGCGTTCCTGTGTCTCCTGCGTTCCCGAGTCCTTCCGTATACCTGTGTTACCTGTGCCCCTCCGTGTTCCTATGTACCAGTGTTCCTCTGTGATGCTGTCCTATGTTCTGTGTTCCGTGTGGACTCTGATGTTATATCTCAGCTGCCTGCCCTGACCCTGTGCTTGTACTTTGACCACGAGATTGCCTGCCGTCTCTGTACCTCAACCTTGGCCGCCACTGCAGACAAGTCACGCCTGAGGAACGACCTGGTGGTACCACGCCGCAGCTTGTCTAACTCGCCTTGTGGCAGGCTCTGGTGAAAACCGGGTACCACTTAGACTCCGGTCCCAGTGGCTTGTTTCACCGTCTGCAGTGGTCCAGAGGATTCACAACCCACAAGCCCAACAGTGACAAGAGGGCACCAGATTCAAGATTTGTGGTGCATGTTCTGCATGAATCTGCCACTCCCAACACTGCCCGACGGAGGGCAGCAACTATTTTTGGTGCACCTTTGACAAGGGCATGCAACACACTTCTGTCGGACTTAGCATAATAAATGTGTTGCACTGTCAGACTGAGCACTGGAACGCCCATTTCAGTGCAGAAATTTATGTCACATGAAGAATAGTGCAGCTGCACTACAAAAGGGTCATGTGCGATACCTATGTGGCGCGAGAAACTTCTTAAATACATGTGCAAGCAGTTTGCGCTGATAAGAACATGCACAGTCCCCAAGCACCTTACTAAATGTGGACCATTATGTGTAAAATGGCATTTAATTATAGCACACATTTACGAGGGAAAGGGTCATTAGAAGAGTGAAATTGTATTGGCTTTGCAGTTTGCCTCATCTTTTTGTCTCATAAATTTGTCCAGTAACAAATTTACATTACATTACTACATCATGGATGCAGATTGTGCCACAGGTATCTATGGAGAGTAATGTTAGAAATTTTAGTATAGAAGAGTGATCTCTTACCTAACCTGCTCTAAGGCTCAGTTTACACCAGTGTCAGTAGTTTCCTTTACATTCTCCATTTTCCGAAACAAAGTTTGCCTTCCATTACAACTACCTTTAATTTTAATTACATTATAATAGTTGTAAAAAAAAGATGACAGGTGCAGAAATACATTTACCAAGACAATTGATGACGTTTACAATATTTATTTCACCCACTGTATATTAGTGTTTACTTTTAATATTTACTTTTTATAGATATAAAAGTTTTGGCTTATTTTGATTTCAAATTTCTTCTCTTTAGTCTATATGTACTGTATGTAGTTATTTCAACATGTATTATGGAACAAGACTAATAAGATGGATTTAGTTCATTTCAAATTTCTATTTAAAGAATATATTTTATGGTCACATGGTTAAGGATCTGTCAGTAGAGATTGTTTCTAAATCAAAAGATCTTCCCAAGTAATGCCTTTTGGGCTCAGGCCCAAGACTCAAAGTCTTTAAGTAACAATACAATGTAATATTTAATAATTCCAAGCGCCCATTTTGGAACTGCTACAAGAATATGCACATTGTGCATCTCACGACACCTGCAGAAGTGTGTTGAATGATATTGGAGCCAATAAGAACAAAGGATTGCTTTTTAGCCAAAATAGGTCACTGCTCAGAATATATTTGTGCATTGTAATTGATTGTTGTTTTTGTTTTACATAGTATGAACATTCCAAAAGTGTATTTTTTCTACTTTTGAACTAAATTTGTAGTATACAGCTAATATAATTCTCTAAGTACAGAGATTAATTGAGGCAGAGTGGTTTACATTGCTTTTATCTGTATTCTTTGGACTTGTTAAAAAATTTAATTAAACAATTATCAAAACAGACCATCAACATGGAAATGATCCCTGAGCACATAGCTTCCCCTAGTTCCCCACTTAACCACTTCATGCATCCAGTACAAGGTGAGCAGTCACCAAACTCCTATTGGTCTCATTGGCGATCTTGCATTGACTAATAAATTTGCTGGATGGCCTCTACTTGGCAACAGTGGTCTCAAGGTCATTATGGATTGCTCCCATTTACTGATGAGGCTATATTAAAGTATAACATTAAATATATATATATATATATATATATATATATATATATATATATCATGTGTATATATATATCCCTGATCGATGCCTCACTTTTCTTGTAAAGTTGTCCCTGAGACTAAGGGAAAATATGTGTATTTCAGTGAGCAAATGGCTTATTGGAAACAGAGGGTCATCATTAGTGGCACATTGTCAGAATGGGTTGAAGATATCAGCGGGGTGCCACAGGAGTCAGTATTGGTGCAATTCCTTTAAATATTTTTATTAATGACATTGTAGAGGGTTTACACTGTAGAGTTTAGATGATACTAAAAAGTAAAGTAATTAATACAGTGAAGGATGGTATAATATTACAGAGGGATTTGTGGAAACTGTTGTCTTGATCTCAAGTGATACAAGCCTGACTACATTTCACAGTCCAGTGTGACTCCGGAGTGGCAGGCCTGGTCAAGCAGACATGCCAATTAGCTGCTTGCAGGCACATCCACCTAACTCTGCCACCACAGCACAGGTTCTTCTCTCCGTTGCCTTTGCTATCTAACCTGCAGGCTGCTCTGCCCTTCACACTAAGCTCCTCTCTTGTGAGCCGTGCCTGATCAGGATCACCAGCCTCCAGCTGAGCCATGACCATATTCCTTAGACTGGAGGTGAGGGCTTTCTGTAAGATTGAGGTTGGAAACCTTGTGGTATCGAGACTCGAACTGCTGCACTTATTCCCTCCAGGTCCTCCTGCAGTAACTAATATACATATATAATATAATTGCCCCCAACGTAACAATCCTGGAGTATCAGGCACCTACTACTACTCCTGTATGTACCGAGCTGCCTTCACAGCACAAGTAGTCCAGATCATGCCACCTATATATAGTCCAGGACAGAACATGCCCCCAGTGTTTATGGGTAGTCCATACAAGCACCTGCCCCTAGTAGATATATCGCCCACCATAACAACCCCCAGAATATAGTTAGCCCAGCACCTGCCCCCAGTATATAGGAAGTTACCACACGTACCCCCAGTATGTCCCCAAGTATATATATAGTCCCCACACATGCCCCGAGTATATAGATAGTTCCCACACATGCCCCCATGTCCCACACATAGTCCCATCAAATGCCACCAGTATATAGGTAGTCACAGCACCCATTTTATTTGCACACAGAAAAAAAAATAATACTCATCTACCTGCACTCCCTGCAGCCTTCTCCTCCTCCCCATGCTCTTCTGCCCCAGGGTTTCGGGGGATGCCAGCATCCACTCCTCTCTATGACTTAATGTCGCTGTTGCTTAGGCTATAGTGCCTGGGTTGCACAAATGGTGCAATCAGCAGTAACATTTTATGCCTGCATCCATTGATCAGTTTTCCATGTGTCTAAAGGTTGCACATAGTGCTGATTGATATTGAGGGCTGGGACAACACTTTTAGGGTGGGAGGTGAGGGTGGCAACCTAGGCGATCACCTACCCCTTGTCCCAACCCTGGGGGATTCCCCTGTTCTCCTGTGGACCATAGCCAAGTTAGTAATTGAAATTTTCTTTTGATATGCAAGAAATTAATCTTAAAGGGAACCTGTCACCACATTTTCACATATATAGCTAGTGACAGTTTGCTAATGTTTAGAGGCTAAAAGACCTGAGATGATGTCACTCTGGCCACATAACATAAATCTAACACAAGGACTTATAAACCTTTATCAGCAGGTATTGTTAGTCAGAGTGGTAAAATTCTGGTGACAGGTCTTAATTAAGCTTATTCTCCTTACTTGCTAAGTACAGCCTTGGGAAGGTGTCAGAAATACTGCTCACGGCACGAGGCGGGAATAATGACACTACCGGATATTCACTTTTTTGTTTGTTTTAAAAAACACAGATGCAATAATTTGTTTCTGGTACTTACTGGTATTGAGCAGCAAATAACATGCTCATTGGATTTAACCTGAGCCTGAAACAGACTACACCATTGTTCTTTTCTATATGCTGTTCACTTAAAGGGAACCTACCACCACGATTCTACCTATAAAGGTAGATCGGGTGGTAGGTGGATGAATGAGACGTGAGGATAGCCCTTTTTTGGGCTAGACCTCACGTCCCGGCTATCTTTTAGAAAACTTCAATCCTGAGATATGTAAATTTTTTAAGCGGCTACTGGGGCGTGGAGTAGCCGGACATGAGGCTACAAGTTGTGGCTACTCCACACCCCAGTAGCCTCTTTATTCCGCCTACCATTTAATCTTCGGCGCGCAAATACTCGAGTTCGAGTCCCCCGGCATCTGCGGCGTTCTGCGCCTGCACAGTAGCTGCGGCCGCACAGCCGAAGGCCTGCGTTCTGAATGCCAGGTACTCGGACAAGGGCGCGCAGCTACGAGGAGCTGCGCGCCGAAGATTAAATGGTAGGCGGAGAAAAGAGGCTACTCGGGCGTGTAGTGGCCGCGACTTGTAGCCTCATATCCGGCTACTCCATGCCCCAGTAGCCGCTTAAAAAAATGTACATATCCCAGGATTAAAGTTTTCTAAAAGATAGCCGGAATGTGAGGATTAGCCCAAAAAAGGGCTACCCTCGCATCCCATTCATCCACCTACCACCAGATCTACCTTTATAGGTAGAATCGTAGTGGTAGGTTCCCTTTAACTCTACATTATCTGAGCTGTTGTGCCACCTTGTGTGAAATGGAAACCAAGTTTTTGCCTCCTCTAATAATTAAAACCAACAAGTGTATTTTTCACTCTTATTTGACAGAAACCAATCAGCCTTTTTGCCACATTATTTGCAGCTGTTACTAACACTGTATAAACTTAAAGAAGACCTGGTACCAGAATTTTATTTCTCACGTCAGTAATACCTACTGATGAAATGTTAAAGGAAACCTACCAGTACAAATGGTCGGTGTAAGCTGTAAATACCGAGCACCAGCTCAGGGTGAACTGGTGCCGGAGCTTACTTTCGTTAGTGTTATTAACCTCTGCATCCCAGTTTAAACACTTTTTAATGTTTATGGCTGTAGCTGCTTCGGCACTTGGTGTGCACGACTCAGTGCCGAAGCAGCTACAGCTATAAACATTAAAAAGTGTTTAAACTGGGATGCAGCGGTTTATAACACTAGCGAAAGTAAGCTCCGGCACCAGCTCACCCTGAGCTGGTGCTCGGTATTCACAGCTTACACCGACCATTTGTACTGACAGGTTTCCTTTAAATGTCCTCCCCATTTCACTTAAAATTATCTGCCACTGAGAGCACTGTACCTTAATTACAGCTGTTTTTCAGATATGCAAATGATTAGCGGAAGAGTCAATTCTGAAGAGAAGAGTCATGCTTTCTCCAGGCTGCCAGTGAACCCCGCCTCCTTCTTTTGATTGACAGCTCAGTATCTTTTCAAAACTCAGCCTTTTCGTCCTGTCCTTACCAGAATGCTGTCCCATGGTGTATTAATCAGTGAGCCCTTTGGGGGGATATTCTCATTATTTAATGCACCCAGTGATGGGCGGAGCCAACATAGACAAAGGCAGAAAAAGTTTTGGGAACAATTTTACTGGCAGGAGGAGGTAGATTTAAGCTGGGGTGCCTAGGCTGCACTTATCAATAAAGGCGCATTCGGTGGGGGGGAATAAGGTTTATTGTATCCTCATGATATAGTTTGTAGGTAGTTGTGGTATTATCACCTTCCAAGGTCAATCACAATATTATTTTGTCAACTTAAAAGAAAATAGTACAATAATTTATTCAATAGTCACAATACAGGAAGTCCCCGGGTTACATACAAGATAAGGTCTGTAGGTTTGTTCTTAAGTTGAATTTGTATGTAAGTCGGAACTGTATATTTTATCATTGTAATCCCAGCCACAACTTTTTTGGTCTGTGCAACAATTGGATTTTAAAAAGGTTGGGTTGTCATAACCAAGATTAACAATAAAGCTTCATTACAGACACATTTGACAACTGTTTTATCTGTTTTATCTGTTTATTGTAGCCTAGGACTAAAGTACAATAAATTACCAATATCCAGAGGTCCGTAAGTGTTGTTCTTAAGTGTGTTCTTAAGTAGGGGACCGCCTGTATGTATGTATATATATATATATATATATACATGAGAAGGACTCTACAAGACCTGGACTACAATGATGTCTTGTGATATTAGGTACCAATAAAGAAGAAGAACAATTCCTACAAATAAGCATCCAGGTATCACAAGTATACACAATCACATTGGAAAAATGTGGAACATACAGTTCATCTGAACATTCTCTATTGGTTTCTACCTTTTCAATACACTTTGCATAAATGAATAGTAAAAAAAACAATGTGAGATACTTGGTAATGTATCTCTTCAGAGAACCATTCTTCTTTCTTTACTTATGTTACTTTTCTCCTGTCATGCTCCCTACTTCCCTCCCAATCTGATTTTCACTCTGACATCTTTGCTCAACTCTGTCTTGAGGTGTCATTGAGGTGTCAGGAGTCATATTACACAGATCTATGCACAGTGGATGGGTCAGAGATGGATATCTCAGCATGTCAGAGAAAACTGAACATTGCAGATAGAGCCTCAAGGGTAAAGAGCTGATGGGAAATGAATATTTTAAGTCACATAATGACCAGAAAGTGTAAATTCTCATTTACTGGACAACTGATTTCTGCTAAGTTTGTTGACAGGTACGGTACTGTAAACTTTCAAATATTTTTACTTTTGATGGAAGGAAGCATTATCCAGCCAATAGAGGCCACTGTCATTGGGAATACTGTTCCCATAAGGCTACATTCACACTACCATATGGAGGACGTATATATACGGCCGACATATATACGGCCGATATACGTCCTCCATAGACGGCAATGAGCACACAGCGCTTTACGGGAGCGGTACGGTGCAGCACACGTGTGGCTCCGTACCCGGGAAAAAGATAAGACCTGTCCTATCTATTCCCGTAATACGGCGCCGTGCGCCATTACTTCTATGGAGAGGGGCGCGGGTGAGCTGCGCTCACCTCCTCCTCCTCTCCCCGTGCACTGCCGTTGCCCGCTACGGTACGGTACGGGCAGGCAACGGCAGTGTGAATGTAGCCTAAGTTTGTTTGAGCATAAATTTGAGCAAGTGTAATAAAAATGAATAACATGTTTTTACAAAGACCATGACTAATGACTGATGTTTTTTTTGCCCAACACAGGTAGGTATTTTTGACAGTTTTTAAAATGGATACGAGCTTGTGTTATGCACTTTAAATTTCTACCGCAATTCTATTTTTAAATTATATGAAATAATGGAGTGTTATCATTTTAACTTCATGAGTGTTGGGTCGTACTTCAATTTCCTTTTTACAGTGCTAAGTAAGAGTGCTAAGTGTTAATAGAAATATACAATTTGCAACAGGGAAACTACCCCAAACATAGAGCAAACATTATTAACAACTATCTTCATTGAAAAGAAGAACAAGGTGTCCTGAAAGCGCCAGTATTGGTCATTTACTGTATTTTAGGCCTCTTTTGCCTTACACTGCAATTGAATGGGACTTGGTGATCTCAGAGCACCAAAATGGCTTATCCCACCCTTATAACCATGTTCTAGACATGTTGCTTGTCATATAACAGATGTTTCTCTTGGTAAGTGTATGTTTAGTTGTCATATAACAGAATATCATTCAGAACAGTTTGCAAAAAGATGTTTTAACATGTGGGAAACCAAATTCAGTTTCACCTGTAGGGTGGTGTGTACAGAACAATATCAGTAGCTGCAGGCTTTCTTATGCAGTTACGTCTGGACTGTTCCGCTTTTCTCCAGCTGATCACACAAGGTTACCTCTTACCTCATGTAGTGCTAATTGTGTTTTTCTTTTAGTATTAAAAACATACGATTTTATGTAAAATTGTATTACCATCAAAAGCAGAATGCACAATGATATTGCATTAGGTGCAGTTTGTTTCTATGCATAGAATACAATTAGAGCTGGGAAAATAAAGAGTTGCTGCAGCATTTAATGTACTGTCCCAATATATATATAATCTCCAATGAATGAACACATATACAACTATGAATTAGCATATATACAACTGAATGTGAATGTTACCCATACTATCAAGCTTTCCCATGTTTTCCTTGCCAGTAATTGTGTCTCACATTCTGATGCTGTATCTTTGTGATAGTGCTTGTCGATTTGACACTACCAGAACCCTGGGTTTTGTCCTGGATTAACCTATGTAATCCCTATGTAGCGGTTAAAGAGCACTTGTCACCCATTAAAAATGCACCTACTTACTAAAGTAAGAAGCTCCTAGCGCTTCCCCATTTTTAGCAGTGATAAACTGCTAGCTATATTGGAACCCTCCAATAAAGCTAGCAGACACTGGCGCGCAGTACAATAGGAACGCCGGACCCCGCTCAAAGCGGTTGAGAAGGTGGGATTAGGAGGCAGTGACTGCTGCATGAAGCCCGGTAGTCGCTCTGCCCTAAGGAGTAGGAGGGGAGGTCCAGGTAAGAGGCAGCTCCTCAGAGCTCTCCCGCATGAATATGTATGTCCGCTTTGAGCATGGTCCGGAGTTCCAATTGTACTGCATGGCAAAGTCTGTTAGCTTTATCAGAGGGTTCCGATAAAGCTGGCAGTTTATCGCTGCTAAAGATGGGGTAGCGCTAGGAGCTGCTTACTTAGTGCCTTTTTTTATTGGTGACAGGTCCTCTTTAAAAAGTGAAATAAAGCAATGAATTTGACTATGCAAATAAGTCCAACAATCGATAAAAGCTCACCAAAGTACAAACTGACCAAAACTGTTACCTGATTGGTGTGAATGTAAAGTACCATTTTATATGCTTGTGAGATCAGGACAAAGCAAAATTGGTATGCCCTGTTGTTTCAATATAAGAGGTAGCTATTCCTCCATCTCCCTCATATACATAATAAGGAATTAAATAATTACAATGAATGATCATAAAACTGTGACCTCGAGACTGGTCTGGGACCCTAAAGACTTTCATCAAAGAAAATGCCTAATTTCTGAGTGATGTATTGCAGCCATAAAGAACCTACATTACAGTATTAATGACTGATATGGAGGTTAATAAGGGGAAATCATTTATGCCTTCTTATAATAAACATACATCATTGCAGGTCAACAAAGAATGTCTAAAAAAATGAAAGCTTTTATGCGGAAATTATAAACAAACAAGCAGAACCTTAGTTACAAAGTCTAACAAAGTCAAACACTGGCATTTTAAGGTTATTTTAAGGCAATTTGTAGGTTAACACATGTAATTTGTATTTATAGGTTAGTTTTCAATGCAGTCATGACTAATTTCTTCCTGACAAGAAGAAAATTACAAAGCCAAAGGGTCACAATATTACTCCTTTAAGCTGTCTAAATACTTCACACAGTTGGTCATTGTTAGTTGGTGCAAAAAATAAATTTGATCTAAGTTCTGAGAAAATCTGTGTTCTAGTAACACTTCAGAAGAGTGGAAAAGGAAAAAAAGATATAACATTGCAATGAAATGATATGCCTTATCAGTTGTTTATTTCTTATATTAACCTGATGTAATGAATATGAATAACTTCAATAATCTATATTTTTATGCGACAATGGTATATATAAAGTTTATACTACTGTCACTTATGCAATGTAATCTACATTAATAAGCATTTGGTGGATTTTTGTAAGGGGTACACCCTGCCACTAGAACAACGTTTTACAACATTCCCAAATTATATCCACACAAAACTTATATTTAGCAAAAAATGTCATGATCATAATTAGAAGACTGTAGCATGATCATAGCACAGAGAAAGATTATAATGAAATTTTCTTAAGGGTATAACAGTCACCAATCAGTAGGACATGTACAGACCTTTGCTTTGAATGACTTTAGAACATCTGCGGCCACAAATCATTACTACTGTCTTACAATGCTCTGGTGTGATTTTGGTTCACTCTTATTCTAGTCTCTTCTCCAATTGTGGATTTCTTGGCCATAACTTTGTCACCAATGATTTTCCAGAGGTTTACTGTAGGGATTCCATCAGAACTCTAGGCTGACCATTTCATCGTTTAATGTTTACTGTTTCAAGGATCTGCATTACCTGTTTTGATGTGTGACAGTGGGCATTGTCCTGCATGAAAATTGCTGGTTGATTAAGAACACAAAGAAGGAACCATGCGTTGTTGGAGAAAATATGATGATACAAATTTGCATTCACTCTGCCATGTAGCTGTGTGAGAGGTCCAACTGCTGCTGCAGAAAACATTCTCCAAACTATGACACTTCCACCATTACCTTTCACTGACTTATATATACAATTTGGCTTCAGTGTTTCCCCACTTTGTCGATGAGCATAATGTTTCCCACCAGATTCAAATGAATTAAACTTGCTTTCATCACTAAATTGAAATTTATTCCACTTCTCCTCCCTCCACACAACATGCTCCTCAACAAAGGAGAGTCTAGCCTTTTGATTCTTTCTGCTAATGAGAGGTTGTGTCACTGCAGAGTGGGCTTTCAGTCCAAATGTTCTTAAATGTTGAGACAAATGTTGGAACAACCAACTTCTCTTGCTATGACTGATAGGGGACTACCCACTACTAGAGGGCTTCAGTCACTTTGGAACGCCACACCATTTTTATCAAAACAACCGTCACACAGTGGGGAATTAATTTATAATTGTTATTTTGAGTTATTTTGAAAATGGAAAAAAATATTCTACATATTACAAAGAAAAAATACATTTCTCCAATTTTTGTAACTTTAACTCCCTCCCCCCCCCCAAAAAAAAATGGGTCCCTTAACTTTTTTATTTTTAATTATCATAGAAAAATATAGCAAAAAGTTTTATGGTATTGCAAAAAAAAGAAAGTAATGCCCCTTAAACCAATAAGTATGGAAATTTGTTAAAAATGGTCTGGTCATTAAAGCCTTTTAAGGTCTGATAACAAAGGGGTTAAATACTGGTAATTTGCTCATGTTAGGATATATTCACATAGGACTACACAATGACATTTAGGAAATTGTTGGTTGTCTAATTTTGATCTCCAATGTATATTCTTATACTTGACATAAAGTGAAGAGGTTTATAAGAAGAAGGGGAAGCAGTTTACTGTCTGTATTGGAAAAGCCTTAAGGGAAATCTCTAAAATGAAATGTCAGGTCCAAGCATAATAAAGTGAAAGCTTTAGATTTTAAGTCCGTTTTTCAAAATCGTAATCCTTCTCGCTGTTTACGTCATTATTTCCAAGCCTCAATATTTTGAAGGTGGTTGTAGTAACAAAAAGACATGGAAAATGGATTAATTGCTGAATTTATAATGGAAATATATGTGAAAGATCAATTCAGAAGTACAATGAATACAATTCTTATTACTCTTATTACCAAAAGGCAATGCCCAAGAAAGAAAGTCTTCAAATCTAGTCTTTCTAACAAATAAAGACAATGTTTAACCATTTAGTTTGCAATTTTACTCAGTTTTATTGATGCTTTCTATCTTATGCTCCTATCATTGCTTAAGCTGCTCAGTGTAAGATTGAGCTCTGTGGGACACTTCCTGATTCCTCTGTACTATGTGCCTGCACAAGAGGTTACCATCTCATGTTGCTGTGTGCTGACAATGTGTTTTGATTGTCATTGTCACACTTGAGGAGGGAAAGGGTGTAAAAGTCTCTCGGAAGAGTCTGTGGACTCTCTGGACCACCACAGGATTATGGTCATATCTAATGCCAACTAAAAACACACAACATCAAAACTGACGGAGTAAGAATAACATCTGTGAAATTCTTTATTTTTGTTAAAAACAGTAAATCAGTGAATGTGTTAGTTTGCCATACTAAGTTTTTTGTAATATAGCGAGAAACGGCGAATCCAGCAACCAGGCAGATATAAAGGCAAATGTAGATAAAAATAGAGTTTATTTCATCCTTTAAAAGTGGCTAAAAAATAATCCATAGTGAAAAAACTGATGAACAAACTTTCGAACAAAGTTAGTTCTTAATCATAGTCTAAATATCACAATGACTAGGTCGGTTATATGTGATACAAAAGGACGGAAGTGGGCATCATACATCACATGTGAACAAACAGACGTGAAAACGCATTACAGCAAGACAAAGAAACAGAAACATATGAAGAGACTAATATATATATACATTAAATCATGTTTAGAATTTAGACCGTTAGAAGCTCTCGTTTTCATGGTCATGATCCAAAAAGCCTCTCTATTACGGAGGGCTTTGACCCAGTCTCCACCTCTTTTAGGGCTGATAACTCGTTCAATGGCTAAGCTGGGAAGTGTCTCCCTCATGTATTTCTTTGCAATGCTTAGATACAGATGAAATGTTTCGTGTGCATCTACTGATAGATAAATCAGAGGAATCCATAGGTGCCCCGGCCATATGTTCTGCAATTCTCTGTTTTAAACTACGTTTGGTGCTTCCTATATAATGAAGAAAACAGATGGTACAAGTAATGGAATACACCACATATGTAGTATTACAATTTATGAATGAGTGAATTTTATATTCTTTTTTTTTTTATTGTTTATCATTCTTTATTGTGAGAAAGGTTAAAAAAAAGTGGTATACATACAGTTTATGACATTTAAAGTTACATAGCATTACATAAGGAATTTGTAACAGTAATAACAATGATTTAGTTATCAGACATTAGTGTGTAACCAATGACATGCTCAGGAAGAGCGCATAAGGTAATGCGTTCCGGAGTAATGTGTCAAAGCTTCTTTACATGTCAGTATTTAAGTAATAAAATCTGTAAACTTTTTAATAGTAACAAGAACAGGTAGGGGACTAGAGTCAGGATAAGGGAGGGTAAGGATACGGGTGGGGGGAGGCTATCCAGATGATCTATACAATTCGTATTGGTGTATTTTGATTAGTCTGGGAGAGAAAGGAATGCTGTTGTCTTTTGAAAAGCTATCCACGGGGACCAAGTTTCTAGTATTAGTTTGTACAGATGTTTTTAGGATGTATTTGCATATATTGCATCGTGGTTTAGCACATTTGATGCTTCCCTTACTAGTGAGCCACGATTGTTTTGTGCAAGTAGACGTAAGTAAGTTTGGAGACAATGGGGGTCATTTACTAAGGGCCCGATTCGCGTTTTCCCGACGTGTTACCCGAATATTTCCGATTTGCGCAGATTGTACCTGAATTGCCCCGAGATTTTGGCGCACGCGATCGGATTGTGGCGCGTTCTCTGCCCCGGCATGCGTGCGACGGAAATGGGGGGGCGTAGCCGAACGAAAACCCAACGTATTCGGAAAAAACGCAGCATTTAAGAACGGAAAATGTGTCGCTCGGGGCGCGCTTACCTTCACTCTGCCCGAGCCGGTGAACTCCAGCGCGTTCAGATGCTTTTCAGTGCAGCAGCGCCACCTGGTGGACGGCGGAGGAACTACCTTATTAAATCCCGGCCGGACCCAAATCCAGGGCAGAGAACGCGCCGCTGGATCGCGAATGGACCGGGTAAGTAAATCTGCCCCAATATATCTCCTAAAGTGGCTGAGTTTCTGGCTTAAAAAAACAACAGCCTGGTTTGAGTATCTTATGCAGAATAGGATCTACGAATAAGATGGGTATATGCCTTTTAATTATTTGTATTATCTGATTATACTAACACGTAAAATCTGTAGAGAAAGTGATTTGGCTTTTTATCTTTGTTTTTTTACGTGACGATGAATTGGAATGTAATAATGGAGACCTGGATTTATTTTGTAAATTATCTTTGGTGCGCTTGATAAGCATTTTGCTGTATCCCCTTTCATACAGACGTTTAGTTATTTGTGTGGAAGTTTGTAAATATTGTTCCTGTTGTGTGCATATATATGTTTGGCTCTGATAAATTCTCCCTTAGGCAGATTTTTAGTTACATGGGGTGGATGGCAACTACTGGCATGTAAAAGTGTGTTTCCTGCAGTAGGTTTACAGTACAGGTTACATGAAACTGTTTGACTTTCGGGTACACCCGTTAAACATAGATCTAAAAAACATATTGTAGTAGGAGAAAACGAATATGTGAATTGAATATTGTAATAATTGTTGTTAAGATATGTAACATAGGATTCAATTTCTTTCTCACTACCTGTCCAGACCATGAGAAAATCATCTGTAAAACCTCCATAATATTTCATTTTTTCTAAAAATGGATTATGTACAGAAAAAACAATTCCCCTTCAAACCAAGTCATAAATAAATTAGCTAAAGATGGTGAAAATCTGGATCCCATTGGGAAACCCTGTTTTTGCAGAAAAAAAATCACAATCAAAAACAAAATAATTGTCGGTTAACAGAAAGAACAGTACATCAAGAATAAAACAAACATGTTCAGTGAAAGTATGTGTATAAAGAAATGACATCACACGTAACCCAATAAAAATAGGGTTTCCAAACAAAAGAGTCCATGATTTTCAAAACTTCGAAAGAGTCCTTTATGAATGCTGGAGACCTGGTCACAAAAGGTTGAAGAATTGTTTCAAGCCAAATGGAGGTAAATTCTAGAAGGGAACCTGTGCCAGAAATAATTGGACGAAGAGGAGGTGGAAAGGTGTTTTTATGATATTTACCGTATTTTTCGGCCTATAAGGCGCACCAAAAATCCTTTAATTTTCAAAGAAATCAAAGGTGCGCCTTATATATGAACTTATACAGAAATGTACTACAGACAAGATGTACTGTACATTTACCAGTGTTTAATAGCTCCATCCCCAGAAATTTCCTGCACCTTCCCACACAGTATACAGGGTCCCTAGCTCCTGAAGTGCCCTGGCACCACAACTAACATTGTGCCCATCCTGCCCTCCTCTAGCATGGAGAGACCGGAGCTGCCATAGTGCCGACCACGAGGCAATCATCATCATCATCAGTAAACAATCCCCCATACCTGACAGCCCTGTAACAGGGGAAAGAGAAGGAGCCACAGGGAACCCCACAGGAATAACACCCTGGCTGAGGATGGAAGGAGAAGGGGCAGAGGCAGACCGCTTAACCCCTGATGCATCACCCTGCATTAACCCCCAGCAGCCCATACCTCTGAGATCGGAGCTCTCTGACACGCTGAAGACAAGTTTCCCGGGAAGTGTAGCTGGCTGCCACCTGCTGGTCATTTTTAGGTACTGCATTTGATCCTGCGCCTTATACTCCAGTGCGCCTTATATATGAACCTAGATGTCTTAGCAGGCATTTATTAGCGGTGCGCCTTATAGTCCGGTGCGCCTTATAGGCCAAAAATACGGTAGGTAAGGCATAAAAGATGCCATTATTTGGAGATTTGGGAATAAATGTGTCACTTTAGTATTAAGGATGCCTATAGAAATGCCTTCCTGTAATAATTTTGAAAGTTTGTCCATAATTTTGGAAGTGGTATCTGATCTCAAAGATAGATAAACTGTCCTGTCATAAAGTAATCCTGTATATACAAATCAGTATCAAGAATAATTATGGAACCTCCTTTATCTGACTGTCTTATGGTAATATGAGGATTATTTTTTAATTCTTTAATAGCCTTTACTTCTGTGTTGGTG
This sequence comes from Engystomops pustulosus, assembly GCF_040894005.1. Taxonomy (NCBI): domain Eukaryota; kingdom Metazoa; phylum Chordata; class Amphibia; order Anura; family Leptodactylidae; genus Engystomops; species Engystomops pustulosus. The sequence continues at coordinate 88,260,914 of NC_092415.1, read as the reverse complement.
ATATAGTTTTTAAAAATGGAACTGAAGTTAGTACATAATTCTGACAAATCTTTTTCTTTTCTTTACATTCCCGCTGTAGTTCCCTGAAAGTGCATTGTCCGACACTGTGCTGCGATTCACTAAGATTGTGCGCCCGATATCCTGCATGTGTCTCTTCCCCGCACAGGTCCGACAGAGTTCACCATCTTTTTAGTGGAGCATGTAAGTGCTTGGGCTTGCGACACAATTTGAAAGTTAAATTCTGTGCTCATGAACTTTAACTGGAAAACTATAATGGTAAAATTTGCTAAACGGTCTTGATACTGCAAACCACCCCTTTCCCTAATAACCTCAATGTAATATAGTTAGCATTCTGTTATCCTATACTCTCCTGCTAATAGATGGGACAAAACTAACCCTACTTATGCAGTGCTAATGTAATGTGTGTTTTCTGTAGTAAACATATGTTAACGCTGTAATCCATTGATAGATTTATGCATTTTATAGTTGTTAAGTCAAATTAACACAAACATTATACAGTGAAATACTGTACATGGAGTAACTTATCTCTGGAATTCACCTAACCTCCTTCTTTAGGACAAAATAGCCAAAAGAAAATATTCTTTATTACTGACAGATTCTTGTAATGTATCTTCATGTTTCACATTTTGCCCCCAGCAAAGCATAAGATTAAACAAAAATAATAGAATAATCAGATTTTTAACATATGAACCTTTTGTTAGTTCATTCCAGTTGAGGCTGAGTTTAGCAAGAACTGACTGCAAACTGCAGTCTGATCTTGCTCTTTCTATTGCCCATTGCATAATATAATCTGAAAATGAGGGGCATCCAGTGTATGAGGAGGAGATTGCAGAATGTCATAAAGCTTAATGTTATATTTATTATAAGAAGTTTGCTGGTGTTTTATGCGACATAAAGCAGTCCTACAAAGTATACTGGAAGGATTAATGAGAACTCTGAAGGATCTAATATGTACGTGAAATTTTTTTGCACGTTAGAAGTTCATGTCCGTAATTTCTAAATACCTATAAATAAGTCAGGGGAAGAATAGTCAAAGTTTCTTGCTACCTAAGTGATAAATGCTCACAGTCCCATTCCAAAAGTGTAACACCACAACAAGGAACATTGGCTACAATTATGACAAAATGGATTAAACTTTATTGAGACTCTCACTTACAAGATCAATTAAAATAAACAAGACATTTCAAAAGGAATAAACAAATAGTAGAAGTACAGCATGATATAGAGTAGATGGTATGCAGACCAATGAAACCTCTCCCCGATACATGTTTCATGTATTTAGCTTCATTGGGGGTATGCCCCAGTAAGCACACAGACACCACCCATAACCAGGTGACTTCAATAGGTCTAATGATGTGTAACATACCTGTGATAACGTCTCCAGTGACGGGAAGTAAGAGTTCTCCTTTCGGAGTCTCACACTGCCAGTGACACACAATGAATTTTGGCACCAGGACTGACATTCAGAAGCACAATCATATTGGTGTAATCAGAAACTAACTTTCCATGCTCTGTATTATCATATTATCATATTGTTTATGGGCAAATACTCAAATCAACAGGTTATCAAAGGTTATTTATGGATTAATGAGGGTGAGTGCAATGTATTCAAGGGGGTGCAATTGTGAAATTAATAAAATAAAAAACACACAAGCAGTGATAAAGTGCAACACTTGTGAATGTGCAAAGGTAACTGTCAGGCTTTAGGGGTAGTGGACCCCCTGGACCACCCCGGATGATGACCTGGTACCGGAATCTAAGTGACACCCAGTTTTTACCAGTGCCTGCCGCAAAGTGGGCTGGACTTGCTGCAGCGTGGTACCACCAGGTCGTTCCACAGGTGCTACTTTGTCCGCTGTGGCAGCCAAGGTGGGGTACAAAACCTGAAGGCAGGTTCAGGGTCAGGGACAGACAGGAGGTCAGGACAGGCGGCACAGGATCAACGTCAGAGGCAGAGCAGAAGGGCAAGGCAGGCAGTGGAGGAGGATAAACGGGAACAGGTATGGGGTCACAACGAGAAGTCAATAAACAGGCACAGAGCAACAATACTAGCTTTCTCAAAGGCATAAAGCACGAGGATCTGGCAGGGAATGCTGGGAGAGGCCGGCTTTTAACAAGTTCCTGGAAATGGGCAGCACCGATCGGCGCTGCGCTGGCCCTTTAAAACTTGGCAAGCTGGCACGCACGCCCTAGGAGTCGGGGACGCGTGCTGACACCCGCGGGAGCCTGAACAGGAATGGCGACAGGTGAGTGGTGGCTCCAAAACATGCACTTCAGACTTGTTACAATTGTGATTCAGTACGATCACGTTGATACCAAATTTTTAGAGGTTTTATTGTGTTTTGATACATTGTCAAAAATGAAAACAAGGTATGAAAAAAATTGTTGAGCTGACGTTTTTATTGCTACCTTTTTGAGCACTGTGCAACCTTTTGATCACTTTTTATTACATTTTTATGTGATATAAAATGGTATAAAAATTATACATTTGGGCGCTATTTTCCGTTATCGGGTTCACCGCCAGGAATAACCACTTTTATATTTTCATAGATCGGGCATTTTGGGACATGGCGACATGGTGATACTTAACATGTTTGTGATTTTTACTGTTTATTTAGTTTTATATCAGTTATATAGGGGGGGGGGTTGAATTCTTCTTATTTTTTATTTTTTATTAATTTTCCTGCTGTTCTGAAAAAAATTACACTTTAATGATAGTGGCTCCATGATGTCCTCATGAAATGGGAAATGTGCTCCAAAGTCTCTGCTTTGTCTTGCACCTTTGTTTGAGCTGTAGTAATCACAGCAGACAAATGATGTTTCCCCCAATAGCAAGTCATTGTACCCAGGTGTAATTCTATCAAGCATCACCAGTACCTGTAGTTTAGGAACAACGTCTGCTGGCATAGAAAACAATTTTCATCCACCTGTAGTTCGACATTTGATGTAGAGTAATTTTTGTATCTCCATGAACACAGGTAATCCATACTTTGAAAAAATCTATCTTACTGTACTGGCAGTATATGGTAGGATCAATCAGACAAGCTAGGATTAAAGTACCCTCAGGGTCTGAAAAGTAGTAAAAATACAAATAAGTTTGAAAAAAAATATATTAAAAAAAACGAAAAATTAAAATCAACCCCCCTAGAACTGATAAAGTTCTGTATATAAATAAGCAGTAAAAATCATTACCATGTTGCGTATCACCAGGTACCAAAATGCCCGAACTATCGAAATATGATAAAGGTTATTTCTGGCATTTAAACCTTTTTTTCTATTTTGAAAAATATCAAAAATTCAATAAAAAGTTATCAAAAGGCCGTACCTTGATAAAATGGTAGCATTGAAAATATCATCAAAAGATCCATACACCGAAGTATGAAAAAGTTATTAGCGCCAGAAGATGGCAAAATGAAGAAATTTTTTTTATACAGGTTTTAATTTTTGATAATGTATGAAAACATTATAAAACCTATACAAATTTGGTATTCTCATGATGGCAACGACCACAAAAATATAGTAGAAATATAATTTGGGGTGCAAGCTGAAAATTCCAAGCCCACAAGAATGTGTTTTTTCACCATTTTCACTGCATTTGGATCTTTTTCCCGCTTGACAGTACATGACATGGAATATAAAATATCGTCATTATGAAGTGCAATTTGTTGCACAGAAAACCAGCTCTTTACATGGAAAAATAAAAAGGTTATAGATTTTTGAAGGTGGGGAGTAAAAAGTGGAAACACAAAAACTTAAAAAGGGCCTCAGCGGGAAGGGGCTAAAGGGGGCAACTGCTGTGGAGATTTCATTAAAGGGGCTCTGCTGTACAGTAGACATTTCAGGGGGAAACCTGCTGTCGACATGTCTTTAGAAGGGGGCTTTGCTGTGAACATTTCATTAAAGGGGGCCTCTGCTGTGGACTTTATATTAAAGGGGGCATCAGCTGTAGACATTTCATCAAAGGGGGACTCTGCTGTGGACATTTCAATAAATGGGGGCATCGGCTGTGGACATTTCTTTGGAGGGGGACTCTGCTGTAAACATTTCATTAAAGGGAGGCATCTGCTCCGGACATTTCACTAATGAAGTGCAGCTGTTGCTGGACATTTTATTAGAGTAGTGGCTGAATTTCCTACCCTAGGGATTATACTCAAGTCAATAACTTTTCCCAATTTTTTTGTGGTAAAATTAGGTGCTTTAGCTTATACGTGAGCATTAACAGTATGAGGAAGAGTTCAGCTGCAGAGCACTGGGCCAGCCAGGGGCAGCATTCCATCACCTACACTGTCTGTGAGATCTGGTCTGGACGGGAGTCGGGGTGGAGGGTTTCATGCAATTAGGGAATGCGGTTGGCTTTCTTTAATAGATGGGTTATAAGAGCATGTTTAAAGTCCATCATTAAATTACTTTTATGAACAGTATAAGGTTAAAGAAAATCAACCACTTAAAAAAACATCAAAGGATACTCAACGGGGTTCCTTTTTATCTTGATCCCGGCTCTTGTCTTTGCTAAGCTTGACACGCCACGATCACTAAGAAAAGAAACTTATAATTAGCAGCCCGGAGTGTAGGGACAAAATGTCAGGCCCTAGTCATGTAAGCAGCCCAGGGACATCTCCAGCCTGCAGCTACCTATACCAGACTGTGAGCAACCTTTCACAAACACCATACAACCAATGGCCCTGGACCAGTCAAGTTGTTGTCTTCTACTGTTGCTGTGGTCCAGTATAAAGAAACTGTAGGTTTATGATTGACATCTCTTATCTCCATGTGATCCCTGGCGCAAGCTGCTAACATTAAAGAAATACCCTCTACTATCTAGCCAGGGATCCTCTCACACACACCCATCCAGGGTGCCCTAGAGAGAACTACTATTCATCTGCAACATCTCCCTCCTTTTCTTGCAATAAACGTGCCTGATACCTGCCTGACATGGACAAGGCCTGTTCCTCAGGTACCCAGCGACCGTGACCCCATCGAGCAGTAGGCTGTGTTCAGCCAGCCACTCAGGTACAAAGTGAAATCCAGCTGTCCCCAAGCCTAAAAAGGTCCGACCCCAGTGAGGGATGTTGCACAGGTAAGTAGAACTAAATATATATTACATTGTTTTACATTGTAACAGCACATCTGCTGGTTTTGGTACATAGCTCCCAGGTGGTAATACCAGACAGAAGAGAATAGAGCATTAAGTGGCCGGCCTAATGAAAGAAATAGAAAATAAGAGTAATACACACACATTTACACTGAAGTGTACCAGACCAGGGAACTAATGTACCACAATTTTGACACATTTGACTTCTTCACAGAGAGCAGCTCTACAAACAAGACATAGCAGTGCTAAGTGTGTGTTTTATTGATTGGGGAGGCAGCAGTTTTGAGGTTGTTGTTAAGGATCTTAACAGGATCTGGAGAGCAGAAGAAGAGCAAAGAAATCAGGCGATACCACTTTGTAATCAGTCTTAACATTCATGCCAGCTTCATGACCTCCTATCTATGACCCGGAGGCCACAAGCAGATAAGAGCCAGGGCTCTCTTGTCTCACCTCACAGGTTTTTAGTGTGTTTATTGCCGTCCTGTAGTGTGTTTATTGCTGTCCTGTTGTAAATGAGATGTCTTTGTATTTATCATTCTGTTGTTTTAAAGTTGTTTTAATATCCTTTGATGATCACTGCCTAGTGTGCATAAAATGCTGTGGATTTTCTGTTTCAAGCATAACATGAAGTCTGACGAAGAGAACTATTATTCTTGAAAGCTAACCATCAAATATACTCAGTTAGCCTCAAAAAGGTAGATCTAAGTCTTCTATTTCCAATTTTTTTTTTTGGAATGAATGGAATTTTTTAAAATGTACAAATAAACTCAAAATTACCATTATGGACGCATTCCCTAGAGTGTGGCTGATGTGGGATCAGAGTTGCTGGGTCTGATCAGACCCATCAGCTCTACTTAACCCCTGTAGACCTGGTGATCTGGCAGAAGTGCCAGCTCCTGCATTCACTGCGCTATGTATTGAGTAAGTGGTAATAAACTGCTTCTGCCACTCTCTCTATAGTCTCCGGCTGTGTAGGACTGCTGGAGACCCAATCCTTTTCCCGCAATTAGCGATGCTATTAACGTTTTTTTGAAATAACAGTTTTACATTTTATTTGACGGTGCTGGACATCACCTTTTCCTGAGTGAGAGCTCAACATAGTAGGGACAAAGAGAATGGTAAGTGTTTTTTGAATTTTTTTGCAATATAAACTTGCTTGTACCCCGGGTACTATAACAAGCTCATGCAGTGACTGGGGGATGCTCAACCAAATATCCAAAAGAGTTCAGTTCTAATTAAGCAATAGAACCAATAAAAACAATGGATCCATGTGCTGTCAAGAGCAAATCAAATGTGTGAACGAATCCTTGGTTTTGATTGGATTTCTTCTTTTATCATTCTTTAGGGTTACACTACCAAATTATAACATTATAATATACCTATGAAATACAGGCATCTGAACATCTTCATCTGTTAGTAAATTCCTACCAGTGAGCCAATAATGTGTTTTCTAGATAACTATCTTTTAAAAATTCCCCTTTTATGAAATGCTGTATTCTACTTAACAATCTCTTTTGCAATTCATATCCTGCACCAGCCTTCCTGTCACTGTTTATTGAGGTATAAATATATGAAGATATATTCAGAAGTTTTTTGTAAGAGAGGACTGCTTGGAATCTGCTTCCGCATTTCATAAGAGGACATCTTACGGAATATAAGTGTGGGATGTACACAAAAATAGACTTTTAAAAATACCCATCTGGTATAGCATCTTGTAATGTTACATTGCTATGTTATCTGTTTCGGGCCATTGACAAAAACTATTTTGTACTGTGGAACTATCAGTGAAATCTGGATTTACTGATCTATGCAGCATAGCAATATATTAATAGAAACCTCAAGATTTATTCAAGCAGGACGCATTGTTTGGTAATTCACACTATTTGATTGAGTCATAAGGAATGGCTGGTCTTCATGGTCATTACAAATCTGCTATGTCGCTCTTCTATTGTTTGATGATTTATGTCTAGTGAAGCCTACAGGAAGATAGGAAAGAGAAAATGAAGCTTACATTTCATGCATACCTTCATCATTCATCTGTTACTTTGTTACATTTTACTCTATGTGAAGTAATTTCCACCTGTGCCTTGTAAGTGTATCAGTGAGAAAAACAAGAGACAGGCTAATCACTAATCTGAACTATTGGGTATATAGCAGTATACACTTTATTAATAATAATACTAATTCCTTTATTTATATAGCACACAGACTACACAGTGCTGCATTTATTCATTTTCAATAAAGAAATGTCAAAGTAAAAATAAATAAGGCCAAGATTTTATGGGATTTCCCTTTCCACTATTTCTATCAAAAATATTTTAAGTCTTTGGCGTGAAGTTATCAAGAGCTGGCGCATCATGGACCGGTTCCTGATTTACTCTCTTTTGTACATGTCTCACCAGATATACTAAGAGGATCCAGCCCATACTCTTTCTATGCCAGGTACTGGCATAGAATTGCGCTATAACCTGTGCCAGAAACCCCAAACCACACTTGGTGTGGAAGTAGTGTGGGGGAAGGAAACACAATTCCTGGTTGTGTGCCAAGACTTGTGACTTTTTCATGGCTTTTATGACTGAAAACTGTAGATGCAGGGGGAACTTTTAGTAGCTTCTATCATGTATTAATATGTTGCTATATTTATTTGAAAATATTAAATTATTACTCCACCCTGACTTTACTTTGAGGATTATATCATATATTTTTAGCTTTTAAAGTCTTCCAAGATTTTGTAATGTTTTTCTGATGAAAAGGTTGTGTTAGCAAATTCTTCACTTAATCAACTGTCTTCAAGATATTACTCCTACAGAAGACCCCAAAGTGATGAATTCCACCTTCACTATTGTAATTCTCATAAATCATATATATGCAAATCTCCATATTGTATGACATGGTCCTTCCAATAGTAATATACTGCAGATGTAGATGAAGGCTGAACCTTAGAAAGACTTTACTGTGTTCACTCAAATAGCAAAAAACACTCTGATGACAACAGGCTAATTAAAACAATATAAGAGCTTTTGGTAAGAGCAATCACTTATGATTCCAGGAAAGTTTTCCTGGCTTCTAGGTCTGCAAAGTCATGTGTAATTGTGCCAGAATGAATTGGTTTTGCAAGACAAGATTCTGCATTCAGCGTGCCAAAGATTGTAATCATTTGTGGCCCTTTATTAACCTTGCATTGTTTTTTAATGTACTAGAGTTAGGGAACTAAGCATAGGTAACATACTATACATAATAGAGGATTCTAATATTTTGTTGTGCATTGGTCAAACTGAGTACGCACTCTGTCTTAACAATAATACTATAGCATTATAGAAAAGTATCCCAGATGCAAGTCATCTGATCACTACAACTCTGATCCTCAGATTGAACATGCAACAACATATTCCTTCACCGAGGTTTGACAGGATTGCCGTGTTCCAAGAAAAAAAAGTTGAAAGAACCAAATATCCTAAAATAAAGATGGCTTTACCTGTTTAACAGTGTATACAATAACAGTTATTATTGCTACAGAAGACCCCCTGAAGTAGGGCTTATTATTAGCAATAGACCAGAACTATCTTCCAGTTGAGGGACTGTTTTATTTCAATAAATATGTACTTTAGCTGCAAAGTTATAAATGTTTAAAATTGACCAAAACATCTATCTTCATATTTCGCAATGATGCAACATATACCTCCACTATTGTAATATCCATTACATACTATGAATGTTGTTTAATTTCTTGGAAAATAATAAAAACATTTAGAAAAATGTTTAAATACATTTGCAAGAAAAACAGTCCCAGATAGAAATGTAGGATTTCTGCAAAACTGTGAATGTGGTTATGTCACATATGCAAATAAATGAGTTCTGCTTGAACTCCAAAAGTGGTTGTAACTGAGTACAGAGGCCTCATTGTTAGTACTTTCACTTTGCCATTGTTGGGAGGTGTCAAAAATGTGCAACTGGTAGTGTAATGCCCTGGGAGACTTGATTATCACAGTAAGTCACCTGTAGTGGTGATATGAGGGGCACTTACAGCTGAGTGATAAGTGTAGGACACATATAGTGCCTTACAAGGTACCCTCACCCTCACACAGTAACAGTTCCCCAGAAACATCTCCCTCAGAATTACTATACTGCCTTGTCCTGTCCAGTCCCCAAATTCATAGTCAATTAAACATTTATAGGAGCAGCTGGGACGCTGGGTTTGCCAAAAAACAAGTGTTAAACAGAACAAGGATGCTGTGTCAAGTTAAGAAAAACAGAAAAAGGGTTGGCTTTGTGTATGTGGCAGGGGTATGTCATGGTTTTTCTTGCAGTTGTTTCCCAGTTGCTTTGTAGAGTGCATCACTATGGCAAAATGAATACATCGATGAGCTCTAACTATCAATATCTCCAATAAGAACTCGATGGCCCAGATATATCATTGTGTCTGTGCCAGTTTTTTTTTGGTCTTAGTTTGCACTAGTTTTCTTTGAAACTTGTACATGTATCTATGAAGTGTTTGCACCACTTATGTTTTGCTGTGGCACGTAAAGGAGCGTTGTAGTGTTTAGTCAGAGTTTGCAACACAATTATTACTGAGCTGCACCACAAGCAAAGTGCAGCAAAAAAACAATGGTGCAACTGTGTGCGCATCCCGAAAACAGACCAGATTTACTAAAAGCGTGCAACACTATTGGATTATCTGTCGCAATTTTCACATTAGTGAGACAAACTGCACTAAGCAGATTGAACCAGTGTTCATATATTTGGGCCATTGTATCAAAAAAGCATTCTTATTGTGTACGACGACCTATGAATATACATAAATATTTTATTCTTTCACATATGATTCATTTCAAACCAATCTTCAGAAGAGTCTTTCTAGTCAAAATCGAGACTTAGCCTTAAATAAATAACAACTGCTTTCTTCTCTAATCTCTGCACCAGAGACACATATTCCTGTTTGTTTAACACTAAGATAATTAGACTTTGAAAGGTGGATTGTAGTTATTATTGACACATGTCAATGGTGGCGCAGACACATATGGTAAAGATTCTCCATTCACTAATTCCTTGCCGTCTAAATCTCAGCCTAGTATTTATCCCTCACCTCCTAATCACGCTAGGGATCACTAAAGTGGCAGCACACTAAGCTGCTGATGGACATGTCCCACCTAGAAAAAGTCACCTTACTGTGTTGGTGTCTCCTTGATCTTCCCCAGCTTTTGTGGTTGCCTTTGGCAATTGTTGCAATATGTATTGTCCTATTACATATACTTAAACATTTTTTGTCTATTTACATGCAAATTTTATTTTGTTTATGTGATTGTTCTTTCCTAAACATAATATCAAAATATTGAACAGTGTTTTACACTTTGGAGTACCTCAGGGCCATAACACAGGAGGTATGGACTCATTAACCTGTTTTTATTTGGGGCTATAACTAAGGCCATTGTCTAAGTCAGGGGTTGGGAACCGTTTTTGGCTGAAAGAGCCATAAACGCCACATATTTCAAAATGTCATTCTGTGAGAGCCATACAATATGCACATGTCTCCCAGTAGATGGGTAGCCACAGAACATGTCTCCCAGTAGATGGGTAGCCACAGAACATGTCTCCCAGTAGATGGGTAGCCACAGCACATGCCCTAAAGTAGATGGGTAGTCACAGCACATGCCACCTAGTAGATGGGTAGCCACAGCACATGTCCCCTAGTAGATGGGTAGCCACAACACATGCTCCTCAGTAGGTGGGCAGCCACAACACATGCCCCCCAGTAGATGGGTAGTCAAAACACATGCCCCCCAGTAGATGGGTAGTCACAGCACATGCCCCCCAGTAACCTGGTGCTTTCCCTCAGAAACGCTACTGTGGTACTAACTGCTTTAAAAGTAACTAGGTTTATTCCTATCACATATATTTATAGGTCATGCCATTTTGGGTACACTCACACGTTCACTTTTTCAGATGTAGTTTTTATGTCCAAACCAGAAGTGGAGTTAAAAAACAACAAGAATACTGGCTGTCAATTATATGTTCTCACCCATTATGATCCACACCTGCTTTTGGCTTCAAAAACAGCATCTAAAAAACTGATTGTGTGAACGCACCTTAATTGCTAGCTATGATAAGTAACTAAAATAAAAGTACATCACTGTTTGCTTGTGTGCAGCGGTGGTTGAATTGCCTGAGCTTACCCCTGCACAACATTTCTACAATAAGCTCATAAGTATCATATATGGACAATAGCACAGGTGACCTGTTCTGATAATTTACATTATCAGAAAAAAATAATGACAGCAAAGGTGGTGTGATTCTCTGGACATAGTTCTGCTAGAAACATTGGATCCTTCCATTTATGTGGATGTGCCACAAATCATGTGCCTATGTAGTGGGGCTGACCAAGTAAATCCTGTAAAACAGTTGTCCGTGCTTTATTTTTTTTAATAGTGGCATGCGAAAACAAGAAAGATAAAATTACCTTTCTGCAGTGCTTTGTTCCAGGACTATGCCTTCTGTCACATTCAAAACCATCAGAAATTCAGGGCTGGGCACGGTATTGACTTAGCCTCTGAATTTCCTATCTGAATTCTAACATGTATCTCTGGAATGTGCTGGAAAAAACAAGGCCCTCCATGAAGGCCCCATCTTACAATTCACCTGTCCAAATCCTCTGTTATTGTCTAAGGGTACATACACACGCGGTATGCCCGCCGTGTGCTGGAGAGAAGGAGGTGACCCCCTCGGCTCTATCTTTTTGCGGTGTGCGGCCAGGATCGGTGTCACACATGTGTGGCACCATATCCCGCCGTGCCGCTTTTGACGGGGTCATTCATATGGCCGCATTTACGTCCCTGCAGACGGCCATGTGAATAAGCACTAAGGCTCTGGAGATTAATAAATCTGTCTAGGACAGAATTCTGTCATAGTTTGCACTAAAAAACTGTCTGGGCCTCATTTATAAAGCGTTTTAGTCAGTTTTCTGTCTCTCCTATGACTAGCTTGACAAAAGGAGCGTGGCCTATGAAAAGGGGGTGAAGTCTCGCACCAAAAAGGTCAGTGTGCCAGAAATACTGCTGACCCAACAGAAATGTCCTTTGCATTGCACAAAGTAGAACCCCTAGTGGAAAATCTCTTAATGCCCTGTAAACCTGTATTATTCGCACAAAGGGGTATACGCAAAAAGACAAGATTCTTAAATATACTCAGGATAACAAAATAACACATGCTCTGGAATAATATTGCATGCTTCTGACAGATCGCAAGTATCTGCTATTATGTTAGGAGTATTTCTTCATATTTTTTAAGTAAGACATACTGGAGGAGATTTATTAATGTGTCAGTCTTTAGACCAACGCAGAATAGAGCTAGAGAGTCTTCTGCTGCTGCAGATTATTCACCGTGTCTGATGCTGGATTAATCTGGTGCAGTATAAGACTGGAGAGTTGTAGTTTGACCTCCTTTTAGTTAGTCTAGTTTGCTGCACCACAATATTAAATTTTCTGTGGCCTGGGTTATTTCTGGCGCAGTCACACCCCTTTTTACCAAGTTTTCGTGGGAATCTGAAAACAGCCTAAAATGGTCTAAACCCTTCAGCAAATGTGGCACACAGCATTTTAGATTACTCCAGTTTTCTGGCGTAGAGAGATTGATAAATCTCCTCTAATGTATAGATATACATCTCAAGAAAGAGTTACGGGTAGTACTGAGTATTGAGTTTTAGGTTACACTGTCATCAACCTGGACTAACTTATTTAAGGCAGTAGCTGTGAACTTGGTGGCTGCTTGGAGACTAAACTCTAACCTGGTCCCTGTAGCTGGAGGAAGCAGCTCACCATCACTGCAGTGCAAACTAGAGGAAGAGCAGGACTGCTTCAGCCCAAGTGAAAGAGTGGTAGGGCCAAAAGGTGAGGCAGAGCCAGCACGCTTAGGTTTCCAATTCAGAATGTGCAAGGCAGTAGCCCACTAGCTAGACTAGACCAGCCCTGAAGTTCCTTAGCACCACACAATTCAGGCAAGTACTCTCAATGCCTCTCTGTAGGTGACTTAGGTTTGGGGATTTGGACAAAAGATCCAGAACCTGTGTCCCAGATCTTTTAACCTAGTAAAACCCCTGGCCAGAACCCTGTGTACCCCAACCTGTAACTAACCATTTATCCTATGTGCTCCTGTCTGTTTCTAGAACCTTCTATCTGTCCTGAACCCTGTTCTGGAGTTACCTCGATCTTGTGTCTGTTTCCCAAAGTCAGCGTAGGGAATGTCAATGTGAAGTTCTTGACCTTTAGGGTTTGTGAAACTTGTTAGGTAGGCGAGAGGGGTTGTGGATGAGTTTCGGGCATGTACCACTTGCTCTACTGTGAGAATAACCAACCATCATCCTGCAAGTTTTCCTAGATGGGATAAGGAAAACCACACCTCTTTTAGCTACCTCTTGACTTCAAGCATGACCTTATGACATGATGCAGGATTTAAACCAAACCAGTATATCTATTCCAGAAGGAAAAGACTCAACTGTAGACAGCGCTGTTTCAACCGGATTGGGTCTCCTCAGTACAGCATAGGGAACTGGTTTGGCTGTGTCAGAGGCTTGTGAATAGGGACTGGAAGTAAGAGTTCTCCTTACGGAGACTGCCAATTAAGGCCACCATGTAGGCATGTGGAGTCTTATAGCCATGGATGCTCCACTAGGGGGATTCAGGAAAATATGCAAAGTTTTCCAGGATGGGATGAGGAAACCCTCCTTCTTTTAGTTACCTTGTAAGAAAGCTCCCTCCCATCCTGGAAAACTTTGCATATTTTCCCAGAATCCCCCTAGTGGACCCCACATGCCTACATCGTGGTCTTAATTGGCGGTCTCTGCAAGGAGAACTTTTACTTCCCAACCACAATCCAGAGCTTGCTAATCTCATCCAGGGCTACTCTGCTTAGCAGTTTTTGCAGTATTGATTGCCTCGGCTCAGCTGTGTGTATGTCATTGGGGTGTCATTGTCTAGGCTTTGTGAGTTACTCAGCTGCCTGGCCAGTCAGTTGCTGGAGATGTCCTACAGGGGCAGGATAAATTGCTAATGCTTATTCACACAGGACTGGTTATTGTTTCTTCTCTGACCTGCGGTACTCCTGTCTGTTTTTCTGTTATCCATTCCTGATCCTGTACCCCACATCCCTTGTTCTACCGTGATGACAACCTTATTTTGGTGCCTGGTGGACTTACACAATATTAGTGGTTTCAACATTATGGCTGATAGGTGGATCAGTGCACATAGATTTGGAATCTGCAAGTGCCTCTATTCTATTTCATTTTATTTCAGCATGTGAAATGGAATAAAGAAATCAAATTATGGTTGAAGACGAGTACAGATAACAAAAAACATGTTATAACTTTAAACTTTTTTTATTAAATATTTATTTTTCTAACATTTGAAAAGCTTCTTTAAAAAAATTCATTAGATAGTAGAATACAGCAGTCAAAATAATAGAGCATAGAGGATCTATGAGAAGAATTTCACCTTAAAGACACTGAAGAATTTTAGCTATGCTGCAGAGGAGGAAATAGCCAGATTTAGCTGGTTTAAGGTGTTTTAGACATGAACAACTTTTGGGAATGATGAACTGTTTGATGTCTGACTCCAAATGCCAATTGGAAGGATGTTATAAATTGTTCACAGTGGTTAGCGCAAGATAGAACCACAATCTAATGGTATCAGAAATATGTGTAAAATATATGTAAAATTTGTAAAACACCTAAAGAAATGTGCAACAATAACCTTCAAGACTTAAGCCCTCTGGTCTTGACACCACTACTTGATCAAACCTGAAATGAAAAGCAACCATAAAACAGTACAATATCTGTTTAAAAAAAAGAAGTGATCCTGATTTTCTACAAAGAATGCCCCAGGGTTACAGGTGAGAAGAAAACTTTAGATTGGTTCATAAGTTTTTTTTTTCAAAGCCCAATTTAACCTTAGTTTTGGTTTGCATATTCTACAAACATGACTTTTATTTTAGGTGTATTTGAGAGGTGAAAGTATAGAATATGTCATTCATTACACATAAACATGGTTCTATATGTATACTGGAAAACACAGCATAGGCGCACAAGAAAAAAGGAGTCTTTTGTTGAGACTTCAAGCTACACCGGAAGTGTTGGACATATCAGTGGTCACAGGAGGGAAAATCTTGATGTCATGTTGATCGACACTACAGTATTCTCCATTCTGCCCAACAGAGTCCATTGAGTGGCTCCAGTGTTCATGTAAATACCCAGAGAGGAGTGTCCACAAGAGACCAGAGGGCTGCACTGCCAGAACAGGGAGTCAGAAAAATGTAGGGATCGGTTTCATTTGGTTGCCCCTAATCCAGCCATCAATGGCGTAACTGGAAAATCCCATTAGATATCACGTGTAAAGAAAAATATATCAGTATAAAATTGTAGGATTTTAACACCTTGGTTGGAATTTCTATTTGTTGTTCTGTTATAGCAGTGATGGCGAACCTTTTAGAGACCGAGTGCCCAAACTTCAAACCAAAGTTTATGTAATCATTGCAAAGTGCCAAAACTTCTATTTAGCCTAAAATCACACCATACCACTCTATAAGGGACATAAATACTGCCACATGATGACCATTACCAGTACAACAAGATGAATACCACCATACTGATAATAAACAGACCACTAAAGAAAGACCAACATCACCAATTATATCACAAAGCAGGAGCAAATACAGCGGAGAATACTACCCCCATCCAGTGAGGATCATTACCCCCATCCAGTGAGGAACAACACCCCCATCCAGCGAGGATCCCTACCCCCATCCAGTGAGGAACTCTATCCCCATCCAGTGAGGAACACTACGCCCATCCAGTGAGGAACACTACCCCCATCCAGTGAGGAACTCTACCTCCATCCAGTGAGGAACTCTACCCCCATCCAGTGAGGAACACTACGCCCATCCAGTGAGGAACACTACCCCCATCCAGGGGCAATGTGAAGGATTTTTGAATTCGGCAGGGGGTGTGTACGGTAAAGTGTGTGTTGTGTGGTGGAGGGTGGGTGCACTGAACAGCAAATCTACATGGAACCAGGCAGGTGAATTTACCATCAAATCACCACATATGACACATGTTTGTGGCCACACACACATACATATACACACTTCCCTTGGTCCAGAGCTCTGGGCACCTGTGCCATGCTGTCAGTAAGGGCAGTAAGTGCACCCCAGGGTCACTGGCAGCATGGCACAGTGACAAGAAATCTGAGCCAAGGGCAGTATATCTGTGGCCATAGACATGTGTCATACAGGGCAGTTTGGGACACTAAGCAATAAGCACCTATAGTTAGTGTTTAGTGTCCCAAAGCTGCCTTCCTGCTGCCTGTGTAATGCACACAGAGCAGCTCCTGCACTCCTCTGTACTCACTGGGCACCGGCTGCTGTGTGCTCCCGCAGTTCCCTCTCACTCTCCTCGTGTTCCCGGGCTGAAGGGGGAGGAGGAGGGAGTGGAGGGGCTACTGTGTCGCTAGGCAGCACTGTTGAGCACAGAGCAGGTCTGATGCAGCCCACAGTAAGAGAGATCGCTGGAGCTCTCAGCGATCGGCAGCTTTTCCTGCCTGGCCAGTTCTACAGAGACGGCAGTGGAGATGGTGCGCGTGCCCACAGAGAGGGCTCTGCGTGCCCTCTCTGGCACGCGTGCCATAGGTTCGCCACCACTGTGTTACAGGAAGAAAAAAACTGAAATCACCTCACATGCTAGATCTCTAAATAAATGTAATATTCCAGTTGCATGTCTTTATTCATTACAGTAGTATCCCATTGAGTTCTGGATTTGAATGATACTCAAAATCAGTGGAAAATCATTTCAGGCTGATTCAACTTCATTGGATATGCCTGTGTGAATAAAGGTTAATAAAGGTTTAACCTTTTTTCATCATATTGGATGCTGTGGCCTTCTCCCCTCTTTTTGAAGGCAAGTGTGGCCTACCTGTGCTTGTATGACCTCATTACAACTAGGGTTGTGCCTCAAGGGTCCACACCAGTGAGTAGTAGGAGGGGTTCCCCACCATCCTATCTGACTCCTCTGATGCTGCATGATGAATAATATCTGTGTCCTGAGGAGTGCTATACAGTACAGGAAGACAATAGCTGTGCGGGCAAATTATGCATTCCTGGGACTATGGACATAGGAGCAGTGCCCTGACATGTATTATGATATTCTGCAGCAGCTGAGGTTTTTATGATGAGGTTCTGGAGCCGCTGGGGTTTACATTATGAGGTTCTGCAGCAGATGAGGTGTGCGTTATGATGTTCTACAGCTTGAGCAGACACATAGACATTAGTGGCCTTCTGGTGGTCATTTTGCAGGGGTCTGACACCACTTCTCCTGTTCCTTCTTGCAAAAAGGAGGGGGTTACAGTTTTGATGCTCTGTTTTTGCCCCTCTATGGCCTCTCCACATCTCCTGGCATACCTGCCTGTCTCCTGCACTAAAGTTCTCTGCATTACAGACATTGGGGCACATTTACTAAGGGTCCGTCGGACGCATTTCCGTCAGGTTTCCCAATTTTTTCAGTTTTGCGCTGAATTGGCCCCGGTTTTTGTCGCAGGGGATTGGATTGTGGCGCATCGGCGCCGGCTTTCATGCGACACAAATTGGGGGGGGGATGTCCGTCGGACAAACCGCAGAATTTAAAAATCAAATTGTGTTGCAAGATCAGCACTCACATACACCGGGAAGAAGATGGTGAACTCGGGCGGGAAATTGGATGGATGATCTTAGTGAATCGCGGTAGCTCTGAACCCAGGTCGGATAACGCACAGTGGGGATCGCGACGGGACGGTAAGTAAATGTGCCCCATTATCTCATGCTACCTCTGGGGGTGGGGGCAATGACATAAAGCAAAAGTGACCAAAACAACAGCCAGAGAGCAGGAGAACAGATAAATGGTCTTTGGTCACCACCTATAGAACCACTACTTAAAGGGGTAATCTTGCTTGTTGTCTGTTCCATTTGCACAACAGCAGGAGAAATTTATTCACATTGATTCATCAGTTTATAACTCCGCAATTTGATTTCACAGAAGTGTGATCTACTTGGAGTTACATTGTGTTGTGTCAGTGTTCCCTTTATAAGATGTCACGGCCGTACCCTCGATCCTCGGTACGGAGCGCAGGTACACCCATGCCCTCCTGTGTGGCGCGGTCACCCCCCTGGCCGGACTTACCTCTCCTGGCTTGGCTCCGGTCCCAACTAGGCCACGATAATGCTCTCTGACTGGGACGCACGTGGCCCATCCTGCTAGGGCGTGCCCCAGCTCTTTAGGATTTAAGGGGCCAGCGGCCTCCTAAGTGGCACTGGCTAAACCGGCGCACCCTTATAATCTGGCACCTCCCTTCACTCTCTGCCGGATCTTCAAGTCATTCCCCACTAAGTGAAAGCCTCCTGTGTGTTTCCAGACTGCTCCTTGTTTCCTGTCTTCCTCTGGCTTTCTGTGTTCCTGTGGCCCTTGGACTCTGCTATGGTCATGTATCCTGCTAAAGTCCTGGACTGTGCCAAGGACCCACTCCAGCTACTGACTGAACTTACCAGCACTATTACCCAGCAGTCTCAAGAGATTGCTGTCCAAAAAAGAACTTCTAAACAAACTCACTGCCACCCTTCGACGGATGATTGCCTCCCAGCAGCAGGATCCCACAACTCCTCCTCCTGCTGCTCCAGTCACCCCGCCATGTTTTCGGGCAGTAGAGTCTAGACCCAATTTTTTATGCCTAACAAATTTGATGGCAACCCCAATTTTTGCAGGAGCTTTGTTTCCCAGTTCTCACTGCACATTGAACCAATGTCCTCCCAGTTCACCACCGAACGCTCTAAGCTGGCTTTTGTCTTCTCTTTGCTCCCTGGAGAGGCCCAGGCCTGGGCTACTCCTCCATAAGATAATGGTGATCCGGACCTAGCTACCTATACCCCATTTGTGGCAAAAATCCAGTCCAGCTTAGAACAACCTCAAGCACAGCTTCCATGCCTGCCCTTCTTGACCCCGGTGTTCCCAGAGTCTCCGGCCTTCCCAGAGGGTGCTCCAGAGTCTCCGGACTTCCAAGAGGGTGCTCCTGAGTCTTCGGCCTTCCCAGAGGACACTCCAGAGTGTCCAGCCTTCCCAGAGGCCGCTCCAGAGTCTCCAGCCTTCCCAGGGGATGCTCCAGAGTCTCCGGCCTTCCCAGAGGCAGCTGCAGCGCTGCTCCGGCCTCCCAAGGGCCAACTCAGCCTCCGCAGCTTCCCAGCGCTGCTCCAGCCACCCAAGGGCCAACTCAGCCTCTGGGGCTTCCCAGCGAATTTCCGGCCTCCCAAGGGTCAACTCAGCCCCCGCAGCTTCCCAGCGCTGCTCCGGCCTCCCAAGGGCCACTCCAGCCTCCGGCCAAAAGACTTCTTCAAGATGTCCTCAGCTTGTTCCACGCCAGGTCCCAGCATCTCGTCAGGGTTTCTTCTATTTCTGCTTTCCTCCTCAGGTGTCCCATCACCAAGATGAATTGGAGGAGATGGAAGAAAAGGAAGAAGAAGCTGAAGAAGAAGAGAAGAGGGGCCCTAAAGGGGAGGGTACTGTCACAGCCTTACACCCGTGCCCAACTGTGTCGCGTGGTCACCCCCTGCCCGGACTTACCTTTACTTACTTACCTAAGTGTTACTAATCCTTCACTGTCTCTCTTCTTGCAACACAAAAAGGGTTATGTAAACTGTGCAGTCATAAGTGTATTTTGCTATGCTAAAATTAGTTGGCAGGGTATGTTCCAGAAAAGGTCACATGTTTCAATACATTTCTCTCAACATGTCTGTTTTGTTACTGTATGCCAAACTGTCTTTTTTTGAATGCTGTATATATAAATATCTCAGTATATATATATATATACTCCACCTAGTGAAACATATGAGAAAGTACAAATGGCGGAGAGCTATGTTAAAAAGTAACTTTTATTCAAATCAATAAAATCCAGAAAATGTAAATGGTCAAAAGATCTGAGAGTCAATATGAAACCGACGAGAGGAAAAAAGGAGCTGAGGTAGTGCGCCCAGTGGGGTGTGTAGGGCGGGACGTCCCTATCGAGCCCTAGCGGGACGGTGTTGGGACCTGGGGTACCCTACGGAAAATACCTCAACTCGAGGCCGCAGCCATAAATGACTGCCACCCCGACTGGAACCTTACCCTATACTCGGTCTCTTAACCCTATGATAGACAGGAAGGGATGCCGAGGGTAAGGGGTGTGCCAGGGCACGCGGGAGAATTGCCTTGCGTCAACCGATGTGGTAGGTATCAAGGTTATAATAGTTATACAAGTGTGCCCATGTACAGATGGTCAAGTCCTGAGCAGTCAAAGGACAGTGAGTCAAGTCCTGAGCAGTCAAAGGACAGTGAGTCAAGTCCTGGGTAGTCAAAGGACGGTGTTAGAGGACTGGTCTAGATACCCGAATGCGGAGAGTAAAATGTATAAGTTAAGTATTCTCCAAAAAGACACAATTTATAAGATATTCTTGTAGGTCAAGATTCCCTACATGCCATGTTTCGCCTATATGACATAGGCTCCTCAGGGGAAATGCGACCAAAATTACAGGTGCTTGTCAGGAATGAGGGTATCCGGAGTGTGCATATGTGCACTAGAGACCATGCAACTTGGTAGAAGGATGCAGGCCAAGATAAAGCCAATATGATGAGGCGCTGGTTTTATGCCGCGATGGCACAGTGGTGCCGTGCGGATGCGCCGGGCTAGGGGCGCCGGGGTGGGAGGAGTCAGTGGAGCTGCACTCGTATGCTCAACTGGGTGCACTACCTCATCTTCTTTTTTCCTCTCGTCGGTTTCATATTGACTCTCAGATCTCTTGACCATTTACATTTTCTGGATTTTATTGATTTGAATAAAAGTTACTTTTTAACATAGCTCTCCACCATTTGTACTTTCCCAATCACCAAATTTTGCATAGCAATTGCCTGTGACTCAGGGGTACATAGATAGGGGAGATAAAACTGTTCCATTTGCTCATGAAAACCAATCAGAGATCAGCTTTAATTTTATAAAATAATTTTTTTATAAACAGCTGTGCAAAAATGAAACTTGAGCACAGATTGGTTGCCATGGGGAACTGGAGCAGCTCTGCTCTCAGACACTTCTGATAAATACCCCATAGAGTAACTGGAATGAGAGTGTCAGAGACAGGCAGTCACTCAAAGAGACTGCCAAAGACAGTCACTCATAGAGACAATCAGTGACAGAGAGGGTCAGTGACAGAGACGGTCAGATGCCAGAAGCTACAGTTAGTAGTGTATATATACAGTACAGTTACTTTTGTTTCTGCTGATGCTTGGCTATATGCTGTCAGAGTAGTTGGCAGGCATGTAACTAGGAGAGGCTCCATTAGAGATTTTTGTATGGGGCCCTCTTCCCCCATATATATATATATATATATATATATATATATATATATATACTCACATGTGAATGACAATCATACACATTTGTACATATATACATTTGTATTATAAATATATAAATATACTACTATATGCTTATATATATAGACATACAGCATAAGCACACATACATCATAAACATACACATAGTATACATACATCACTTATACATACATACATACAGTACATACATACAGCATATACGCATGTACATACAGCACCATATAAACCCATGCAGCATATTCACGTCACATGTACAGACATATAGCAAATACACACATACATACAATACCATTTACAGACATACACCACATACACATGCATACAGTATATACACACCACACACATACAGCATATGCACACCCAATACCCCAGTTGCCAGGGCCCCCTCACACTTCAGGTCCCTATGGCTGCTACCCCTGTAGTTACGCCCCTGGCAGTTGGCACAAGGACTGGGTTCTCCTGGATGCCAGTTTGTAGTAGGAGAAGGTGTTGAACAGTGGAAGTGGTACAAGGTTCTGTAGGTTTGTTCTAAAGTTGAATTTGTATGTGAGTTGGGACTGTGTATTTAATAACTGTACCACCAGCCACATTTTTTTTGGTCTTTGTGACAACTGGATTTTAAAAATGTTGGATTGTTATCAGAATCAGGATAACCAATAAATCTTCATTGCAGACACTTTGATAACTGTTACAGCTGATTATTGTAGTCTAGGGCTAAAGTACAGTAAATTACCAACATCCAGAGGTCCGTTTGTAACTAGGGGTCGTCTGTAAGTCGGGTGTTCTTAAGTAGGGGACCACCTGTATCTAAAATAATAGTAACTCTTTATTTACATAGCCCTGTTATATTCTGCATTACTGTACAGCTTATGGGGTACATATACAATTCAAACATTATATTACTGAATAATAACATACTCAGATGAAATAATAGGACTGAGGGCCTTGCTCGCCAGAGCTTACAAGCTATGAAACTGTAGTTAGTTTCATACAACTGGGTAGCTGTTAATAATGTGCTAAATATAAATTACAACCATGAAGTATATTACACCATATAAAGTATAGTAACCTTATCCACTACCAACTGCGTTGTTATTATTACATCGTAACTTCAAATATGGGCTTAACCCTTTAAGGACCTTGCCCTTTTTTGTTTATTCATTTTTATTTTTCACTCTCTACAATGCAGTAAAATTGGTGAAAAAAACGTCTTTCACTGTGCGCCACAAATGACATGTCTACTTTGCTCTTTGGGTCGGTAGGATCACGGGGATACCTAATTTGTACAGGTTTTATAATTTTTTATACATTTACAAAAAAAGCTTTTGTAGAAATGTTTTTTTTTATTTTGCCATCTTCTGGCGCTAATAACTTTTTTATACTTCAGTGTACCGAGCTGTGGGTGGTATATTTTTTTGCTGCTTTTGCTGAAGTTTTCAATGCTACAATTTTTAAGACTGTATGACCTTTTGATCACTTTTTAGTAATTTTTTTTATTTTTCAAAATGGCAAAAAAGTGCCATTTTCAACTTTGGGCGGGGTTAATTGCAGTGAAAAATGGTTCTTATATTTTGATAGAACGGGCATTTTCAGATACCTAATGTGTTTGTGATTATAACTATTTATATTTATATATGTTCTAGGGAAAGGGGGGGAATTAGAATTTTTAGTTTTTTTTATTATACAAAATTTTTTTTCATTTTTACTTTTACTATTTTTCAGACTCCCTAGAGTACTTTAACCCTAGGTTGTCTGATTGATTTTATCATATACTGCCATAATATTGATGGCACATTGTAATGAAAGGGTTAAAACTTTGGAAGACCCGAGGCTGTCATGGCAACGCATCGCCGCTCCCCGATGACGTAACAGGGAGTGACAATCTCCAACAAGATGGCGGCGCATCTTCTTGAAGCCACCGACATCTTTGCTGGCGGCGATGTGCGGGTGTTACTGGTAAGTCTTTGCTGCGATATGCAGCAAAGACTTAGCAGCTATGTAGAGGGCTCAGCCCGTGAGCCCTCTCCATGCACCCCCGGCCGACCCGTGACAAGCTATTATGTCACAGGTCATGAAAGGGTTAATGGAAATCAACCATTTGCTTATTACTGGTTTAAGCTGCATTCACCTGCAGGACGGCGCCTTCATCCAGATACAGGATGTTCTTTTCATTTTTTAAAATAAAAATATTCAAATTAGGTTTTTGTGCTACAGAGGGTCTCTATTTATCTGCTTGGCACTCCCTGGGCACATAATTATGCAAACCTCTTCTGTGCTTAATTTCCCCTCCTCCCTCCCCCTAAAGTCAGTGAAGATTCACTGACTGGCCACTTGAGGTCACTACCTCGCATGAGTTAGACTTGCCGAGAGTCGGCTTACATCACCGTCCCTCAGCTGGGGTAAGGGGAGGGAGCAGGAGGGAATTATACACACAAGGTGTGCATAATTATGTGCCGAGAGAGCGCCAAGCAGATAAACAGAGATGATCTGGAGCACCAGAGCCTAATTTGAATATTTTTGTAAATCGGTTTACAGCAATGGAATTGTTTGATGAAAAAATAAAAGAACACCCTGTATCTGGATGAAAGCTCCTACCTGCAGGTGAGCATAGCTTAAAACATAGTTGATTTACTTTAACTACCAGGTTAGCAGCTATACCAGCTGCCAAATAAGATGGCCCTTTCACCTTAGACACTGAAGAACTGAAGAAGTTAGTTATGACAATGGAAGTGTCACGGATGCACCCAGGATCCTTGTCGCGGATGGCGGGCACACCCGCGCCCCACGGTGCGGCGCTCCCCGGCATGGTCTTACCTCTCCATAAGCCTGCTTCCCGACTAGGCCGCATCCTCACTCCTGCTGCCGAGGCCGCATGCTCTCGCTGCTAGGTCCCCGTCCCAGGTTGTGGCTAGTACTCTCTGCATCTCCCTCGGTGGTCCAGAGGGTCCACTGGTCCACAGACTCCTTCCTCTGGACTCCTCCCACAGAGACTTTCACTTTTGTTGTCTGTGTGACCGTTACAGGAAATCATTAACTATGATTTCATGGTGTAGATTGTCTCTGTAGTGTGATATCATTGAATCAAACCAGCTTGTTGGAAAAATGAATGTAAAGAGAGCAACTGACTAAAGTGTGGGGGGGGGGGCAAGCATACACACTGTGAGTCATCTTTGGGACAGATTTATAAACAGGTAGGTTACAAAATGATCTGGATTCATGTAGAAGAGACTTGGCACTCCTAAAAAAAAGTATACATTTTGAAGCAATACTTCTAGAGAAAAGCGCATTCTTCACTAGTACTTGATTCTGCATTTCTCAATCTCCACTCGCGCTGCAGCAGTCTTGGTACCGCGGGCTCCTTTCTTCCCTTCTTTATACCTTACAATCCATGCCTGTTGAAGTTCTGATGTATATAGACCAAAATGTTGTATTTAATGCTTGGATTGCTTTTCCTTACTCCCCTGAATAAAAAAGTATTGCTTCAAAATTTATCTTTGAGGAGTGCCAAATCTTTTCTACGTTTATTAGTATTGATAACGTACAGAATATCTCAGCATGTGTTATAATTCCCAGTGCCTTTGTACTTCCTGTCTCCCTGATGTTTTATTTATTTTTAACACAACTTTATTAACATGAAAATACCCTTAGAGACAAGCTCATAAATACAGTACAATATACAATTAAGTAGTTGTTTTATTAACTACAGAAATAGGGATTATTCTAATCCCACTCAGCGACTACTTACCCAGTAAGTCCCATCATGGTCCTTAAATCTTCAAACTTGGCTCCTGGAAATAGCTTTGTCATAGCATCTTGTAAGTTTCACAGTAAAGTCACTAATACCATGTCTTACATCAATGTGCTTGGTTCTGCCATTGATCTTTTCACTGCTGGCAAGTTTTATAAACCCTTGGTTGTCTTCATATATTACAACTGGTTATGTAGGTGGTTCACCAAGATCCACTAACGTTTGGTTCAACCAAATCACTTCTTGACTGATGTGAGTTGCAGAGACACATTTTGCCTCTGTAGATGACGATGCCACTTGCATTCTGCTGGACAAAAAAATTGACTTTCTCCTAATTTGAACAATTAACCACTTGTAGACTTTTGATCATTTAAATCTCCAGCCTGGTCTGTGTTCACATAACCTGTGGCCTTTAGATCTCCATTTGCAGATATCTTTAGTTTCATGTCTTGAGTCTGTTCCAGATATTGTAGGAATCTTTTAACTGCATTACACTTTTTTTGAGGCTTACTTACACAATGGCAGAGAATTCTCATTTTAGCCACGATGTCTGGGTGAGTTGTAGCTGCTATGTATAAAAAAGCCACCACTGCCTTCTTGAAACTGTAATTATTCAGTAAGAAAACAACTTCTCTTTCCAACTTTAAGTAGGACAGAGCTATTGGTATTGCAGCACCTTTGACTTCTGACATCCCAAACTGCTTGATGATCTTGGTGCTTTAAGCTCGTTGGTGCTTTCCTCCTCTTCGCTATGGATTCTCTATGATTCTCAGATAATGGCCCAGATTTATTATGGCTTCTCAAGCCAGTTTTCTGGTGGAGAAATCATATAAATCTCTGGCAAATCATATAAATCTTCCTCTCCCCAACACTCTCTCCTTCTCCCTACCACTTTTCAAGTTTCTACAACTCACACGCCACTATGGGCGTGTTGGGTCTTAGACCGGAAGCACAGGGAGCGGAGGGCAGGCCACATTTACTGTAGTCTGAACTGAAGTTTCAGCAGAGACTAGAGCACAAATACTCCACCAGCTCCTATCTACAGTTTGCATCCATATTCACTAAGAGGCAGGAGCCTATTAGTGAATATCGGCACAAGACCGCCAGTTGGGAAAGATATAAAGACGGGTGTTCTATACGCCAGTTTTAATAAATTCCCTGGAATAGATCACATTTCCAAGGTCTTTTATTCCAAAATATTTGTTGAAAATTTCTCTTAACTTTGTCATTTATGTCTCTTCTCGGTATTAACTGGCTTGAAAGTCCTGATAAATCTCCTCCATTAACTTTTGTGAGTGGCTATGTGAACTCTTTTATTCCACTGTAAATAGAGGACACTTGAGATAGGAAGAGGCTGACAGTGGAAGAAGGCACACAGCTAATTCTAATCCTGTACAATTCCTTTAAATATTAAATGTCTTATTTTCTTTTTCTGTAATTATAATAATCATAGTAGTTACATGTATTTGGCATACAAGTAGTTCCTCAGTTACATGCAAGATCTAGCCTGAAGCTAAAGTACAGTAAATTACCAACATCCAGAGATCCATCTGTAACTAGGAGCCGCCTATAGGTTGGGTGTTCTTAAGTCAGGGACTGCTTGTATGGTATAGGAAAAAAATAAAATTTGTTTTCATAGTCACATTCAGTAAGAAGACTATACAAAAATACTAAGCTGTCTGAGTGTAGGCATTACAAAGAGCTTTAGGAGCTGGAGAATCTTCAACAAAGTACAAGCCAACATATGGAGTTTGTGGGCTGTATTTGAAACATATTGCAAAATTGGCAACTTTGTGCTCATAAAATCCCATGTGCTTCCTATACTGATTGCATCTATTACTATACTAGTAATGTGGTTTTAATTTACTGCAGCCAATACAGAATTCTTGACTCTTGTCCTCCTCACCTACTTTTGACCCAGAGAAGCTTCCAGATATCTATGCAACAGGGGAAATTCCAGTTAGATATACCTGTCTTTGTTTGGCACTTCTCAGTGAAATATGCCAGCCATTCTCAAATCCTATTTCCTATACTGTTAAGAATCTGTGCTATTCACAAGTATTTTATTGATTTTTGCTTTTGACCGCTTGAATAATTCTCCATTTACATTCAGCATTATAATTAATTGCACACTTTCTATAATTTTATGCTTTCAGCCTCTGGTGACAATTGTATTCATACAATGAGATTATTTCACAAGGAAGCACAATATAATTGAATTTACCATTAGTGAGAGCAAAGAAAGCCAAATGTTATCATTAACCTGGCAACTCAAATGAAGTGATGAGAATTATGGCTTTCCTTAATTGTTTCTTTGGTTCAGTGCACATTACCTCCCAATCCAACACTTAAATTTCAGGACTTTGGTATGAATGACCTATCAATGGGATAGATCATCCAATATCAGATCTGTAAGGACTTGACACCCTACATCCCACTGATCGTATGCTCTTCACAGCTTCTAGAGCTGGAACTACATAGGAGCCAGAAGCAGAAAGGTAAGTCCATTGGGTAGTTCCCATGCTAGTGTATTTCAGCCCAGCTACATTTGAATTTAACAGAGACCGAAAGATAGGCAATCGCAACAAACTGCAATTCTCAATTCAGAACTTATATGTTTTTAATGATACGACTCAAAATCTTGATTAAAACACATCCAGTTTGGAAATCAGTAGAGAGATAACACACATGTAATCTGTATTCATTCATCTTAAAGTGAAGTAAGGTCTTTATCTTTATGAATAGGCATGTGTCTATAATGGGAATATCCCTTTAACACAAGCTTTTTAACCACAGACATAACTACAGTATAAGATATGCTACATCTGTAAATAATTGATCCATAACTGAAAAATATTGCAGTAGTTTCTCTAGAACAGATGTGTGGACTGGTTGAGGTATTTTCACTTCTGGTTTTCTATAAGGATTATAATCCTAGATCCTAGAAAATGGAGAAAGTAGTTTCAGATAATTTACTTTTATTCACCTTTACCAGTCCTTTTCCCATTCTTCATTTCATAATTTTTTGTTGGATTTTCAGCAGAACTATTAAAACATGTACCTTATATACTCGAGTATAAGCCTAGTTTTTCAGCACAAAAATATGTGCTGAAAACCCAAACTCGGCTTATACTCGAGTAAACAAAATATAGGTTTTACCAGGTTTTTGTGGTAAAATTAGGGGCCCCGGCTTATACTTGGGTCGGCTTATACTCGGGTATATACGGTATTTCCAAACAAACATGCAATTTTGGTATATGTATTACCAAACAAACACTCAATTTAACAATCAAAACGGATTTAATTGGAATCCAATAAACTTTATACATTGCTGAAAAAATAAAGGTTAGACTAAAGAAACACAATATAACTCCAAATAAATCAAACTTCTGTGAAATCAAACTGACCACTTAGGAAGCCACACTGATTGACAATCAATTTCACCTGCTGTTGTGCAAATGAAATAGACAACAGTGGTTCTGCAGGTGGGGACCACAGACCACTTCTCAGTACCTATGCTTTCTGGCTAATGAGACGGACTCTACAAACCCCACAAGTGGCTCAGGTAGTGCAGCTCATCCAGGATGGCACACCAACGGAGCTGTGGCAAGAAGGTTTTCTGTCCAACGAAGTGTTGCAAGAGGATTTAATGCACATGAATGTCCCTTGAATCACCACTAGGAGTGATAAAATACAGAAAAGCATGGATCCGGCTCGATGGAAGAGTTCAAATGCCTTTATTTAGATCTGTATGCCATCCAAGGCATATTTACAGGAATTCTGGCAACACATTGACGTGTTTGAATCAACAAACATGCTCTTACTCATGATTGTTTCAATATAGAAGAGAAGGGTGTGTA
This sequence comes from Engystomops pustulosus, assembly GCF_040894005.1. Classification (NCBI taxonomy): domain Eukaryota; kingdom Metazoa; phylum Chordata; class Amphibia; order Anura; family Leptodactylidae; genus Engystomops; species Engystomops pustulosus. Next base: position 88,231,770 of record NC_092415.1, on the reverse strand, counting down.
ATATAGGTACTCAGACACTTAGTTCCGCCCAACCATACTGATGTCATAACCCTTGTTAAAAACACTTATATTTTTAAAATGTCATAATAATTATACAAGCATACGTACAAAAATTATAAATCACATGTGACGCTGAGACAATATCAAAGTTCATATAAGGATCTGGTATAATGAACATATATAAAAAAACTGAAACCCATCCTAGTAGTTACTATGGTAATATTTTTAAGTGTCTAGCACTTTTAGCATTAAGTGAATGCTACAGTTTTTATGACAAACCCTTACAAGAATTTAGCGTTGAGATATGCTACTATTTACTAACGCACAATTACTACATGTTCAACAACGTTCACATTTTTCCTCCAGATCTATGGTGTGAGCATGGGAGAAAAGTTCTCCCCCTCCCTCGCCAATTTGGTTATGGTGAGAGGATAAAGCGATCTTATCACCAGACAACCCCTTTCATGGTTGCATTGAGTAGTATGGCAGATACATCGACAATCTCCTAATAATATGAATACAATCTCAGATTCACTCATGTTTGTGATACTGCAAGGATGATGTTTCTTGACTTAAATTTAGAAGGTACACTTGATACAGTGATTGTCTCCAGTACCTACAGAAAACCAACAGCCAGCAGCACAATTCTCCATGCCACAAGTCATCACCCCAAACACACAATTAGTGCTATCCCTGTTGGGGAATTAACCAGAGCAAAACAAAACTGTAGTAGGAATAAAGACTTTTTGAAATTGAAACAACACATATTGCAAACAGATTACCTAACAGAAGTTATCCAAGTTGGATGTTAAAAGGAGCTAAATCTATTGTAAATGAAAAAACAGATCAGACTTGGTTCCTTCTAGGAACATAATTCCCCATAGGGATCTGTCACAATTAGAGATGAGCGAGCACTAAAATGCTCGGGTGCTCATTATTCGAGATGAACTTTTCCCGATGCTCGAGTGCTCGTCTCGAATAACGAACCCCATTGAAGTCAATGGGAGACTCGAGCATTTTTCAAGTGGACCAAGGATCTGCACAGGGAAGTTTGGCCAAACATCTGGAAACCTCAGAAAATGATGGAAACACCACGGAAATGGACAGGAAACAGCAGGGGCAGCATGCATGGATGCCTCTGAGGCTGCTTAATCGCACCATTATGCCAAAATTATGGGCAACAGCATGGCGATGACAGAGTGACCGAATGAGGCTAGATAGCATCTAAAACATCCAATAATTGACCCTGACACTATAGAAGACGGCATGCAGAGGTAGGGGCAGCAGCTGCAGGCTAGAGAGTGGCATGGCGACATACCCCAAATGGACTCAGGCTTCAAACCAATTTTAAAAATTCCTTTTGGCGAGGATAACGTGTAGCACTGTATGTATCAGTATTTTGCCTGGTTAAGGCGGCAGAGAGGAACCAAAGGAGGTGAGCAAGAAGCGTTGAAATGATTTCCTACGGTATATTTAGTCAATAACACAGCATGGTGGCGACATAGTGACCAAGTTCCATAACGTATCTGGGGAAACACCCGAAAAATTTGCCTGACAGCTCGTTTGATGAGGGGACGACATGTGGAGGCAGCCATGGAGAAGACTTCCATGATTAAGAGCGACACTATGGTGCATCCATATTGCGCTGCTATGATTGCCACTTCAGGTCTCCAGCAAGGCGGCGACAGATGGGCCGAGTTCCATTATGTATCTGGTGAAACTGTCTCTCGGCTCCTCCCCACCCAAAATGGGCCTGGGGGCCAGAAGCGTTTACTTTGAAAAAATTATAATTTTCAAAGCAGACGGGGTCGTTTGAATACTTCATCTAGGAATAATGGAATAGCATAGCGGTTCTGTTTTTAATTGTTTTTTCGGAAATGGTTCCATGATTAAGAGCAACAGTATGGGGCATCCATATTGCGCTGTTATGATTGCAACTTCAGGTCTCCAGCATGGCGGCGACATATGGGCCGAGTTCCATTATGTATCTGGTGAAACACCTGAAAATTCTGCCTGACACAGCTCGTTTGATAAGGGGATGATGTGCTGTATATCCTCTCGCGCTCCAACGTCTGGGGTATAGACAGTTGAAAGTTGTGCATGGAGACACTGGTGGACGCTGTGGAGGATCGTGGAGGCGAAATGGACAGGAAACAGCAGTGGCAATATGTATGGATGCCTCTGATGCTGCCTAATCTTAGGATGGAGCTGGCGGTCCGCTACCAGGCGAGGTTTCGCCTGTCCAAGCCCCTGTCTCTCGGCTCCTCCCCAAACAGCACTTCTAAGAACCTTTTGTATAAGATCAAGTGTAGTAGTGTTCTTATAAGTTTGGGTTACGGCAGGTGAGGGGAATGTAAACAGATGCGCAAGAAGCGCTAAAATAATATCGGTAAATGATAAAAGTTTGCCAGTATATTTTGTGGATAACACAGCACGGTGGCGAAAAAGTTAACAAGTTTGATGTGGAAGCCATGAAAACAACCCAAAATTCTGCCAGACACAGCCGTTTGCTACGGGGACGATGTATGGAGGCAGCTATATGGACGACTTTGGGAGGCAGCTATGGAGATGACGTGTGGAGGTAGCAATGGAGACAACGTGTGGAGGCAGCTATAAAGACGACGTGTGGAGGCTGCTATGGAAACAATTAAATTTGGATAGTGCCTGTATGTGGCACTCCAAAAAAGTTTTCAAAACAGAGGAGCAGGTAGGTGGTCCTCCAGAAAAATGAAATACATAGAGTACCTGTATGTGGCACTCCCAAAAATTGTTTAAAACAGAGGACCGGGTAGGTGGCCTTCCAGAAAAATTAAATACATAGAGTACTATAGCAAGAGCAAGTTGGCCCTGGCAAAAAATAGCCAGTTTCCTCTGCTTTAGTGTACAAAGAGGAGGAGAAGGAGGAAAATGAGGAGGAGGAGTGCATACATTATTCAGGTTGAGCTTTTTTCACCTGGTGGAGAATGGAAATCCTGAGAAATCCAGGCTTTAATCATCTTGATAAGCGTCAGCCTGTCAGCGTTGTCAGTCGACAGGCGTGTACGCTTATCGGTGATGATGCCACCAGCTGCACTGAAAACCCGCTCAGACAACAAGCTAGCGGCAGGGCAGGCAAGAACCTCCAAGGCGTACAGCGCCAGTTCGTGCCACATGTCCAGCTTTGAAACCCAGTAGTTGTACGGAGCTGTGTGATCATTTAGGACGATGGTATGGTCAGCTACGTACTCCCTCACCATCTTTCTGTAAAGATCAGTCCTACTCTGCCGAGACTGGGGACAGGTGACAGTGTCTTGCTGGGGTGACATAAAACTGGCAAAGGCCTTGTAAAGCGTACCCCTTCCAGTGCTGGACAAGCTGCCTGCTCGCCTACTCTCCCTCGCTACTTGTCCTGCAGAACTACGCCCTCTGCCGCTAGCGCTGTCAGAAGGGAAATACTGTTTCAGCTTGTGCACCAGGGCCTGCTGGTATTCATGCATTCTCACACTCCTTTCCTCTCCAGGGATGAGAGTGGAAAGATTTTGCTTGTACCGTGGGTCCAGGCGAGTTAATACCCAGTAATCGGTGCTGGAATAAATTCTTTGAACGCGAGGGTCACAGGATAGGCAGCCTAGCATGAAATCTGCCATGCGCCAGAGTCCCAACTCGCAGGAATTCACTCCCCTCACTGGCCTGACTGTCCATTTCCTCCTCCTCCAACTCCTCCAACTCCTCTTCTTCTGCCCAATTCCTTCTTCTTCTGAGCAATGCTCCCCTATTCTGTCTCGCCAACATTCACCTCCTCTTCCTCCTCATCCTCTTCCACCTCCTCCGATATGCGCTGAGAAACAGACCTGAGGGTGCTTTGGCTATCAACAAGGGAATCTTCTACCCCCATCTCTTGTGACGAGAGCAAAGCTTACGACTTCATGCTGACCAGAGTTTTTCAACAGGCCAAGCAGCGGGATGGTGAGGCTGATGATGGCGGCATCACCACTGACCATCTGTGTTGACTCCTCAAAGTTACTCAGCACCTGACAGATATCAGACATCCACGTCCACTCCTCATTGTAGACTTGAGGAAGCTGACTGACCTGACTACCAGTTCTGGTGGAAGTTGACATCTGGCAGTCTACAATCGCTCTGCGCTGCTGGTAAACTCTGGATAACATGGTTAAAGTTGAATTCCACCTCGTGGGCATGTCGCACAACAGTCGGTGAGCGGGCAGTTGGAGTCGGCGCTGCGCTGCCCTGAGAGTGGCAGCATCTGTGCTGGACTTCCTGAAATGCGCATAGATGCGGCGCACCTTCGTGAGCAAATAAGACAGATTGGGGTACGTCTTGAGGAACCGCTGAACTATGAGATTTAACACATGGGCCAGGCATGGCACGTGTCAGTCTGCCGAGTTGCAGAGCCGCCACCAAGTTATGGCTGTTGTCACACACAACCATGCCTGGCTTCAGGTTCAGTGCTGCCAGCCACAGATCAGTCTGCACCGTGATGCCCTGTGATAGCTCTTGGGCGGTGTGCCTATTATCGCCTAGGCTCAGCAGTTTGAGCACCGCCTGCTGTCGCTTAGCAACAGCACTGCTGCTGTGCCTAGAGCTACCGACTGATGGCGCCATGACCACGGATGGTAATTCGGAGGAGGAGGTGGAGTAGCGGTGGGAGGAGGAGGAGGCATAGTAGGCCTGAGAGACCTGGACCGAGGTAGGCCCCGCAATCCTCGGCAGTATATGACCAGCCCCAGGGCCAGACTCGGTCCCAGCCTCCACCAAGTCAACCCAATGTGCCGTCAGCGATATATAGTGGCCCTGCCCGGCAGCACTCGTCCATGTGTCCGTGGTCAGGTGGACCTTGTCAGAAACTGCATTGGTCAGGGCACGGATGATGTTGACTGAAACGTGCTAGTGCAGGGCAGGGACGGCACATCTGGAAAAGTAGTGGCGCCTGGGGACCGAATACCGAGAGGCGGCCGCCGCCATGAGGTTGCGAAAGGCCTCAGTCTCTACCAGCCTATAGGGCAGCATCTCCAGGCTGAGTAATATGGAGATGTGGACGTTGAGGGCTTGGGCGTGTGGGTGAGTTGCACAGTATTTCCTCTTGCGCTCCAGCGTCTGGGGTATAGAGAGCTGGACGCTGCGCATGGAGACATTGGTGGATGCTGTGGAGGATTTTGGAGACGTAGGTGTGGTTTTCGCACAGGAGGTGTTTGGGCCGGGGCCCTGGGCAGGGGGCTGACTAGCAGAGGCAGCAGATGACACAGGGAAAGGAGCAGTGGTGTGCCCGGGCGGAGGTGAACGGCCTTGGTTGGGGTGTTTAGCATACATTCTGGCCCCACCACTGCCTCTTCCAACCTGTTCTTGTGGAGGACTTGCCTCCGTCTCAGAAGCACTGTGTTCACCCAGCCTATCAACCAAGCTTAGGTCTGTCACCTCATCATCCTCCGATCCCTCAGTCTGCTCCCCCTTGGACTTCCTGCCCTGACAACAACTTCACCACGGTCTGACAACCGTGTCTCCTCATCGTCCGACACCTCTTTACACACTTCTTCCACTACGTCAACAATGTCATCATGACCCACAGACTGCGACTGGTGGAAAACCTGGGCATCGAGAAAGAGCTCAGCAGCAGCCGGACAAGAGGTTTGTGACTCTGGGAAGGGTCCAGAAAACAGTTCCTCAGAGTATGCCGGTTCAAATGCCAAATTTTGCTGGGAGGGGGCAGACTGGGGGGAAGGAGGCTGAGGTGGAGGAGCTGGAGGAGTGCTGATTTCGGTGACATGGGTGGACTGCGTGGAAGACTGACTGGTGGACAAATGGCTAGAAGCATTGTCCACAATCCACGACATCACCTGTTCGCACTGTTCTGGCCTCAACAGTGCTCTACCACGAGTCCCAGTAACTTTAGACATGAACCTAGGGAGTGTAGTTCTGCCGCGTTCCCCTGCTCCCTCATCAGCAGGTGGTGTCTCACCCCGCCCAGGACCACGGCCTCTGACCCCTGCAGTAGTTTGACACCCACGCCCTCGCCCTTTACCCCTACCCCTAGCCCTCGGGTTCAACATTTTCAAAATTAAAGTGTAAACTGTAAATTTTTTTGTGTTTTTTTGTGTTTTTTTTAATGTTTTTGTATTTTTTTTTTTAACAAAACGATCAGAAGAAATCACACAGCAACCACAGAAGATAATGATGATTGCTATGGCTAGTTTGTAACCTACACTGACAGCACACAACAGGATTTTGTGCTGTGCCTGTGATGACTTTAAGTTTTGAAAAAAAAAAAAATTGGCAGACTGTGCCTAATTCAATCAAACCCCTAATAAATTGTCCCACTAGGTGTTTGAGATTGATATGTGTGTCACTAAGAGCTAAATAGAACGTTCGCAAGTCTCCCTGTAAATTCCTCACAATATGGTACTAGCTGCACTACTACTGCCAGCAAGGCCAGCCACAAGCAAATAAAAAAAAATAAAATATATAACGCTATTGTAGCCCTAAGAAGGCCTGTTGGATTCTTGTATGGCTAGTTTCTAACCTACACTTACAGCACACAACTGGAATTTGTGCTTTGCCTGTGATGACTTTTAGTTTTGAAAAAAAAGTAAAAGTCAAAAAAAAGAAATGCAGACTATGCCTAATTCAATCAAACCCCTAATAAATTGTCCCACTTAGGTGTTTGAGATGGATATGTGTGTCACTAAGAGCTAAATAGAACGTTCGCAAGTCTCCCTGCAAATTCCTCACAATATGGTACTGGCTGCACTACTAGTGCAAGCAAGCCCAGCCACAAGCAAATAAAATATAACGCTATTCTAGCCCTAAGAAGGACTGTTGGGCTCTTGTAGACTCACTCCTGCCTAACACTAAGCTAATGTAACACCCTAACGCCATCCCTGCAGCAGCAGCAGCTCTCTCCCTGACGGCATCCAGACAGAGAATGATGCGAGCAGCGCGGGCAGGGGCTAGTCTATTCCAGGGTCACCTGATCAGGCCGCCAACCACTGCTATCGATGTGTAATTGTACCAGGTGATGCTGGGTGGAGTGCAGAGTCTCCTGGCTTGTGATTGGCTCTGTTTCTGGCCGCCAAAAATCCATTTTCTCGAGCTGGCGAAGTATTCGTCCGAGCAACGAGCAGTTACGAGTACGCTAATGCTCGAACGAGTATCATAGTATCATAGTATATAAGGCTGGAAAAAGACGCAAGTCCATCAAGTCCAACCTTTAAGAATTAAATAAATGTTTTATCCCCTTAACCCGTGATATTTTTTCTCTCCAGAAAGGCATCCAGGCCTCTCTTGAACATGTACATAGAGTCCGCCATAACAACCTCCTGCGGCAGAGAGTTCCATAGTCTCACTGCTCGTACAGTAAAGAACCTTTGTCTATGTTGATGGTAAAATCGCCTCTCCTCTAGGCGTAGAGGATGCCCCCTTGTCCTGGTCACAGGCCTAGGTATAAAAAGATCTTTGGAGAGATCCTTGTACTGTCTGTTCAGGTATTTGTACGTTGTAATGAGGTCTCCCCTCAGTCGTCTTTTTTCTAAACTGAATAATCCCAAATTTTGTAATCTGTCAGTGTATTCTAATCCCCTATTCCCCTAACAATCCTGGTTGCTCTCCTCTGCACCCGTTCCAGCTCTACTATATCCTTTTTATACACTGGTGCCCAAAACTGTAAACAATATTCCATGAGTGGTCTGACCAGGGATTTGTATAAGGGCAAAACTATGTCTTTATCATGAGAATCTATTCCTCTCTTGTTACATCCCATAATTTTATTTGCTTTAGCAGCAGCCGCCTTGCTCTGGTCACTAGAATTAAGTTTACCATCCACCAATACCCCCAAGTCCTTTTCAGCTCCAGTTTCACTAAGTATTTGACCGTTTAGAACATCATTATAATTTTTGTTTCCATGGCCTAAGTGCATAACTTTACATTTATCTACATTAAACCTCATCAACCATTTCTCTGCCCACTCCTCAAGCTTCCACAAATCCCTCTGTAATGCTAAACTATTGACCTCAGTATTTATTACTTTACACAGCTTAGTATCATCTGCAAATATTGAAACTTGACAGTGTAAACCCACTACAAGGTCATTAATAAAAATATTAAAAAGAAGTGGCCCCAATACTGACCCCTGTGGCACTCCACTGGTAACGTCAACCCAATCTGAGAATGTGCCATTAATGACCACCCTCTGTTTTCTACCACTAAGCCAATTACTAACCCAAATACACAGGTTTTTTCCTATTCCCAGCAGTCTCATTTTATATACCAACCTTTTATGTGGCACAGTGTCAAATGCCTTTGAAAAGTCCAGATATACAACATCCACAGCGTCCCCCAGATCCAGTCTTGAACTTACCTCCTTGTAGAAACTAATCAGATTAGTCTGACAGGACCGATCTCTCATAAACCCATGCTGACGCTGGGTTATAAGGTTGTGCATAGTGAGATACTCCAGGATAGCATCCCTAACAAACCCCTCAAATATTTTCCCCACCACAGCAGTTAGACTCACGGGTCTGTAGTTTCCAGGATCGCTATTTGATCCTTTTTTGTATAGTGGTACCACATTTGCTATGCGCCAGTACTGTGGAACATAACCAGTCCTCAGTGAATCTTCAAATATTAAAAATAACGGTCTGTCTATCACGGTACATAGTTCATGCAGAACCCGGGGGGGGGGAATGCCATCTGGCCACGGTGATTTATCTATCTTAGTGGTTGCGAGGCGGCGCCTCACCTCTTCCTGGGTTAAACTATTGACATTCCAAAAAGAATTTACATTATTCCTCATTGTGTCTTTGACCAGGGGATTTTCCTGGGTAAAGACAATTGAGAAGGCAACATTCAGTAGATTGGCCCTTTCCTCATCTCCTTCCACCATGACCCCCATGTTATTTCTAAGGGGGCCCACACTCTCTGTTTTTAGTTTCTTATCAAGCTCGGACGAGTGTGTTCGCTCATCTCTAGTTACAATCTAAAAAACTTAAGGAACCATCAAACAAGCCAAATCTAGTTCTTAGCTACAGTCCTCAATTTTACAATATTAAAGGGATTTATCTTAAACACCTGCCATTGTTAAATGAAAACCATGTTCTATAGAAGCTATTACAAAAAGGATGTAGAGTAATATTGAGAAAGAGTAAATCTGCTGTCACCTTCCCTGATAACATCCAAACCCACCAGACATACCTGGCTTGACTCGGTGGGATTTTATAAATGTGGTGCCAATGTATGTAAAACCTGCCATTTTGTTGCAAATATCAAAAAATTTTCAGATAACATGGAAGAAAAAGAATACAAAATCAGGAGCTTTCTAAACTGCAACTTATTCAATTTGATCTACATCATTTCCTGTACAGAATGTCATCTTCAACATATAGGGAAAACTAGTAGAAAATCAAAAGTTCGCTTTTGATAAAGTGTTTAGACCTGAGAGTGGGGGAAACATTGCTTCTCTGGCAAATCACCTTAAATACTGTCCATCCTAATGGGATGAATTATAAGAAGGAATTTATGTACCACTATTAAGCATTGTCATTATTTCCCCATGACCACCTGAACCTTAACCAGTAGCTTAAAGTTCCTACAGTTGTAATCACTTTAATAACTATTACATTGATTCTAATAATTGTATATATTGTATATAGACTCGATATACATTTGCAAGATGCCTTGTTTTAACCTAAAAAGATTACTATAGCAACTACTAGTTTTTTATATATGTTCATTACACCAGATCCTTAAATGAACTTTGATATTGTCTCAGCGTCACAAGTGATTTATAGTTTTTCTAAGTTTGTACAATTATTATAACATTTTGAAAATACACTCACCGGCCACTTTATTAGGTACACCTGTCCAACTGCTCGTTAACACTTAATTTCTAATCAGCCAATCACATGGTCAAGTCACGGTCAAGACAATCTCCTGCAGTTCAAACCGAGCATCAGTATGGCGAAGAAAGGTGATTTGAGTGCCTTTGAACGTGCCATGGTTGTTGGTGCCAGAAGGGCTGGTCTGAGTATTTCAGAAACTGCTGATCTACTGGGCAGACTGGTTCGAGCTGATAGAAAGGCAACAGTGACTGAAATCGCCACCCGTTACAACTAAGGTAGGCAGAAGAGCATCTCTGAACGCACAGTACGTCGAACTTTGAGGCAGATGGGCTACAGCAGCAGAAGACCACATCGAGTGCCACTCCTTTCAGCTAAGAACAGGAAACTGAGGCTACAATTTGCACAAGCTCATCGAAATTGGACAGTAGAAGATTAGAAAAACGTTGCCTGGTCTGATGAGTTTCGATTTCTGCTGCGACATTCGGATGGTAGGGTCAGAATTTGGTGTCAACAACATGAAAGCATGGATCCATCCTGCCTTGTATCAACGGTTCAGGCTGGTGGTGGTAGTGTCATGGTGTGGGGAATATTTTCTTGGCACTCTTTGGGCCCCTTGGTACCAATTGAGCATCGTTGCAATGCCACAGCCTACCTGAGTATTGTTGCTGACCATGTCCATCCCTTTATGACCACAATGTACCCAACATCTGATGGCTACTTTCAGCAGGATAATGCGCCATGTCATAAAGCTGGAATCATCTCAGACTGGTTTCTTGAACATGACAATGAGTTCACTGTACTCAAATGGCCTCCACAGTCACCAGATCTCAATCCAATAGAGCATCTTTGGGATGTGGTGGAACGGGAAATTTGCATCATGGATGTGCAGCCGACAAATCTGCAGCAACTGTGTGATTCCATCATGTCAATATGGACCAAAATCTCTGAGGAATGCTTCCAGCACCTTGTTGAATCTATGCCACGAAGAATTGAAGCAGTTCTGAAGGCAAAAGGGGGTCCAACCCGTTACTAGCATGGTGTACCTAGTAAAGTGGCCGGTGATTGTATACCGTATATACTCCAGTATAAGCCGACCCAAGTATAAGCCGAGGCCCCTAATTTTACCACAAAAACCTGGTAAAACCTATATTTTTTTTACTCAAGTATAAGCTGAGGTTTCTTTTGTGCTGAAAAACTAGGCTTATACTCGAGTATATATGGTAAGGGTTTTTATTAAGGGTTATGACGTCAGTATGGTTGGGCAAAACTATATAACTAATAACTATATACCCCTTTCCCTTCCATGGTGAAACAATCATGAGTAAGAGCATGTTTGTTGCTTGAAACACGTTGATGTGTTGCCCGAGTTCCTGTTAACATGCTTTGGATGCCATACACATCTAAATAAAGGCCGGATCCATGCTTTTTTGGATTAACTCACACCGTACAGCAAGGTGTTTTTCCGTGCCCTAGAGGTGAATCAGCCATAAGAAATCGGGTGAGCTGGAATTACTTTATATGCCTGTGATAAAATACAGGTTTCCAATTTGTAGCATAATGTTTATCGCTCAAAACCCAACTATAAGTGACAGTGACATGTAATAGGCCCGAGAACCAATTCTATTGCTGCCAGAGACAGGCAATTGTAATGAAGTTGTAGAAAGTGTATTAGTCTTTGGATCTTTTGTCCTCTTTACTGGTGGACTGTCCCTAGAACCTGTTCGCTGTGTGTGTATGCCCTCACATGGCCGCTGCTCCTTATGCCTCCTATGAGAGGTCAGATTCATGTTAATAACAAGACTAAGCCAGATTTTTATCCACTAGTAGTTTAGTGTTATCTCATGCTGAATGACTGCTAGAAGAGATTTTAAAAACCATGAAAAATGGGTACAAAAAGTGAACTGTAAAATGGCATAGCTTCATATATTTTTAAATGAATTTCCTATATTTGATAGGACCTTTAATTCCGTCCATTGCAGGTACAGTAAACACTTTAAACCATTCACATGTTAATACATGCTGAGGGTTTACCCATTGACTTTAAAATGTAAAAGACAAGTTAAAATACAATGGCTAAATCCTTTAGAAATTTTTGGGAATTTCTGGAACCAACAGCTTTTATCTAAAAAAGTGTTACTTTGAATGATAGAAATTCAGTTAGAAAGTTTCTCCCTGTGGAAATATCCTAAATGGCTTTTCTTACTCACAACATTATAAACATTTCAACAAAATATGCCTTTAATTTTATATTCATGGGTGCACTATTAATTGGACCCCCGGTCATTAGCACAGAGATTTGGAATTCGTCCGCTAAAGTCAAAGTATGAGCATTTTTTTTTTTGCTTCCCATTTACTGTTTCCTGGACTTTCATGGACCTTTAAGCGGTGGGGGTTAAATTTTTTTGATCCGTACCTCAATTTTTTTTCCAGGTACAGAGCTGTGTGAGGGCTTTTCTTCTGCATAACAAAGTGTACCTAGTAGTGACTGTATGAAATACTCCATACCATGTACTGAGAAGCAGAAAAAAAATCCAAATGTAGTGAAATTGGTGAAAATAATTACAATACAATTTGTAATACATAAAAAGTAACCAACCCCAGAAATGTGTTTTCCCCTTAAGAATCCTTAAGATGCAATGGAATTGTGATTTACCAATATGAATATCTGAATTAGCCTCTTAATGATTTGTAAGCACATGTTTCTAATAAACATTGTTAGTAAATGAAGGGATTATTGTGGCACAGTAAATTGCTGGATGCTTAATCCTTCCTATTTTGGAGCTTATAAAGGGCTTGTTCAGTAACTTAGGTTCTTTTGTCTATTATCGGCTAATGGAAACAGATGGGTAAGATTTCAAGAGATCATGAGGTCTGCCCGCTGCATTTGTTTGTTTGCAGAGATGTTTTAAGTAATAACATCAGCAGATACATTTTTCCCGTGAGGACTTGTTGTCTGTATTGAAGTCCATACACGACAGATGTTCCCACTTTGTAAACATTTTACAATGGGATAATGTGTTTTAATTCCTCAGGTATTTACTGTGATAACATTAATCATAATGAACTGATGGCATGCATATGTGTCATGGCCAATTTCTAAGGAATTCTATCTCAATTCAGCAAAAATTAATGGAAACTTATGGAATGCTTTGGTTTTAAGAAGCCATGTGCAAAATAAACTAATCCATCCTAAAGTGAAATGTGTGGCGTGTGTACATATTTTCCATAGCTGGAAGTTTGTGTAGAATATGCTAAGCTGGAGATTCACTTTATTCACAATATTCTACAAGGCAAATGTTCCACTGTAGAATAGGGATCATACTTATTCAGGTATTCAGTCCCGGGTTCAAAGACTGCCACAAAAAAACTGCTCATTTACAATTTGCATCTGACCATGTTCTTCCATGTGCTTTTCTCCAAGGCACCAAACAATATTTTAGTTTTATAGGCTGTAAGTAGATGTTTTCTCTGTGGCTCCTCCTATACATATTTATGAATCTCCATGTTAACAGAAATCCAGCTCTATATGTTCCAAATCTGTAGTCAGACACTTTTCTGTCTGTCGACTAAAGTTTCTAATATCCAAAAAGCCAAATAAGAAGAAAGAGAAAGTAGTGGTAATTTGCAGTGTACTGTAATTATATATAGCAGAAATAAAGAGAAATAAAAGCTAGTAGCCATGTCTTGTAATCTCTAAGCATTTTTTCAGGATCAAACTTGGGGAGCGGTTATGGTGGTTAGCCCTTTCCTGGTGCCTTGGCTGGCTACCCAATATTCCTATTATAATCCACTACGGGCCAGCAGTAGTTCTGACATTGTTAGACAGAAGGAATAAGTGACATGCTTTAAACCTCTGGCAGGATTGTTTACACTGCCCACTTCATGCATATGACGGCCAAGCCCTGCCTCCTAATTGCGACATCATTCTCCGGGCTATCCGGAGATGTCATGCATACACAGCTCATGTGTTATTTCGAAGCCAGCACTGCATGTACTATGCACCGCACATGCGCCGCTTTGCATGACATGTTAAGAGTTGCAAGAGATCCTCGGATAGCTGAAAAATGATGTTGCAATTAGGAGGTAGGGTTGTGATGCCATATACATAGAGAGAAGAATCACAAAAGGATAAAAGATTAGATACACTCTACATTAGCATTAGTAGCTCATTTAGAGTTGTGACATGGGTGAAAAATGTATTGGATAAAATAACTGACGGTTGAATTGCAATTGTGCCAGATTGTGCTCTTGGCAAAGAAGGGCTCATTTATGGAAAGTGCTATTGCTAAACATGAGAGATTGGGGTCAATGATTCTAATAGAAATGGAGTCACAATAAATTCAGGGTTTCGAAAGTTATGATGAGGTTCTAAAAGATAGTATGACACAAAATGCTGGGATTGGCAAATGTATCATCGACTGTTGTACATAGAAATAGAGTCAAAAGACTTTCTTGATAGAATTCAGAGTTTGGCTGCTTATGCTGATGTTTGTGTGACTAATGTAAATGTTAATTTTTGTTCATTGAAAAATGAGACATTTCCTGGGAATAGGTGTGTATTTAGGAGCAAAAATTTATACAAGACTGTGGCCCACATTTATCACAAACAGTGCAAATTGCCTGTGATGTGTGCAGGGTGCACCTGATACATGAATTGTGGTGCCCCTACACTGCACCGACAGAGTGCACCAACTTTTTTTTGCCTATTTAGGAGCTATGCTCTTCAGGATCTTCAAATACAAATATTTTAGCTATTTCACTTTCCTTTGAAAAATTGTAATTTGTATTAGTTAGCAATCCTTCCTGTCCTTTTTATCATAGATTTCCTATAGTGGAATGCATTGTGATATTATACAGCAACCTAGTTATCAATGCCATATTTAGAAATGTTCACAGCCATGACGTTCAGTTTCCAGAGATTGTGCAATCGGAGATGAAACCTGCAGAATTCTTGGGCATGGTGCCTTGTACTAGCTTTGTCCTCTTCCATTTCACACACCTGGCCAGGGCTAGCATAGCTTTTAGACCACTCCTCCTGGAGGTATGAAGCGACGTGCTAAAACTAATCACTACTGTACACATACAGAGACATGACTTCATTAGTCTGCCTGTCTGCATGTAATACAAGTAACACTTCCATGTATAGAGTACGGATCATGAAATAGTACCGTACACCCAACATTAAACAACTAGTGTATTATTGCTTCTTATTACACTCCACATTTATTAATATGCAGATATTTCCCATAAAAGCTTGATGAGGAATCAGCCACATGTGACATACCATACTGTAGCTACCACTGGAGCAATACCACTGTATTAATGCAACAACCGATTACAGACTATGCTGCTGCTGAATCTCCGTAAAAGAACGCAGCCATGAACTCATCCAGTAAGGACTAAAATAGGATAAATAATATCCATCTTTAACTCTTTACTACAGTCATTTTTCAGCTTGAATTTTTAGTATAGTAATATTGTATATTATGATGATTAATATATTATCGATATACACTATTTTATTAATAGTCACTATCTCAGGCTACATGGAACATACTTGTAAATTTATGTTACCATTGCAGGACTATAACCCTTTCAGCCACTAGGGGGTGCTTTGTTTTAATAGAACTGTTCCACAATGTTATGGCATATGAGAGGAATCTTGTAAACTAGACGGTGTTCTAGGATACAACACAAAACATATATCCAAGTAAGGATAAAGTATTCTGTAGTGTTCTGTAGCAGTCAGTTTATTCCAAATCCCTGATACATTGTAATATATTCCATAACACTTTTACAATTGAGTAGATTTAGAAAATAATGAGTCATAGAAATCATCTAATTAGACAGCGCTTTATCACAAGGTACATATACAAACAAAATAGCAGAATCACTAGTTGTGGAAATAGAAGTGAGAGCCCTGCTCACAAGAGCTTACCATCTATAAGGAAAAAGGAACAACATGAGAGGTAAAAGAGCTTGTACAGTGCTCTAGTTACTCTTCAATCACCAACTTTTTAATATATATATATATTGTACAGACTTCAAAATGCATGCATATGCAGTCTAATAATCAGGTCCCAAGGACTAGCATAGAGATGGAGGGGCAAATGTGCAGGGTTAGTATCTCATGAAAAAGTTAGCTGAGGTTAGGGAATATGATTGTCCGGGTAAGAGCATTCTACAAAAGTGGTGAAGCTCAGGAGAAGCCACAGAGAAGGGAGTGAGGAAGTTTGAGTTAAAAGGCCTTAGTCTTAGATCATTGACAAAATGAAGAGTTTATGTAGGGAAGTAGATTAAGGGAGCTGAAGATTAAGAGAGACAAGATTTAGGGAGCTGAAGTACTATGGAGAAATTTATCAATGATGATCAGCTTAAATTGGCCCGTTTCGCGCCAACTAGTGCATTCTCAAACCATTGACATCAGGCCCCGCTCTATTCCTGTACTGCACAGCTTATGAAATAAAAAAGTTCTACACATTGGTGAGTGCCGTCTCTCTTTTCTTTGGAATATAAGTGCTTTGGACTATACTGTCTTGGCAGAGCAATGCCATTGAAACTTTATGGGATGATTTACCCTGCTTCTGCTACCAAATCTCCATTAAGGACGCTTGTTGAGGTCAAAACTATTGTGGATAGTGCCGAGATCTTTTTTGCTTTTTGTGTATCTTACATTACTTGGTGGGATGTGTGGGGCACATTTCTGGGGGACTGTGTGGTGGAAATTACTGCGGGTCTGTGTGGAGGACATTACTGGGGGGCTGTTTTGGGCACATTAATGGGGTTTGTGTGAGGGACATTACTGGGTGTGGGGGGGACATAATTGGGGCACTGTGTCAGGGACATTACTGGGGGGCTGTGTGGGCACATTACTGGAGGGATGTGCAGGGACATTACTGGGGGGCTGTGTGGGAGAATTACTGGGAGCTGTGTGGGGGACATTACTGGGGGGCTGTGTAGGATACATTACTGGGGGTCTGTGTAGGGAAGATTACTGGGGAGATGAGAGGAAGACATTACTGGGGGGCTGTGTGGGGGATATTACTGGGGGGCTGTGTGAGGACATTACTAGGGGGCACGTTCACATGTGGCACTAGGACGAGCTCGCTACCGATCGCATATGCACTGGTGCCCCTACACAATATTCCATGTGTGGTCTGACCAGAGAAGGGCAAAAATATGTTCTTATCATGAGATTCTATTCCTCTCTTGATACATCCCATAATTTTATTCGCTTTAGCAGCAGCCGCCTGGCTCTGGTCACTAAAATTAAATTCACCATCCAAGTCTTTTCTCCTGCGGTTTTACCAAGTAATTGAAGTAATATTTCCATGTGGGGGATGTTTTTGTGGAATGAGTTGCATTTTTTCGTAATACTATTTTTGGATGACTCTGCTCTTTTGATACTTCTGTACTCAGTGCGATTATGGTGATAGCGAATTTCTATATTTTTGCCTGTTTAACTAATTTTGTAGAAAAAAATAATGTGGGAGAAAATATAATTTCTGCAACTCTCTTTTGGTCTATAGAGCTGGTTGAAAGCTTGTTTTTTGCGGGACACTTTATAACAGTACCATTTTCGTATAGATATGTTTTGATGATCACTTTTTATAGATATAACAAGATGGGTAAAAATTATAGTTTTTGGTGGGTTTTTATTCATTTTTACACCATTCTTAGTGTGGGTTTAATGATTTTTTTTATTCTATGGGTTATTACGGATGTGGTGATACTATATATATGGGGTTTGTATGGTGATTTTCACTTTGTTTATGTTATATGTAAATTTCATATATATATAGGGGCTTTGGGGCATTTTTATTAATTTAATAGTTTAAAATTTTTTTTTTTTACTTTAATTTTTTTACTTTTTTATTTGTCCCACTAAAGGATATGAACAAGAAATTATTGTTCATTATTATCACTGTGAGCCTATGCAAACACAATCACATCGGCGTGTGAACGGAGCTTACAGGAACTTACTATGGACAACCCTGGGGTATTAGATCAGCCCCCAGGACTTCCATAGTAATGTCGAGTGCACCGATTGGGCAAGGAATCTCCTGGAAGGCACCCGAAATCAGAGCCTGTTATATCTTAAAGCTGAAACCCCATGTTTTTCTATAGCACATCAAGGAGCTGGAAGAGGTTAATCAAAATGTGCTTGTTTCCAAAGTTTGTATGTCATAGAGGTGATAACCCTGTACAATAATTTTTTTTTAAGATAGTGGAGAACCTTTTCAGGTAAATAGTATATAGGGGGAAGCAACCCAGGATGTAGTTTGAGTAATGAGCCCTAGTGATAAGGGCAGTTTGGGTTTCCAGATATTATATTATATTTTATAGGGGAAAAAAATTAAACATATGACATCTTGGAATGCATGGCCATTTGTTAACCAAATCAAAGAAAGATTGGGTATTAAGACTATCCTAATAACTGTGCACCAAAAGGAGTGTGATAGTGCTTAGTCGGAGTTTAACTACACTTATTAGTATGCTGCGCCACAATTCTGTTGCAAAAGCATGAAGTGCAACAAAAAAAGGGGCAACCGTGCCAACATTCTGAAAACAGACCAGATTTACGAAGAGCCTGCACAACTATTGGATTATTTGGCGCAAACTGCACATTAGCGTGCCAAGCTATACATAAACGTATGCAGCCCGTGTGCTGTTTGATGGCATGATCCGACAGTCTGCCCATGCAGTGGATGGGAGTCCCTGCATTATATAGAAATACAATACAGGGACGTTCCCTCTGCCAGTCAAACAGTTGCACCGTAACCGGTCTACTGGCTCCGGTCACAGAATAAAAATAAATTGGAAATAAAGAAGTTGCTGAAAGTAATTGAAATATTTGGTAAATATATAGCTTCAAAAGTCAACTTGACATTTTTTTTTTATCATTATGGAAAATAAGACAAGTTAGAGAAAATGGATACTAGATGGGATATTAAATGCAATAAGGAAATAGGTCCTCTACATAAGGAAGAAAAGGATATGGTGAGGGGGTTCTGCTGATACTGTAATTAATCCAATCTAGAGTAATTCGAATTATGAATAACACCTCAGGGTGCGGTCACACGTTGCTGTTATAACTGCATCGCAATCAGCTTTGAGGTGGTTTTAGGTGCAGTTTTGTCAATTTAACAGGTGAAAGACATAAACTGAACCAATGAATTTGATTTTTAAGGGGAAACCTGTTCTACAAATGTCTTTCACCAGTTCAGTTCATGTCTTTCACCTATTAAATTGACAAAACTGCACCTCAAAGCTGATTGTGATGCAGTTTAAACTGCAATGTGTGACTGCACCATAAGGGTAAACTCTTACAGATTGGTTTTCTCTTCCTGGCTTTAGTGATTTTTCACTGATGCCTTCCTGACTAGAGATGAGCGAACACACTCAAATATTTCGCCAGCTCGAGAAAATGGCATCTCCTGCCGTTTTGATTTTTGGCGGCCAGAAACAGAGCCAATCACAAGCCAGGAGACTCTGCACTCCACCCAGCATCACGTGGTACACTTACACGTCGATAGCAGTGGTTGGCTGGCCTGATCAGGTGACCCTGGAATAGACTAGCCCCTGCCCGCTCTGCTCGCATCATTCTCTGTCTGGTTAGGTAGAGAGCTGCTGCTGCTGCAGGGATAGAGTTAGGGTGTTATAGTGCACTAGTAGTGCAGCTAGTACCATATTGTGACGAATTTGCAGGTAGACTTGCAAACTTTCTATTTAGCTCTTAGTGACACACATATCCATCTCAAACAACTAAGTGGAACAATTTATTAGGGGTTTGATTGAATTAGGCATAGTCTGCCGATTTTTTTTTTTTTTTTTCAAAACTAAAAGTCATCACCGGCACAGCACAAAATCCTGTTGTGTGCTGTCAGTGTAGGTTAGAAACTAGCCATACAAGAACCCAACAGGCCTTCTTAGGGCTACAATAGCGTTATATATATATTTTTTTTATTTGCTTGTGGCTGACCTTGCGGCACTAGTAGTGCAGCTAGTACCATATTGTGAGGAATTTGCAGGGAGACTTGCGAACGTTCTATTTAGCTCTTAGTGACACACATATCAATCTCAAACACCTAAGTGGACAATTTATTAGGGGTTTGATTGAATTAGGCATAGTCTGAAGATTTTTTTTTTTTTCAAAACTGAAAGTCATCACAGGCACAGCACAAAATCCTGTTGTGTGCTGTCAGTTTAGGTTAGAAACTAGCATAGCAATCGTCATCATCTTCTGTGGTTGCTGTGTGATTTTTTTCTGATCGTTTTGTTAAAAAAACAAAAAAAAAAAACAAAAAAAACACCAAAAAAAAAAACACAAAAAAAAAAATAAAACCCCAAAAAATTACAGTTTACACTTTAATTTTGAAAATGTTGAACCCGAGGGCTAGGAGTAGGGTTAGAGGACAAGGGCGTGGGCGTCCAACTACTGCAGGGGTCAGAGGCCGTGGTCCTGGGCGGGGGGAGACACCACATGCTGATGAGGGAGCAGGGGAACGCCACAGAGCTACACTCCCTAGGTTCATGTCTCAAGTTACTGGGACTCGTGGTAGAGCACTGTTGAGGCCAGAACAGTGCGAACAGGTGATGTCGTGGATTGCGGACAATGCTTCTAGCCATTTGTCCACCAGTCAGTCTTCCACGCAGTCCACCCATGTCACCGAAATCAGCACTCCTCCAGCTCCTCCACCTCAGCCTCCTTTCCCCCAGTCTGCCCCCTCCCAGGAAAATTTGGCATTTGAACCGGCATACTCTGAGGAACTGTTTTCGGGACCCTTCCCAAAGTCAGAAACCACTTGTCCGGTTGCTGCTGAGATCTTTCCCGATACCCAGGTCTTCCTCCGGTCGCAGTCTGTGGGTGATGATGACATTGTTCACGTAGTGGAAGAAGTGTGTAAAGAGGTGTTGGATGATGAGGAGACACGGTTGTCAGACAGTGGTGAAGTTGTTGTCAGGGCAGGAAGTCTGAGGGGGGAGCAGACTGAGGGATCGGAGGATGATGAGATGACAGACCCAAGCTGGGTTGATAGGCCGGGTGAACACAGTGCTTCTGAGACGGAGGCGGGTCCTCGACGAGAACAGGTTGGAAGAGGCAGTGGTGGGGCCAGACGGAGAGGCAGGGCATCAGCGCCAAATGTTTCACGTAGTGAAGCTCCCGTGGCGAGGGCTAGATTTTCGGAAGTCTGGAGGTTCTTTAAAGAAACACCGGATGACCAACGGATTGTGGTGTGCAACCTGTGCCACACCAGGATCAGCAGGGGTTCCACCACTACCAGCTTAACCACCACCAGTATGCGCAGGCATATGAATGCTAAACACCACACTCAATGGGACCAAGGCCGTTCACCTCCGGCCGGGCACACCACTGCTCCTTCCCCTGTGTCATCTGCTAGTCAGCCCCCTGCCCAGGACCCTGGCCCAAACACCTCCCATGCGAAAACCACCCCTTCGCCTCCACGATCCTCCACAGCACCCACCAATGTCTCCATGTGTCCAGCTCTCTGTACCCCAGACACTGGAGCGCAAGAGGAAATACAGTGCAACCCACCCACATACCCAAGCCCTCAACGTCCACATCTCCAAATTACTCAGCCTGGAGATGCTGCCCTATAGGCTGGTAGAGACCGAGGCCTTTCCCAACCTCATGGCGGCGGACGCCCCTCGGTATTCGGTCCCCAGCCGCCACTATTTTTCCCGATGTGCCGTCCCAGTTCTGCACCAGTACGTGTCAGACAACATCATCCATGCAGGGCAACTATATATCGCTGACGCACATTGGGTTAACTTGGTGGAGGCTGGGACCGAGTCTGACCCTGGGGCTGATCATATACTGCCGACGCCGAGGATTGCGGGGCCTACCTCGGTCCAGGTCTCTCAGGCCTACTATACCTCCTCCGCCTCCCACCCCTCCTACCCCTCCTCCTCCGAATTACCATCCGTGGGCATGTCGCCATCAGTCGGTAGCCCTAGGCACAGCAGCAGTGCCGTCGCTAAGCGACAGCAGGCGGTGCTCAAACTGCTTAGCCTAGGCAATAAAAGGCACACCGCCCAAGAGCTATTACAGGGCATCACGGCGCAGACTGATCTGTGGCTGGCACCGCTGAACCTGAAGCCAGGCATGGTTGTGACAATGGCCGTAACCTGGTGGCGGCTCTGCAACTCGGCAGACTGACACATGTGCCATGCCTGGCCCATGTGTTAAATCTCATAGTTCAGCAGTTCCTCAAAACATACCCCAATCTGTCTAATTTTCTCACGAAGGTGCGCCTCCAACTGCCCACTCACCAACTGTTGTGCGACATGCCCACGAGGTGGATTTCAACATCCAGAGTTTACCAACAGCGCAGAGCAATTGTAGACTGCCAGATGTCAACTTCCACCAGAACTGGTAGTCAGGTCCGTCAGCTTCCTCAAGTCTACAATGAGGAGTGGACGTGGATGTCTGATATCTGTCAGGTGCTGAGTAACTTTGAGGAGTCAACACAGATGGTCAGTGGCGATGCCGCCATCATCAGCCTCACCATCCCGCTGCTTGGCCTGTTGAAAAACTCTCTGGTCAGCATGAAGTTGGAAGCTTTGCGCTCCTCACAAGAGACGGGGGAAGAAGATTCCCTTGTTGATAGCCAAAGCACCCTCAGGTCTGTTTCTCAGCGCATATCGGAGGAGGTGGAGGAAGAGGAGGAGAATGTTGGCGAGACAGAAGAGGGGAGCATTGCTCAGTCCTTCACTTTTCAGCGTGTATGGGCAGAAGAAGAGGAGTTGGAGGAGGAGGAAATGGACAGTCAGGCCAGTGAGGGGAGTGAATTCTTGTTTGTTGGGACTCTGGCGCATATGGCTGATTTCATGCTAGGCTGCCTATCCCGTGACCCTCATGTTCAAAGAATTTATTCCAGCACCGTTACTGGGTATTCACTCTCCTGGACCCACGGTACAAGCAAAATCTTTCCACTCTCATCCCTGGAGAGGAAAGGAGTGTGAGAATGCATGAATACCAGCAGGCCCTGGTGCACAGGCTGAAACAGTATTTCCCTTCTGACAGCGGTAGCGGCAGAAGGCGTACTTCTGCGGGACAAGTAGCGAGGGAGAGAAGGCGAGCAGGCAGCTTGTCCAGCACTGGCAGGGATACGCTTTACAAGGCTTTTGCCAGTTTTATGTCACCCCAACAAGACTCTGTCACCTGTCCCCAGTCTCAGCAGAGTAGGACTGATCTTTACAGAAAGATGGTGAGGGAGTACGTAGCTGACCATACCATCGTCCTAAATGATCACACAGCTCCCTACAACTACTGGGCTTCAAAGCTGGACATGTAGCACGAACTGGTGCTGTACGCCTTGGAGGTTCTTGCCTGCCCTGCCGCTAGCTTGTTGTCTGAGCGGGTTTTCAGTGCAGCTGGTGGCATCATCACCGATAAGCGTACACGCCTGTCGACTGACAGCGCTGACAGGCTGACGCTTATCAAGATGAATAAAGCCTGGATTTCTCAGGATTTCCATTCTCCACCAGGTGAAAGAAGCTCAACCTGAATAACCAAGCCAATTACTTATAAGAACAGTCCAGAGGAGAGAGGGAGAGACAGCAATCCAAATCCTGCACGTTAGTTCATATAATTTGGGGCTCGCAGCCAAAGGTTCTGGTATATGATCCTGTAGTCCGGGACATCGATGGAGGAAGCCACAGCACACCAGGAATTCCAAAGAATGAAGGCTTTATTCACATAGAAGGCATAAGATTTGCAGAATCGTGTGCCTTTTATAAGAACAGTACTACACTTGATCTTATACAAAAGGTTCTTAGAAGTGCTGTTTGTAGCCCCCGCCTGCTTTGAAAATTATAATTTTTTCAAAGTAAACACTTTGGGTGAACTACGTCAAAGAAAGCTCGCCTGGTAGCGGACCGCCAGCTCCATCCCAAGATTAGGCAGCCTCAGAGGCATCCATGCATACTGCCCCTGCTGTTTCCTCTCCATTTCGCCTCCACGATCCTCCACAGCGTCCACCAATGTCTCCATGTGCAACTTTCAACTGTCTATACCCCAGACGCTGGAGCGTGAGAGGAAATACAGCACATCATCCCCTTATCAAACGAGCTGTGTCAGGCAGAATTTTCAGGTGTTTCACCAGATACATAATGGAACTCGGTGCATCTGTCACTGCCATGCTGGAGACCTGAAGTTTCAATCATAGCAGCGCAATATGGATGCCCCATACTGTCACTCTTAATCATGCAAGTCGTCTCCATGGCTGCCTCCACATGTCGTCCCGTTATCAAACGAGCTGTGTCAGGCTCATTTTTTGGGTGTTTCCCCAGATACGTTATGGAACTTGGTCACTATGTTGCCACCATGCTGTGTTATCGACTAAATATACCGTCAACCTTTTGTTCACATAGGAAATCATTTCAGCGCTTCTTGCTCACCTCCTTTGGTTACTCTCTGCCGCCTAAACCAAGCAAAATACTGAAACATACAGTGCTACATGTTATCCTCGCCAAAAGGAATTTTGTTTTTCATTGGTTTGAAGCCTGAGTCCATTTGGGGCTCTAGCCGCTGCTGCCGCTGCCTCTGCATGCCGTCTTCTATAGTGTCAGGGTCAATTATTTGATGTTTTAGATGCTATCTAGCCTCATTCGGTCACTCTGTCATCGCCATGCTGTTGCCCATAATTTTGGCATAATGGTGCGATTAAGCAGCTTCAGAGGCATCCATGCATGCTGCTCCTGCTGTTTCCTGTCCATTTCCGTGGTGTTTCCATCAATTTCTGAGGTTTCCAGGTGTTTGGCCAAGCTATCCCCGTGCAGAGCCTTGGTCCCCTTGAAAAATGCTCGAGTCTCCCATTGACTTCAATGGGGTTCGTTATTCGAGACGAGCACTCGAGCATCAGGAAAAGTTTGTCTCGAATAACGAGCACCCAAGAATTTTAGTGCTCCCTCATCTCTATTCCTGACCCATTCTTTTCAATGCGCTTTTTCATACTTCAATTTTTTTTCATGGTTCAGAAGTCAGTTTAGAACCTGTTCTGTTTGTGTGCACTGACAGCATTAGATCAGTTGAAAAAAACTGAAGTGTGAAAAAGCCCATTGAAAAGAATGGGTCAGTAAGGAATCAGTGAAAAATCACTGAAACCAGGAAGAGAAAACAAATCTGCATGTGTCCCTAAGCCGAAATGGCTTCAGTGAAAAATCACAAGGGCTTTTTAACATTGTGGCAGTTATTCACATCCATGGTTTAGTGATTTTCACTGTTGCCTCTGTGAGCCATTGATTTCTATGGTAGTTTTCACATTGGCTTTTTTTTCGATGGCCATGGGCCATGGGAACATTTTTGATGCCAGTCTGTCGCTTTTCACTTATGCAGATCATGGAAGGCAATAGAAGTTTATGGGTCCACAAAAAAACTGAAGGGAAGGGAAACAAGGCGTTATGTTTTCAAAGCAATGTTAAACCTTGTGTTTTTTTGTGGACGCAGAGACAAAACGGAAGTAACACTGAGGCAAAATACAACAGATATGCAGCAGATGCGCTATGCACACGCCAATGTGTAAACCCTAAGACGTAGATTTATGGAAGTCCCTTAGCCATGTTGTGTGGCCACACTGGAGGTGCCTCAAGGCAGAGTTTCTGGGCTCTGGCTTCTTCATGGGGTCTGTGATAAGTACCACGAGACGCCACATTAGGGGGCGTTCAATGTAGTATGTTCAATTAATACAGCAATGAGCCAGTAGTACAGGTGGAAACTATCAGCAATATTTGTCACTATAACTAGAAAGTAGAAATATTCACGTTCTATGATTGCGTAAAGCCAAAAATAGCAAAACTACCTTACAGGTTGGAAAGATGCATATTGCTGACAGTGCTCAGTGAAGTTTTTTTAACCAGTGAAGATAAGTCTCTCTGAAAATAAGGGTAAATAGAGGCATTCTGATTATCACAGGACAAATGAGGATGTACACGTAGTACACACTCCCTGCACAACATGTAAGCACATATTAACTGTGTCAGCTGCTCAGCCTGTCAATAATAGTCAAAGGAAAGAAGATAAAACCTGTAGCGCTCTGAGCCTCTTACTCCCTACCATAACTGAGACGTGCAGGTAAACTAACAAACACCAGTATTTTTCAGAAGAAGCTGAAGGAAAATGAAAGCTACCACTGACCATAATATAACTAGATTTATAAATGCTGCTTGTTATTTCTTCTTTTATAGATATTTTAAAGAAAATTTGAAGGAAACCTAATGGTCTGGTGGTTAAGCATCTTAGAGATGAGACTGATAATCTGCATCGTACCCATGTATGATGTATGCTGATACTCACATAGGTCTGGCTGCATGAAATGCCCATGCAGCCTCCCCAGTAGTGTAATGCCCAGCAGCCTCCCCCAGTAGTGTAATGCCCAGCAGCCTTGCCCTAGTAATAAAATGCCCATGAAGCCCTCCTCCCCCAGTAGTGTAATGCCCAGCAGCCTCGCCCTAGTAATAAAATGCCCATGAAGCCCTCCATCACCAGTAAAGAAATGCCCATGCAGCCTCCCCAGTAGTGTAATACCCAGCAGCCTCCCCCAGTAGTGTAATACCCAGCAGCCTAGCCCTAGTAATAAAATGCCCATGAAGCCCTCCTCCACCAGTAAAGAAATGGCCATGCAGCCTCCCCAGTAATGAAATGCCAAGCAGCCTCCCACAGTAGTGTAATGCCCAGCAGCCACGCCTAGTAATAAAATGGCCA
The DNA here is from genome assembly GCF_040894005.1 of Engystomops pustulosus. Classification (NCBI taxonomy): domain Eukaryota; kingdom Metazoa; phylum Chordata; class Amphibia; order Anura; family Leptodactylidae; genus Engystomops; species Engystomops pustulosus. The sequence goes on along the minus strand of NC_092415.1, from coordinate 88,205,217 downwards.
TCAAGCCTTCCTCCACCGGTCAAGAAATGCTCATGCAGCCTCCCCAGTAATGAAATGCCCCCCCCCCCCCAGTAACAAAATGCCCATGAATCCCTTCTCTCACAGTAATGAAATGCCCCATGCAGCCTCACTTAGTAATGAAATGCCCATGCAGTCTCCCCCAGTAATGAAATGTCTATGCAGCCTCCACCACTAATGAAATGCCCCATGCAGCATCACCCAGTAATGAAATGCACATGCAGCCTCCCCAACTAATGTAATGCCCAGTCTTCCCCACTAATGAAATGTCTATGCAGCCTCCCTAGAAATTAAATGCCCATGCAGCCTCACCAGTAATGAAATGCCCATGCAGCTTCACCAGTAATGAAATGCCCATGCAGCTTCACCAGTAATGAAATGCCCAGCAGCCTCCCTCTACCCATGAAGCCCTCCTTCCACAGTAAAGAAACGCCCCAAGCAGCCTCCCACAGTAAAGAAATGCCCATAGACCCTCCCCTAGTAATGAAATGCCCATGCAGCCTCCCCCATTAATAAAATGCCCATGAAGCCTCCCCAAGCAATAAAATGCCCATGCAGCCTCCCCTAGTAATGAAATGCCCATGCAGCCTCCCCTATTAATAAAATGGCCATGAAGCCTCCCTAGCAATAAAATGCCCATGCAGCTTCCACTAGTAAAGAAATGCCCATGCAGCCTTTTCTCATAATAATATTCCCATGCAGACCCCAAGTAATACAATGCCCACGTGACATCCCCCAGTAATAATATACCAAAACAGCCTAATCCAGTAATGAAATGCCCATGCATCCTCTCCTTCATGTGCAATATAGAGGGCAGACATGTGTCCATGCGCTCTGCCCATGCACATATGGTGGTGTCACCACTGATGACATCATAGAGTGTGTGCAGGCAGAATGCATAAACACGTCTCTGCTTACTCGGTCACAAGTGAAGCTGCAGGGAGAAGAGTTGTTGTGGGAAACACCAGAGGAAACCAAAAATTGTGCTGATAAACTCGGCTTTTACTATAGTATATATCTACTGCCCTGGAGCATTGAACTTTGGACATTTGAATATTTCCCCTATGTCAACTCAGCACTTCTTACTTTATTTAACATCAAGGGTAAACTTGCATTATTCTATAGTGTTTTGTTATAGATGTTCTGTTTTTTTTTATTACTTTAGCTGTATAGACTAGTAGAAAGAGTTAATGAACACTGAGAGACATTTCTGACCTCTGATTTCTGTATCTCTATCTGACTTGCTTACCAGACAGCAGACAGCTTGACATTTAGAATGACAGGTTCTGTCTGGAAACTTGTTTACACTTTAGAACCCTAGAATTTTATGGGGACTCAATGTAAGTCTATGGGAAAATGGTTTGTCACTCTGTTTGCACAAAATGTAACCTCTCCTCCTCTTGTAGAAAGTATATAAGGAGTCCTTAGTGCCTGTAGTTAGGAAAGAGATCTTTAAGAAGAAGGCTGCCAGTGTACCAGAGAAAACATAAGAAGAAGCTGAGACGGGCATATTCTTCCATAGATCCTGGGCTCCTACTCTGTAACCAGCCTTCTGAGAAAGAAAGAGACAGCTAGCCCAGTCCTTTCCTCAGCATTAACTCTTCTTCTGCCAGGGAGGATATTGAAGAAGTCAGCCCTTTGATTTTCTTGCATTGTCTTGCATCTGAATTGCTTCTGTAAAGAAGGAAACTTCACTGTAGACCCTCTGGACTTATTAAGCATTGGGGTGCACCATGCCTTACCATCCCTTCCGGAGAGCAGCAAACGTGGTGACACCTCGATTATGCCTGGCGGACCCAGCATGGCGTTGAGACCAGCCCTAACCTGGGCACTGCATATATACGATATGTGATTAAAATAAAAGATTAATAATATTTTATGGGATACTTGCCTGGAAAACATTGTAACCATATAAAAGAAGGAAGATGATTTCATATGCCTTTATTTGCCTGCATGTTTACACAATTAACGTGGTCAAATAAAATAAAATACATAATTTTGGTTTTAATATGAGAAAAATGAGGGGAGATATAGAAGATAATTCTCAAACCCCTGAAGGGTGGTTTTCCCTGTGCTCCACTTCTGGAAAACACCTTGGAGGCTGGAATTACGAGATGCAATTTTATTGTAAAAGTGCTCCTCTTTTCAAGACGTATAATAGAGACGGAGATTTTTGTATAGCTAAAAATGGTGACTAGCACATGCTTCATGGGTGGTACAACAGTAGGATTTACACATACAAAGGATATACAGAATATACATAGAAACATTAAAGATATAATCATCCATTAATCAATATTTTGTTGAGGTTTAATTGATTATGGTAGCTCAGGGATTCTCATCTTTTTGCAAATCTAACAGACTTCCCTGTATGAATGGTTTTCAGCAGCATCACCATAATATCTGGTTGCTGCTACATGCACATGTAGGGCTGATGTAATGCAAAGGCAGCAGATACAAACTCATTACTTCATCTGCATCAGCACTTGAGGATACTTTACTAAAGAGAATAGAATTTCTCATTCACTCATTTGAAGGTCCTTATCTTTGTAGAAATAGCTGTTGATGTCACCACTGAAGATATTTGTGTCTTTTATTTTTTTTTATAACGGTATCGTATATACTCAAGTCAACCCAAGTATAAGCTGGGCCACCTAATCTTACCATAAAATACTGGGAAAACCTATTGACTGAAGAATAAACCTAGGATGGGAAATGCATTGGACACAGACTCGCAAAGTAATGAAATGCCCAGAAGCTTCCCCCAGTAATGAAATGCCCCATGCAGCCTCCCACAGTAATAAAATACCCAGCAGCCTCTCCCACTAATAAAATACCCAGCAGTCTCCCCCAGTAATGTAATTCTCAGTAGTTCTTCCCAGCAAAGAAATGCTCCATGCAGCCTCCCCCAGTATTGAATGCAGATGCAGATGACATGTCTGGTCCGGGACTGTCATCGCGGACAGGCAGCAGCAGTCGCAGTAAGACTCGATGCACCAGTACCACGAGTCTTACATTCTCCCAGACTGCCGGCGTTATGACGCAATTTTGCAGCAGCGCATCCATCACCTTGCTCTTCATTCTGGACCCGAAGAGCTGAAGATAGGAGGACGTGCCCCAGGGAGAGAGTGTTTATAAAAAGATTGGAGGGCAAAGGTGGACTCCGGGGGGAGGGGAGTTAGTTTTTATAAAAATAATGGAGGGAAAAGGTGGCCCTAGGAGGGGCAGCAGGACTTATAAAAATAATTTAGGTCAAAGGGGGCCCTCGGTGGCAGTATTTATTAAAAGGACAGAGAGCAAAGGTGGCCCCTGGGTGCAATATTTATAAAAAAGAATGGAGGGCAAATGGGGCTCCAGGGGCGTGGTATATTCACCCCTTGTGTATATGAAATGGAAGGGGTTGGTGTATTATATATATATAAACAAGAGCACCACCCAAGAGGGCAACCCCTTCCTATTTATATAAACCCTACTCTGGAGGGGGGGGCTGGTTATATAATACAGCAACCCCTTCCATTTCATATACGCAAGGGGTTGTATATATTGCCCCCTCCATTCTTTTTATAAATACTGCAGCCAGGGGCCACCTTTGCCGTCCATCCTTTTAATAAATACTGACCCCCCCCCCCCCCCGAGGGCCCCATTTGGCCTAAATTCTTTTATATATTAACGAGAGGACCCCTGTAGTGGGGTTTATATAAAATGACAGAAGGGAAAGCTATATACAAACAGGTGGTCCCCTTTTTAAGAACACCCAACTTACAGGCGACCCCTAGTTACCAACAGATCTCTGAATGTTGGTAATGTACTGTAAATTAGCTCTAAGACACAGTAAACAGCTATAACAGTTATCAAATGTTTCTGTAATTAAGCTTTATTGTTAATCCTGGTTCTTATGACAACCCAACATTTTTAAAATCCAATTGTCACAGAGACCAAAAAAAATTGGCTGAAGTTATAATTATAAAATATACAGTTCCGACTTACATACAAATTCAACTTAAGAACAAACCTGTAGAACCGATCTTGTACGTAACCTGGGGACTGCCTGTATATAATGACAGAAGGGATCTATATACACTCACCGGCCACTTTATTAGGTACACCATGCTAGTAACGGGTTGGACCCCCTTTTGCCTTCAGAACTGCCTCAATTCTTCATGGCATAGATTCAACAAGGTGCTGGAAGCATTCCTCAGAGATTTTGGTCCATATTGACATAAATGGCATCACACAGTTGCCGCAGATTTGTCGGCTGCACATCCATGATGCGTATCTCCCGTTCCACCACATCCCAAAGATGCTCTATTGGATTGAGATCTGGTGACTGTGGAGGCCATTTGAGTACAGTGAACTCATTGTCATGTTCAAGAAACCAGTCTGAGATGATTCCAGCTTTATGACATGGAGCATTATCCTGCTGAAAGTAGCCATCAGATGTTGGGTACATTGTGGTGGACATGGACATGGTCAGCAACAATACGCAGGTAAGCTGTGGCATTGCAACAATACTCAATTGGTACCAAGGGGCCCAAAGAGTGCCAAGAAAATATTCCCCACACCATGACACCACCACCACCAGCCTGAACCATTGATACAAGGCAGGATGGATCCCTGCTTTCATGTTGTTGACGCCAATTTCTGACCCTACCATCCGAATGTCGCAGCAGAAATCGAGACTCATCAGACCAGGCAACATTTTTCCAATCTTCTACTGTCCAATTTCGATGAGCTTGTGCAAATTGTAGCCTCAGTTTCCTGTTCTTAGCTGAAAGGAGTGGCACTCGGTGTGGTCTTCTGCTGCTGTAGCCCATCTGCCTCAAAGTTCGACGTACTGTGCATTCAGAGATGCTCTTCTGCCTACTTTGGTTGTAACGTGTGGCGATTTGAGTCACTGTTGCCTTTCTATCAGCTCGAACCAGTCTGCCTATTCTCCTCTGACCTCTGGCATCAACAAGGCATTTCCGCCCACAGAACTGCCGCTCACTGGATGTTTTTTCTTTTTCGGACCATTCTCTGTTGCCGCCATGTGATTGGCTGATTAGAAATTAAGTGTTAACGAGCAGTTGGACAGGTGTACCTAATAAAGTGGCCGGTGATTGTATATATACGGTATATACTCGAGTATGAGCAGATCCGAGTATAAGCCGAGACCCCTAATTTTACCACAAAAAACTGTGAAACTTGTTGACTCAGTATAAGCCGTAGGTGGGAAATGCATTGGTTACAGCATGAGGGTAACTTGAGGGGTACAGAAGGTGCGGTCGCAACTGGGCCCAAGAGGCTTAGGGGGCCCATGAGGTGTCACTTTCCAATATGAGAAGACTAGTACTATAAACCAGGGCACAGACTTCGCACTAGGGCCCATCAGCTTTAAGTTACGCCACTGGGTTACAGCTTCCCAGTATATAGCCAGCCAGCCCCCTGTAGTATACAGCCAGCCCCCTGTAGTATATAGCCAGCCAGCCCCCAGTAGTTTATAGCCAGCCAGCCCCAGTAGTATACAGCCACCCAGCCCCCTGTAGTATACAGCCAGCCAGCCCCAAGTAGTATACAGCCAGCCAACCCCCATGTAGTATACAGCCAGCCAACCCCATGTAGTATACAGCCAGCCAGTCTCCAATAAAGAAATGCCACATGCTGCCTCCCCCAGTAATGAAATGTCTATGCAGCCTCCCCCTGTAATGAAATGTCTATGCAGCCTCCCGTAGTAATGAAATGGCCATGAAGCCTCGTCTAGCAATCAAATATTTATTGGAGAAGTCAGCCCTTTAATTTGCTTGCATTGGCTTGGACTTGAATTGCTTCAGTAAAGAAGGAAACTTCACTGCAAACCCTGATTCTCTGGACTTATTAAGCATTGGGTTGCACCACCCCTTCCGTAGAGCAGCTCGATGCTGCCTGGCAGACCCAGCATAGCGTTGAGGTCAGCCGTAACCTTGGCACTGCATATATACTGCATATATACCGATGTTCAGTGGGACCTTGCACCACATTTATCATGCAAAGGCCAACAGAGATGAGTCGCACACCCCTTGTAAAGGAGCACCAAAAAAAAGTGGAAAACTATGTCGGAGCAGTGGATGGCAGATTCATGAAGAACGGGCGCCAGAAATCCCAAATCTGGCACCCCCTGCACATTACACAGGCAAACTGCACATTTTTAGTAAATGTTGGTCATTGTGTCTGGTAATTTAGCCTCATCTATGTGACAAATTTGTGCAAAATTCTGTCATTTCTGGACACATAGAAAACTGTAAAATTTTGATGGTACTATTACATCAGTTCTGATGTGGTTCTTCTATTTTGTCCTAAAACTCAAATAACATCTCTAATAAAGTGTAAAGTTACCTCCATTTACAGTGATCCTAAAGTACAGGCTACACTAATATTACAAATGATATCACCAGTTGTTATCATTGTTGATTCCTAGGAGAATCTCCAGTTGTTTCTATTAGCAGAATAAATAGCTTCTTTCTATTAAAAAAGCTGTATGTTATGCAGCTCAGCTATTTTCCCTAGGGTCTTCCTGAGAATTGTTGAAAACAGACTGTGCCCTGACTTGAATATAATAAATTTAAAGGAAATGCTTTACAGCTTTTGTGTAATAAATATGTCTTTGAATATAAGGTATCAGTTTTATTGTAGTATATAGTACAATAGTTTTATATAAATGCATGAATATTTTTAATATTATGTCTTTAAAGTGAACCTGACACCAGATTTTACTTAATTAAACTTCTTGCCACCGTTCCTTCTTGTGTAAATGAGCAGAGAAGAGGCAAATTTTGCCTCAGAGGATTTAAGTTTAGTGGCTGCATGGGGAGTGACCCTTTATACGCCACTATATTTGGCTCTACGGTGTCAAGACAAGGAAGAGGTTAATGCCCTGAACTCACCCACAACTTCTGCCTCTGCCTACCTGCCAGTCCCTGCACTAACTCGCATACAGCAACTGGTCAACGAGCTCCGACTATGTGCTCAGAACAGACAAAGAGGAACAGACAGAGAGAAGCATAGTCAGGATAACTGGGTCAAGACCAAGTTGGGCGCAAGGTGCATGAGGCAAAAAATAGTCAAGGAGTAGTACAACATATATCAGGAGACCAGTATAACCAACCAAAATAGAGGGAGGGGGGAGTATAAATGGAGTTCCACTCCATTAACACTTGTGATACAACCCTAGCACATAAACAAGATGCTTTCCGTCATACACCCAGCTCAGCCAAAAGAACTAAATCTGCAGAACAAGACAACACAATTAGGCAAATTTAGGCAAATTAGTAACAGAGTCTTGCAGATCACAGAAACCAAGCCTGAGGGATCTGGTGTCTTCAGCCCCTGGGTCAACTTTAGCCTTGTCATACACCTTATTCTCACTCAAAGAAAAACCAACAGGTGACCGCATTTGAGAGACCTGGGTACCTAACTGACCTCCTCAAATATGACTTAGGCACTGTTGCTTCTCCAGCAGTGTTTTAGTAAACAAGTCTTTAACAACCCATAATCAATAAAACAAATGACCCCTGGGGTATTCATAATAAATTACCAAAAAATTAAAAAAATCTTTTTTTCAAGCTAACTGCATTAATGGTGTTGCTTTTTTTTAAATTAAACATTAAAATACTTTAAACCCCTTACCACCATTCAGTATGGGCAAATAGTTATGTTTTATTTGCCTTTCACATTACTTGTCCCGACTACAATATACAAAAAGAAACAATTACAAGTACAATTGCTTCAGCAGGTTTAATCCAAGAACTATTTTAATTGTTGTTTTAAATCTATTCGACAATCTTAGGAATCACAAACATAAAATATAATGTTATCTTTTGACATAGCTCAGATTTAATGTAACAATATATCTTGCGTTCCTGTGAAGCCAATAATGAGAAAAATGTAGCAGGGAAGAAGACATTAGCAGTGGTAAATGAGTGCACCTGTTGCAACCTAATTCAATAACTGAGAAACTGATCTTGAACTGAATATTTGCACCATTTATTATAACCCCTCCCTTCTCTATAGCGAGACATGGCGCCCAACCTTACGTACAGTAAAAGATAGAGAATACTCTATCTTTTTCCGTGGATGGTACAGTACAATGACACATGCATGTGGTCACTGTACCACGGCCAGGCGCCATAGGCTTAAGTTTGCAGTCGGATATCGGTCCCTCCCACATTAGTGTGAAAGAGTGCACCTGCCATAAGTAGAGTCCTAACAACTTAAGGGGTATCCTGTTTATATTAGGGGGAATTCATTAAGAGGGTTTAAAAGCTGTTGATACTTTTTACATTTCAGTCCCGAATTTAACCCTTTTCTCAATTTTTTTTACATTTACAGATTTTTTTTTTTTTTTTTACAATTTCTGGAGTGTGGCGCCATGATATTACCATATAGAAATGTATTTGGTCCAGAACAATGTTTAGGCTGACTCAATGTAAAATATAATTTTCTGGAATTTTAGGGCCCAAGGTTTCCCAGAAGAACATTGCTCAGGGCATCATAGTACCTTTACTGACATGCCTTGTTCCCATAATGCATCCTGTACTATCTCTCCCCCAGGTAAGTGACACACAAACTCATGATGTAATAGAGAATGTTATTTGTGATACCAGGCCACATTCTTCTATCTTCCTATGTTGAGCACTAACTTTAATGTTTTTATTGGTGCACAGACATAGTAGGGGAGACTCATGGTGGCTTCTCTGTGAGTTTTCATGAATCTCCCCATCACAGTCAGTTTCAGGCTTTCTCCATCCCGCACTCCACTATGAATATGAGGTGCAGAGACTGGTTGGAGGACGGGCATGGACATTAATATCTGGCCTGTTATATTTGCTATAGTAGAGACTACAGTAGAAAACTCTGCCAGTTCTGATCTGGTTTAAAGTCCAGAACTGGCAGAGTTTGCGCCCATATTCACTAAAAGGGCCGCAGCCTCTTAGTGAATATTGGTGCAGGACCGCTGGTAGGGAAATTATAAGAATGCCATTCTAAACGCCAGTCTTAATGAATTCCCCCCACTGTGTGTTCTGATGCCTTTCTATTCTAGTATAACATGTTCTCAGCAGCTTGTGATACAGTGGAATCAGATCTAAGGACCCAGTATTCACTTGCCACATGCAAAAGTGAACCTTGGGTTCCCAGATTTTTTTTAGTTTTTAAAGTGAAACATTGGGAGGAATTAATTAAGACTGGCATTTTAAATGCCACAACGTACCTCTCAGTAGATCCACAAAAACTGGAAAAGGTCCAACCTGGGGAAGATTTCAGCTACAGTATACAAATAGTGTATACACTATAGTGAATATAACGGACTGGGCGTTTACACCCCATTCCTGCCATCTCCGTCCTGCCCTGCTCTTTTAAGAAACAGACGAGCATTTGGCGAGTTATGAGTAAGTCACAACAAAGAGGGACTTGAGAATATAAGCATGTATGAAGAAGATACCATGAAAGCAGTACCTTATCATCGTTACATTTTTATATATAATCAATGCAGCCTGTTTTCCCAACATGAAGTTCTTTAGACACATGCCACGTGCTGGTTTAGTACAGAAAGGATCATATTTTCCTGTAGGATTGTACATTCCAATATTTCATTTCTCATAACATTTTTTATTGTACTTTTCCTGCCAACATGTGGATTTAGAACTATTGCTGAGCTGGACCTACATTATACAGTAACATGTATTACTCTCGGTATTCAAACATAAAACATAATCTCCAGTCAGTTATTGAAAGAGGCAGATAATAAAAAATAAATGTCTGAATAATAGTGAATTTAATAGATTATTTGTTGTTATAAAAATGAAAAGTCCCTGTAAAAGTGTCATTGCATTATTGGCTGTGTCTCCGTGACAGGAGAGCTGCTCTAGTCCCAGTTCTAGGAAAATTATGGCTTTTCAGCCAATAATTTTTATATGTCTGCAGCCTGGCTGAGACATGTAGAATAATACAGTGCAGTGTCCTGAGATGTGAGATGTGTGCTGAATTAATCTACAAGTTATACATTGCAGCAATGAGCAGCCAAAAGATCCATGCAAATGTCACCAGTGATGTCAGAAATTTATGGGTATCCCAGGGCACTAATATTTCATGGCAATTATCAATGTTATCTAAAGATACTTTATAATGTACATACTTACTGTTGAAACTAGATACCTTGCAGGTGCATGAAAAAACTGAAAAAAAATGTTGTTTTCTGGAAAGAACAAGACCATCAATAACTCAATATGAATTCTGCATTGTATTGTATGTAGTCAATTCTGTACATTATGGGGCACATTTACCAGGAACAGTGCAGACTACACTATGTGCAGTTTGCCTGTGTAGTGTGCACAGGGCCTCACATTCATGATTTCTGGTGCCCCTTCTTCATGAATCTGGCCCTCTTCACTGCCCTGACAGAGTGCACCAACTTTTTTTTAGTGCACCTTTAACATGGGGCATGCAACACCAATATGGCACACGGTCTAACTGAGCACCGGAACGCCCTCTTCATTGCAGAAATTTGTGTCTTATGAAGAATCGTGCAGCTGCGACACAAAATGGACACATGGGTCACAAATGTGGCACAAATACATCATATGCAAGCAGTGTGCTCCTAAAAAAACATGCAAAGTCTACCAGAAAGTCCCTTAGTAAATGGGTACCTGTGTATGAAAGTAACAGTACTATTTGGGTTGTGTTACTGGGCAAAAAATATTAAACAAAGAAAGTGAATATTGAAAAAACACCAGACCAATGTAAAAGCCATCATTGAAAGTAACCTGGCTACATTTGAAATCCAGGTTAAAATCTAGTGGAGTAGTTGGCCATAAATGCCATGAAAATGTTGGCCTGTCCAATTCCAAGTGTCAGATAGCAGACTAATAGTCATAGAACATACAGTTCTACAATCCAAGATTGGAATGTACTATTATTATAAAAATGAAGAATTTCAGACATTTGCCCCATAACCTTAACCAGAGCCTCTTGTACTTCACCCAAGCCAGAAGGGGAGGGATAGAAATATGATGCAATGGATTGAAGCGTTGAAACTGGCACATACGGCCCAAATTATATAGAGCACAAGACGCCCTGTTTATATGATCAGTGGGTTTCCCAATAGGCAGATCTTAGAGACTTATTGTTTGAAAACATAAAAGATCATGTCCCTAAGGCTACATTCACACTGCCGCATGGGGGACGTATATATGTATATACGTCCCCCATAGACAGAAATGGGCGCATGGTGCGGCACCGTACCGCGGGAAAAGATAGGACATGTCCGCCATACATCCCTACGGAGAGTGGCAGGGGTGAGTAGTGCTCACCTCTTCCTCCTCTCCCTGCGCACTGCCGTGTGCCCACCGTGCTATGGTACGGCGGGCAATGGCAATGTGTATGTAGCCTTAGACTTGTTAGATTAGACTTATTAATGCCAAACTAATTGACTAGAGATACATCTATGGAGAGGTTCAGAAGTATTAAATTTTGCTATTATATATATAAAAAAAATTTCACTTTAAATGTTCAAATAGGGTAAATAAAACATTGATCCCGATTTAATAATCCCTGGCATATAATAGTTTGAAATATCCCAGCGATGAAACAGAAGGCTGCAGGTGCTTATCTGGGATGACAGTTTAGCCAGCTGGAAAATGAGTATGGCCAAGGTTAAATTCTCAGATGTAGAAGAGTGAATTTCTTTCTGAAATTTCAGTGAAATATGCTTGTCGTGAGTCTACAACTAACAATTTTCAGTAAATATTTGCGTAATGTCAGAAATAGAATTCATGCCATTTTATCTATTGTGCTTTGGCAATTGCTGACGTAAGTGAGAAGCTGGCCTTCATCATGTAATGTTGACTCAACAAATAATTCTTTAGATATTTATTTTTACACTGAGAAATGCAAATTTCAGAAATACTTTTCTTTCTCCTCATCTTTATTGTTTTATGGCAGATGGTACGTTATTAGTATTGTAACTTTTATGGCATTTGTATAAGTTTTTACCTTTATGCTTGTAATGTAATGTATCATAATGTTGTTTTATTGTACTGAACATGAATATAAGGCCCTTACATATAGGTTCTTATTAGAGACTGATGCATTTATTAGGATGACAATCAGGGGATGCATCTTTTTTGAAATGTTAAAGAGAACCTGTCATCAGAAATTGGCTTAATACACCACTATCAGTATGTAATCAAGCAGCTGAACACCTTCCAGATCATTTTTCTATCATGGCCCAGTGTGGTGGCATCATCCAGAAAATGAACTTTGAAGTGAGATGTAAACGAGTTGTATAAAGTCAAGGAGGCGGAGATTTTAACACTGAAGTCAAGTTTTCTGCAGAAAGCCCCCTTCACTGTAAATGATGCTCCTGCATCCAAAGACATTACTAACTAGATCTTCTGAAGATCAATGCATGATTTCAGTCAAAGAGGAGCTCCCTACCTTGACTTCAGTGTTAAAATCTCAGCCTCCTTGACTTTGTGCAACCAATTGAAGTCTCACTTCAAAGTTGATTTTCTGGATGATGCCACTACACTGCACCATGGTATTACGCTGTTTAACAATATACTAGTAGGGGTTTATTAGACCAATTGCTGATGACAGGTTTTCTTTAAATGTGTTAACTACTAAAAACAGCTCTGTCCAGTTTAGCAATGTGGCACAAAGTGCCAAGTAGTAGTTCCGGGACTTCTATTTCTCTTCCTTACATTAGCAAACTGTACCCATGCATGTAACTGATGACATGAAATCATAGCAGCCTGCATGGAGGGATGGGAACGATTAGAAGTCCATGGGTTAATGTTGTGATTTCATGTATTCAATTTTATAAAAAAAACTTTTCTTAAGGTGTTGCACACTTAGCCCTTAGGATCTACCTACGGTTCAGGACTGGTCCACAAAAGGGTCCTACAATACAGTTCAAAATATCCCCATATCATGTATCTCCTGTAGATACATAATTGGATGGGAGACTGACCATGGTATTGTACTAGTAGTTAAGGGGAAAGAAACAAGTATATTTATGAAGGAAATAAAGAATATAGTAAAAAGAGGGACAAATTATTGTACAATATGGTTTCTTATGAGGGGATTAATGAAAGTTGTAGTTTATATTGGGATGTGTCAAATATGATTTTATATTAAAGAAGAGTGATAAAGAAACATGTATATAAAAAGGGATGTGGATTAGACACCAGCAACACCCCGGAAGAAGCCATGTTGGCGAAACCCAGGGTCGGGCGGACTTATGGCGCTGGGGTCCCATTTTCATTTGTGATAAGCACATTTTTAACCATTTTTGTGAGATAATATAGTCCAAATCAATACAATAAAACTTTATTGAACCCATTCAGGAAATCGTTTTGTACACACTGTTCTATATAGGCAGTGTAATGCATAAAAACACTAAAGAACGTATTCAGTCACCTTGAATCCATGACAATCTGTTTTAATTAGACTCAAATGCTATTATTCAGAACAAGCTCCTCATAGGATTAGCCATCGTGTATTGCCAAGTCAATTCCAACCAATGGTGTTGGTTTCTCCTATAATACTACAATTCACCACATTGGTCTGATTTCTTGTAATACGTTTTGAAACTTTTATGTCTCATTTGAGATGAATGAGTTTCAAAAGAGACAAAAAAGCCTTGAAAAGTAGTACAAGAAAATAGATATTAAATCTCCCCTCGATCTTACCTGTTTCTGGTAAAACAAATCATATAAAACCATTACCCATTTTTACTTAGCACATGAACTGTTTTCATACATTTTGAATAAGGTAGGAAAAAAATCATGTTCTATATAACATCATGTCAAATAGTGTTGTCTTAGATGAAACCTTGAGATCCTGTGATTTTGAAGAAGTGCTTGGCTACTTCCTGACATTTGCACTAACCTGGATATCCTCTTGCATGTCTTATAACACTTTCAGCGTCTGCAAACAATACAGCTTCTTCCTCAGTCTATTTTTTGTGGCCGAACCCCTGAAGCACTTTTCTTATCTGTCTGCACTCTCTCTCTCTCTTCGAGCCATAGTCCCCACTTCTGGTTTCAGATGTCATCTCACCACTGATGAGACATAAATGTGCTTTTCAACACCTTGCTTTACACCTGCATTTTAAACTAAGATCTGAGTAATTGTCCAAATGCTATTTAGGAGTAAACCAGTATTAATGGAGCACTATGCATAACATAGAAGCTCCCACTATAATAGAAATTAGATTTGCAATACTACACACACCTTACATACAGGTGTAGAAGATAGTAGGAGATTGTTGGTTGTAGGAGAAAGCACCCATGTTTTTTATAATCTTGCACCATCCCTTTAATATGTAACCTGTATGAAAGTAACAAGTCTGCAGCTTGATGTTTTATGTTACCCAATACCTCAGATTTCATTGCTAATATTCTTAAAATTCACAGTAGGCATAATAAGCTATACAGTGTATTTTACATTAGACCTTTAGGACTATTCCCTTCACTGATGGCCTTGTACATATGCTCTTTTCTCTGATGACATTCACCACCTCTGTTCAGTTATGCCAAAAGTGCTGATACGAAACTTACCATCTCTGAAATTGAAATCATCGAAACATTCTGCAAAATATAACAAGATATGTTTTAGTATATCACTGATATTCTTCTTTGAACTATTTATCTGGCCATGTTATTACTCTATAATAGACTATTTTATAAATACCTCTTTATCTTTAAAGAGCTGTGGAATATCATGGCACTATATAAATAAAGATTTATTAATAATTTATTTACTATTGTTTTTAACTATGTGCATGACCTATGATAATGTAAGAATTCACAGTCATTTAATGTTTTTCTAGTGTGAAAAATGTACTAAACATAAATTTCTTTGAAGATTCAGTTAAACTAAGCTAAATACCACTATTATACATCTGAAGGGCTTAAAAAAAGGAGAGTAAAGTTTGTTTTATCACTAGCTCTGCCACTGAATTAAACAGGTCTTAACATTTGACCTTGCTGGGCAAAACAAACCTGCTATTACCAAGGAAAACTAAGCAAGCCTAGCTAATTAACTGATCCCGAGCTGGCTTTTCCTTACATGACTGAGTCCCAGGAATGCACCGCTTTTCTGCTTTTCACAAACAAGAGGTATTTTAGACCTCCCATGATAGAACTTTATGGGTTGTATTAGCTTTCATTCTGCTTTTTAGATTAGTGCCATTATTGCTGTACCCATTCTGTTGTACAAACTAAAAAATGCTAAAAATCTTAGCTTCTTGTAGCTTACTTTTACAAATATATTCCATGTTTTAGTATTAAAACATCAACTAGAAGGAGATATATATATATATATATATATATATATATATATATATATTTATAGAGTTATATATATGTTTAGATCATATATAAAAGTACAATGTATCACGATTGAAATTGGGGATGAAAAGTAGATTGATAAATAGAAGAATGATCTCTGGCAGGATTCATGACCTTGCATGTACTTATCTCTAATAATCTTTTAAAGTCTACAGAGTAGCATTACTTCAACTGTATTAGATGAACTGCAGTATGTGTTTCAATACAGTTGGTGGATAGCTATACTAGCATATAGTCTATACTATAGACCGATAGTATAAAGGCATAAATGACACTCATGGACTTGCTGGAGCTGATCCAGAAGAAAGACATTAAAATCCAAGAGTAGATAACAGCATATAGTTCACCTTCTAAATAGTGTAGATGGATCTGTACATATATACATTGTGTTGTGTAGTGGTATTCCGATTAAGCTGTTCGATTAATGTGTCTGATGTGTCATTAGTGCATGCACTGGAACATGACTGACAGGTGGAGTGAGCCCCGGCACAAGTGACCATGTTTAAGGTTGACCTTTGCAAAGCCCATTTTTGCCCTTGTCCAAATCAGAATTGTACTAGCAAGTTGATATGAAGTAGTACTGCCGAGAGATTCAGAAGAATTAGGGGAGAATAGTCAACTTTGGATTTAGCAGCGAGGAGATCATTGAAGACTTTAGAAAGAGCAGTTTAGAAAGACTTTAGAAAGAGAGTGCATAGTACGAAAACCATATTGTAAGGGTCAAGGAGGGAGTTAGCTGAGAGATAGCAGGTTAGTCAAGAATAGACCAGGCGTTCCAGGAGTTTGGAGATGAAAGGGGGATTAGAGCACTGGACAGGTCCAAGGAGGGTTTCTTTAGTTATGGGGTAACAACAGCATGTTTGAAAGAAGAGGAGACAACACCAGAAGAGAGAGAGAGAGGTTAAAGATTTTAATGAGATGAGAAGTTACTGCAGGGGAGAGGGACTCTACACGATGTGAGGGGATGGGGTCACTGATGCAGGTAGTGGGGTGAGCAGAGGAATGGAGCCTGGATATTTCTTTCTCTGCGACTGGCTCAAAGGAAGAGGGCAAACAAGGTGAGGTACCAGAGGGAAGGGGTTTAATGGAGTGAGTGTATTGAGAAATTATTTTTTGGGTGAATGCAATCAATTTTATCTTTAAAGTAGGAGGCCAGACCTTCACCCCTAAGGCCTGTGGCAGGTGGCTGCACCTTTGGTGTTAGTAAGGAGTGAAGAGTATCAAAAAGCCTTTGAAAAGAGAGGATATTAGATTACTGAAATAGACCTGTAGATGTACACGATTTCCTCCACAGATGTTCGGGACTCCCGGAGCACTGCCTAAGCAAACGTGTTTTGTTCATGTGCCAAGGTTTCCTTCGTTTGTATTGAAAATTTCAGATAGAGAGTGGTGCCATCTAATTAAAAATCTAAGGAGGCAAAATATGTACAGTAAAAATACATTACACTAAGATTTATTACACTAAAATAAATTAATAATAACAGGCACTGAATAGCTCTCACGGGGCCCACGCGACAAACATTTGCATTCAGAAGAAATAAAATTGAGATAAAAATAGGTCAGTGCAGAAAGCTGGTGAAGAACACATTGCAGATGTTTCCATACATCTGCTAACTTATCAGAAGACATTAGTGCAGAACGGTGTTCTTCACAATAGTATGTGAAGGACAATGTGTGAAGAACACATTGCAGATGTTTAACACGGGTCATTCTCCTTTTTGAAGTTCTACGAATATTACATTGAATTAAAAAAATGAACAAACAGGAATGACTTCCTTATATCTCAATAAAATGACACATTTTATTGCAGAGCCTTGGTCCCCTTGATAAATGCTCGAGTCTCCCATTGACTTCAGTGGGGTTCATTATTCAATACGAGCACTCGAGCATTTGGAAAAGTTTGACTCGAGTAACGAGCACCCGAGCATTTTAGTGCTCGCTCATCTCTAAATACAATATAACATTATGGGGCACATTTACATAGGTCATGTGCTGCACTTTTGTTGGACCGTGCAAGTTCTTCATGGCTAAAACGGCTTGCACGGGTATTTAAGAAGTGTTTGTGCTGCCATTGTGTCACATGCGACCCTTTTGTGGAGCAGCTGCGCTGGCTTCCATGCGTCACAAATTAGGGGGAGTGCCATTGGACTGTACAACTGATTTGAACCAAGCGCCATATTTAACTTGCAAATTGTGTTGCATGCCCTATGTTAAAGGTGCACCAGAAAAAAGATGGTGAACTCTGTTGGACCAGTGCAGGAAAGAAACACATTCATAATTTCTGGCGCACGATCTTAGTGAATTGCCGCACACAGCATTAAAGACGAACAATGTACTTTAGTGAACTCTAGTGACCTGGTAAGTAAATGTGCCTGTATGTATCTTCTCCCTATGATGTTCAGCTAAAGTTATCAACTTCAATTGGCCAGCACCGATAAAGCTGTGCTGTAAAGTGTGTGCTAGTAATGTGTTAAAATGATGGCGACCAACAAAGCCCAAAACACCCATTTGACTATCTCCGAGTGCATTGGGCCTCCATTGGGTTGTCATTTTAGCCAGAAGTTTTTCATCAGTAATTTTTGATTAAGCTTTCTAGGTAAATGTAAACCTAGTTTGGTTGCTGAAAATATGTCTCCATCGAAAGTTCACTTTTCTAGAAAACCACATTAAAGCAGTAATGTCTTCACGTTCAAAATAATAGATAAGAAGTTCATGCCATATGCAAGTGTGATTTCTTAATTTTGCTTAGCAATCACTTTGGCTAGTAATAATAATTTCCCTGACATTAGGTACAAGGTGCTTTTTTAAACAGAAGGTTATGAAAACAATTTCTTTTTTTCTGTAGACATGCTCTTCCCCTTTTGTAAATTTATGGTTGGCAAGCCAAGCAGTGACAAAAGGTTGTGTTAGCTAAATCCAACAGTCAGGCATGATTCCAAAGCCTGCAAATGAAAGGCATTTTACAAAAAGGATTCCAAAACCACACATGCACAAAACTTTATTTTTAACCTCTAAAAAGTGTTTCAGCTGTGCTATAGGTTTATTGGAAAACTGACATCTCTAACAAAGTATCTATGTAATTAGTTTTAATCAGAATAAAATGGTAACAGGTTATTTATGAATATATGGTAAACAGCAAAAAGTTGTAAATTAAACATGAAATGCTAAAATTGTGGGTTATTGTGTACTGTTGTGACCTGTTCACACAGGTCCAGAAACCATCTAGTTTTGGTCCTTTTCTTTTTAACTCCCTCACGTGACAGAATGAGGTCCAATAGATTGCAGTATTCATTCAGCATGGACCACAATCACATAATAACTTATGGACATCAGATCACCAGCCTAACATGCAACAAAAACCTACAACTTACTACCACACTTGTTTCACACCACGTCAATCCTTTCTACAAGCTATAACTTTTTAGTTATTCTGTCAGTATAGCCATGTGGGGTCTTTCTCTTTTGCAAGACTTATTATAGTTTTCAATAGCACATTTTTGGGTTTCATTTATCCTACTGATGAACTTTTATTAAGCCTTTCTGGACAGTATATTTAAAAAATAACACAAATCTGCTATTGCCTTTTCTAAGAAAAAATTACTGCATTTATTGAGGAACCTAAATAACGATACATTTGCACAATGAAATTGTTTCAGGGAAAAATACATTTTTTGCATTGTCGGCTTCCAAGATCCATAACTTTAGAATATTTTTTGTCAATGTAGCTGTGTGATGGCTTGTTTTTTTTATAGCTAGTTAGATAGGGAGCCACCTAAACTTATGAAGATAGTTAAAGTCTAGATATGAATAGTACCACACTCAAGACATTAGTTCTTGGGAAAATATTGTAGTGGTCAAGGGGGAAAGGAAGGTTGAGTGAAGGGGGGTAATGAATAAACAAGCAGCATAGATAAACTATCTGAATGGTGCAAACTATGATGCATAGCTATTTGATGTATTTTGTATATTTATATAATTGTTTTGTTTTTTTGTACATGTATTTTTGGATGTCCAGTGCTGCACACTTGGTACAGCATTAAAACCAGGTACCGGAAGTAGTCGGTCTGGAGAGCACCTGCCTCTGTAAACAAACAGGGGCACGGAACTGACAGGTGGCGGCGTGGGACAACATGAGTGACAGAGGAGGTAAGTATTTTAAGTTGAATCTACAGACCCCCCTCCTTAGGCTGGTTATCTACACTTTGCTATGCCCGGACAACCCTTTGAATAACAGAATTGACTCTTTATCTACTCAATTACACATTTTAGAAACACAGGGAGGAATTTTTACCCTTTACCAGCAGGTATTACTGGTGTTAGAGGTAAAATTCTGATGATAGGGGTGCAGGGATGGAAAAAAAATATCACTTAAGGTTATACAGTATGTTGTATGCCAAATGTGCTAAGAAATTTTCCAAAGTAAATCAAGTCTCAACAGCAGGTGCAACAGATTTATTGATTTGTAAAGCGTTATAGAATATAATGGCACTATATAAATAAAGATTATTATCATTATACGCTAAAAAATATAGTGCAATCTAAGTTTGTAGCGTTGGCATGTAGAATCCATATAGAGGCAAAATGGAAAACACAGGATCTGTCAATTACCGCTGTGAAAAACACGGCAAACCTATTGATGTTGTTCGAGAGGATGGAGGCGACCAGGACAGACACACTACTTGTATTTGAATGTATTTGGAACCCATGGATCACTGCACAGGGTTCACCTACCCTTGAGAGGGCTCTGACTTTGTCCCCTTAGGGACATTGGTAGATTACACGTGGGTAGATTACAATATGTATGCTTGCTACCATTCTCACCTTTAGCGACCACCTATACTGATCTTGTACAAACTCCATCCAGAGTTAAACCAATCCTCCTCCCCCATTCACTTGTTCAGTTTGTTTAATACAGTAGCTGGCTATGCATAACTCTAAAATAACTTCTATGAGATCCCTATGCAAGGTGCATATGTTATGTTAGGACCTATTTTAAGCCACTGTTATGCTTTTAATTCAATAAAATCTTTTTGAAACTAAAAATCTAGTGCAGTTTAAGGTTGGTTATACAAAAGGGTTCATCCGTGAAAACCAATAATTCTTGATGCATTTTAATTCATTTTCTGTTAGATTTTGGGCAGAAAATTAGTTTTGCCTAATTAGAATTGTAAGTTTTATATGAAAATTAAATTTGTCCTGTGCTGTCTATAGCAATCAGTCAGTGAAAAACTTACTGGGGCCAATTTACTAAGGGCTGTGCGCCAGTTTTCTGTCGGACTTTGCTCTTTTAGGTGTAAACTGCTTGCACAGTTATATAAAAAATGTCTGCGCATTAGTGATGCATGCATTTGTGATGCATACAACCGTTTTGTGGCGCAGCTACACAATGCTTCGTGCAACACAATTTTAAACACTGAAAGGGGCGTTCCGGCATCATTCATACCGTTCACCAGACTTACCATGCAAAGTCCAACAGAAATGTTTCACACATTTTGTTTTGGTGCACAAAAAAAAAAAGCGGTGCACTCTGTCAGAACAGTTCAGGGAGTGTCGGATTCATACAGGACATGCACCGGAAATCCTGAATCTGGCGCCCTCTGCACTATAAACAGGCAAACTGCACATAGTACAGACTGCACTGTTCTTAGTAAATGTTCCCCATTGTTCTAGGGTCCTGTGCACGTTCTTGATCTGGTGACTTAAACCCCTTACTAATGTGTGACGTATTAGTATGTCACACGTCGGTTGTGGGTGTATGGGCTCACATCCCTCTCCATACAAAGTGAGTGTTTGCTAATACCCACGGGTGTTAAACTTTCGATTACCGTGGGCACCGCCTTCTTGGCTTAGATTTATGCCCCCTGTGATGCCATGGAGGAGGGACAATGTGTTGTTATGACAGCCTTGGGTCTTTGTCAGACCTGAGGCTGTATAGTTTCTGATCACTTGTCACAAAATTTTTAAAAAGTTAAAAAAAAATTAAAGAAAAAAAAATAAAATTTTTAAACATAAAAATTTAAATAATCCCCCTTTCCCTAAAACGGATACAAATATAAACAGTAGAAATCATAAACATGTTGGGTATCGCTGCATCCTAAAATATTCAAAATATAATAACTTATTCCCAACATAAAACCCTGTAACAGAAAATAGGGCCAAAAATCCAAAACGCCAAGCAGAAAATTAGATACATGTGCCCCATTGTCAGTTACTTAAAAACTCTTACAGCGCACACTACGAAAAAAAGGTATTAGAAGACTGTTG
The DNA here is from genome assembly GCF_040894005.1 of Engystomops pustulosus. NCBI lineage: Eukaryota > Metazoa > Chordata > Amphibia > Anura > Leptodactylidae > Engystomops > Engystomops pustulosus. Next base: position 88,183,570 of record NC_092415.1, on the reverse strand, counting down.
TCTTAAAAAAACACAGTACAGATTACAAACAGTGGTAAATATAAATCAAACCCCTAGAAAGGTAATGGATTTCCAATTTTATATGTTTTTATCTTTGGATTGTAAATATTTTTTTATTGTTTGTACATGAGTATGGGAGCTTACATTTTTCTTGGTTTTCTCTTCTGCTAATAGCATAACATAACATGGTTAAACTAACATAGCATAACATCAACCCCTTAGCGCTCTGCGCCGTACTTGTACTGCGCGGGCTACTGCGTTTAGTGCTCAGCGCAGTACCAGTACAGCGCTGAGCCGATGCCGGTTCGCGGGTTGTCAGCGGTAATCCACAGCCGACATCCCCGGGTAACACCCGCGGTCAGAGTGGGCTCCGATCGTGGGTGTTTAATTGCCGTGGTCAGAGCGACCACGGCATTTACTTTGCCTTTGGGTGGTCTTTCCCTCACGATCGGCACCCTCAAGCCGTTTTCGGGGGGCGCCGATCATTGCTATGACCTGATCAGCCCCCCAGGGCTGCCTGCTGGCACTGCCTGAAAGATGGTGTCTATGACATCTTAAAGGCACAATGTCAGCCTATGCATGTGCATAGGCCGACACTGCTAATACCCTGCAATGCATCAGTTTTGCAGGATATTATCATAAACAAGCAATCAGATGATTTTTTTTTCATGTCCCATGGTGGAAATAGTAAAAAAAAAAAAAGTTTTTTCAATAAAAAATAAAGCAATAAATTGATAAAAATGTCCATAAGCCCCATAACATCTGAAGAGACATATAACGCTCAAAAAAGTCTTAATCATAACACTAACCCCACATATATAGTATCACCACGTCCGTAACAACCCGTAGAATAAAACTAAATCATTATTGAACCCGTATGAAGAACGCCGTAAAAAAAAACCTTTTTAAAAAAAAACGCCAAAAATTATGATTTTTACCCATTTAATTCCACAAAAAATGCAATAAAAAGTGATCAACAAAACATATGTACTCCATGTCCCACAAAAAAAAAGCCATCAACCAGCTCCGTAGCCAAAAAAGTAAAAATGTTATGCCACTTGGAAGATGGCGATGCAAAAATGCTAGATTTTTCCACACAGGGTTTTATTTGGCAAATTTAGTAAAACAGAAGAAAAAATATTCAAGTCTGGTATCCCCGTAATTGACCCATAGAATACACATGATTATTACGCTACACGGTGAACACAAAAAAAGTAAAATATCCAGTACAGAATTGATGCTTTTCTACTCCTGACCTAAAAAAAAAGTTCCTAAATTTTCAACAATTGGGGATACCAACCCCAAAATGTTAACACTGGACCCCAATAACGAAAAAGCGAAAATTTTATAGCCTACAAAAGGGGCCCATGAGAAAACTAAAATCCTAGCAGCTGCAGGGCTCCTTCCCTTCTGCACCTCGCTGTGCGCCCATAAACCAAGTAACGGCCACATGTGGGGGGTCTCTGTACTCGAGAGAAATAGCATAACAATTGTAAGATGGGTTTTCTCTTTTTAAAATGTTTGGAAAAACTTTTGGAAATGTGTACATTTTAGGGCTAAATGAAGGTATAACCGACAAAATTTGACCATTCTAAATTTCACCTCCATTTTGATTCAATTACTATGAAGATCTCATAGGGGTTAACAATCTTTCTAAAAGCTGTTTCTGATAGTTTGAAGGGTGCAGATTTGAAAATGGGTTGATACATAGGGGGTTTTAATGCTAAATATTTAAAATTTCATTCAAAACCATATTTATCCCCAAAATAGTCAATTCTGAAAATACGGAAAATCAATATTCTTTTTGTAAGCCGCGTGACATCAAAATATATTATCCAGACATTTCAAAAATTATGAAAATGTAAAGTAGACATATGGGAAATGTTATTCAGCGATTTATTTAGGTGGTAAATCTATCTGCCTGAAAATGCGTCCTTAAGGGGTTAAAACATGGTTTAAAAAAAAAAAAAAAAAGGTTCTTTTCTGAGAGCACTTTCTCCAAACTGTTTTTTTTGCAGCATTATAGCTGGCTTTGTGAAACCACCATGTTTCAAGCATTTTTATGTGCTTTTTGGCTGTGCTGTTTTAGCCTTAAATGAAACCTAAACCTCAATGTATCTGGCGTGACAAAAAGGAACATGGCTGCAATTATACGTCTCTCTCCCTGTGTTGTATATCAAGAGCCCTTGCTTTTTTATTTTTCTTTCACTGTTGCCATAAGGGCTTGTTTATTGCTGGATATATCATCGTTTGTAACACCTTTTTGTGATGGACTCTTTTCATTTTGCGTTTCCATTTTTCCCCACCTTCAAAAATCCATAAAGGTAAATTGTTTTCTTTCTAACATATTATACTTCGGAGTGGCATTATTTTCCTCTGAGAAGCTGGAAAAAAATTCCAAATGCGGTGAAATTTATGAAAAAAAAAGAAAAAAAACATGTTTGCACCACATTCTTGTTGGCTTGGTTTTATGGCTTTTACTTTGCGCTCCAAATTAAACCTCTCCTTTCTTCTTTGGGTTGGTACAATGACAAGGGCACTACATTTATTAGAGTTTTAAAAATTAAAACAGTTTGTACAAAAAAATTTCTTTGTTTCGCCTTATTCTGATGATGCCATGGGGGCACATGTATCAAACTTTTGTGTGTTGTGTAATAATCAATAAAGATTTTTGTATATATTTGTTTTTTTGGTCATCTATTTTCTCTTTTTCTGTCAATTGAATATGTTTCGGTGCTTGACCACTCTATGATTGCGGAGTCCGCCTCTTTCTTTTAATATTTTTTTTTTTAAAGTAGCTAATTTTGGCCCAAATCTAAGGCTGCCCCTGACAAGGTAGAGAAATTTGCTTAGAACTGATTGAGACTTTTCAAAATTTACTGAAGACCAAATGTCATTTGTATCTGCAGATACAAAAACTGCAGATACATCTGACCAGCAGAAAAGCTAAGAAAAAAATCAGATGGAAAAAGTCAATGTGCCTCATTGTCTTGGGATTTTAAATTAAACGTGGTTTAAGAGAAAAGAAAGACAGAAATGAGAAGTTACAGCAGTTGTTGGTGAATTTACATAGTTTAGAAAAAGGGCACAAGAATTCATCAACTGCTGTAAAATTCGAAGCCTTAATTTTAGTCAGAACAGATTCGAGACATGATAGCAAGGGATGAGATTTCACAGATATTTATAAGAGTATTTGGAAAAATGTAGGAGAGCCCCAGCACATCACATGGGGGGGCACTTAGCAGAAGCATTATGTGCCCTTCCTGAAATTGGAGGAGTGCTAGTGGGCAGAGGCCATCATAAATTGGAATTATATGCATTACATATTTGGGAATACAGATTATGAGTGATCTACAGACATTATTCCAATAAAAATATTCATGAATGGTGTCCAACAATGCAGACCATGAAAAACTTCTTTTTAGATATTTTTAAATATTGTACTTCAATATTCACAAATATACATAAAGCATCATATCACATCAAAGATTTCATCATCAATAATAGATAATATGACTTGCAGAGTTTACTTCGTAGTGAGTGCTTTGAATAGCAAAAATATATTTATTTCCATTTTCATGATATATATACTCACATACTCGTAGACCTCGGGCAGAGACTCACACTCCTCCAATTGTTGAATGCGATAGTGTTAGCCACATACAGTAACGTTTCGGGGGACACTCCCCCTTCCTCAGACATGCATGTCACACAACTACAAGGTGATTATATTCCTCCTAACCGGAAGCAATGTAAACAACAAATACAACCCACACTAATGATAATTTTTGTTCTATAGAAATACAAATAAAAACCTCTTACAAAAGGTCTAGTATATAGTTTATTATGCATTATGGTTATCCCTATCATTTATTTTAATTTATCCTATTGCACTGTTCCTCTTATAATTACTTCATCTTAGAAACACATTGAAATCACAATCTTCGTTTAGACCTTTAGGACTCTAGTCGGCTAATCCAATAAACTTCTCTTTGTAACAAACGCAGCGATATTTGTTAGCTGTCGCTACCTACAACCTCTTCAATAATCATCCACCTGAGGTCAGATATCTGATGATGGAGCTCAGAAAAATGCCTAGCAACTGTTGTTTCCCCATGTTTTTTTATTCTCCTTGTCTTTTTCTTTTCCATGTGAACTAGTATTACATTTAGTATATAATCTTATTGCTGATCTTTGTTCGGTAAGTCGTATGTTAATGGCCCTCAATGCTTGTCCAATATAGATTTTTACACATGGGCATTTAAGCATGTAAATGACATTCTTGCTGTTGCAAGAATGCCAATCTTTGATCAGAATATCAGTCCCTCGCATTAGATAAGAGAATCTCTCCCCTTTAATGATGGAATTTGAATTATGGCATGAGAGCCCTTACGTTGGGCTCTCAAAAATGATTATATGTTTAGTTTAGTTTTATTTCTGCAAATTATCTGCTCTAATAAGGCGATTTGCCAATAGGGTACCATATTTAGGGTCACAACGGAGTATGTCCCAATGTTTCAGAATTGTGTTTTTTAGCATCCTAGAGTGGTTGTCATAAGTAGATATAAATAAAAGATTTTTTCTTTAAGTTCATTCACTATGAACACAATTCTCTTAATTCTTTCCAATCCTTTTGTGCCACTCCCCTTTACTACAAATTTTTGAATCATTTTATTCTTATATTTTTTGTATTCATTATCACTATTACAAATTCGAAGGGCCCTTAAAAATTGTCCCTTTGGGATCCCTTTGAATGTACATGGATGGTGGAAACTAGATCTCTTCAACATATTATTCTTATCGGTCGGTTTAGAATATAATGGTGTAACCAAACTCTCATTATTTCTAATAATGTCCACATCCAAAAAATGGATGTTGCTTGTATGGTACTCAGCTGAGAATTCAATAAGCAGGTGGCATTGATTTAAGAAATCAATCCACTCTATTAACTCTGTGTCAATACCCACCCCTCCCCCCAGGCGACAAAGACGTCATCCACATAGCGAAGCCAAAGGACAACATGTCAACTGAGGGGGTGCGAAACAAGAGCCTGTTTTTCAAATGTCGACATAACTTTGGATGATTGAGGGTAATTAATATGAGTATAATACCCAAAATATTGTACCTGTTCCTAACCAGTCTAATATCAGTGCCCATGTTATTTTTTTTTTTTAGGGTTTAAAAAAAAAAAAACCTGAACCTGTTTATGTGGAAATCCTCAAACCCCAAGTTGGATAAAGCAGTCTTAACAAAAGCAAGAGGAAGGAGTCATAGGATTACCTCATATAAACTGTATTATGTAGCTGCCATCCTTGTGGGATTGCAATTGTAGGAAACAAGATAAAATCTGGACTAGATTGAAACAGGTCATTTCTCCTTTGAACTTATTTCACCATGGGTCGACTCTAAAAAAAGTTAAAGGGAATGAGTGGACTATCTTTTTATCCCCTCTTCTGAGGATACAGGTTAAGAAGGTTCTTAACTAGGTATTATCGAATAACCCCGGACTGATGACACCAAATTTACAAAATCGGTCTTGTTTTGCTCTATGCTCTATCCTTAGGGTGGAGAGATTCCAAACTCTGCAGACTTAGAGAACCGTTAATAAACTGGTTAGGTCCATAAGCAAGATTTCTTGGGTATAGTATGGTCATTTGCAATCACTTCTCTAGAAATATTCCCTAACCCAAGATGTGATACGAGCCTTAACCCCTTACCGACATGTGACGTAATAGTACGTCACATGCCGGGTCCCGGTGCATGGAGAGGGCTCTCACGCTGAGCCCTCTCCATAGCCGGTAAGTCTTTGCTGCATATTGCAGCAAAGGCTTACCGGTAACACCTGCGATCGGTGCCGGCACCGATCGCGGGTGTTTTCCTGCTCATTGCTGCCGGCGGCTTCAAAAAGATGGCGGCGCCCAAGTGCCGAGGATCGTCGCTCCCCATGAAGTCATGGCAGTATATGATAGGATCGTACAGACACCCTAGGGTTAAAGTACCCTAGGGAGTCTGAAAAATAGTAAAAATTAAAAAAAAAGTTTAAAAAAAATTATAATAAAAAAACCTAAAAATTCTAATCACCACCCTTTCCCTAGAACTGATATAAATATAAATAAACAGTAAAAATCATAAACACATTAGGTATCGCCGCGTCCAAAAATGCCCGATCTATCAAAATATGATAACGGTTTTTCACTGCGTTTAACCCCGTAACGGAAAATCGCACCCAAAGTCGAAAATGGCACTTTTTTGCCATTTAAAAAAATATAAAAAATTCTATAAAAAGTGATCAAAAGGTCGTACAGTCCTAAAAATGATAACATTGTAAACGTCATCAAAATCCGCAAAAATGACACCACCCACAGCTCCATACACCAAAGTATAAAAAAGTTATTAGCGCCAGAAGATGGTAAAATCCCCCCAAAAATTTTTGTACAGGTTTTAATTTTTTTAAATGTATGAAAACTTTATAAAACCTATATAAATTTGTTATCCCCGTAATCGTACCGACCCAAAGAATAAAGTAGACCTGTCATTTGGGGAGTATAGTGAAATCCGTAAAATCCAAGCTCACAAGAATACGGCACAAATGCGTAATTTTACCAATTTCACTGCATTTGGAATTTTTTTCCCGCTTCCCAGTACACGGCATGGAATATTAAATACCACCATTTTGAAGTGGAATTTGTTACGCAGAAAATAAGCCGTCACACAGCTCTGTACATGGAAAAATAAAAAAGTTACAGATTTTTCAATTGAGGATAGATTCTAGCATCCACCTGCCTGTCACTGAACTTTATCTAGCATTTACAACCTTTTACTTAAGCTCGGTACTGATGCAAGTGCTCCCTTCTTTGCCAAATTGGAATTTTCAAAAGATTAAGTGAATCATTGTTCATCGGCTGTAGATGACTGCAAAGAGGTAAGAAAACAAAACAAGTAAATGCTGGATATGGGAGATGCCCTGCTATAAAACAAATATGGACAATATTCTGCCTAAAAGGCTTACACCGCAGAAGAATACTCAGATGGCTCTGCTGTTTATCTTGCCAGAATCTTAGCCACAATAAAAAAAGAGAAAAGCATAATGCGACACTTATTTATGGCTGATAGGATGATAATACCTAGACACTGCCATACTGAAATAGCTGAAAGGGTTTTGAATGGCGACAAAAACTAGAAGACATAATGAGAATGGAGGAGGCCCTGTGATATTCTGTAACCTGAGTTAGGCTTACAATAAACCTTTTAGAATTGTTGATACTGTAAAAAAAAAAAAAAAAAAAAGGAATATAATCCATTATGGTTGTACGCTGTAATTACATTGCTTTCTTTCATACAATGGATTTCTTTGGCTAGTTCATGATACATTGCTGTAAGTAACATAGGGTGTCCTCTTGTGCCAAACAAGAAGTACAAAGTAGGTAGGTTTCATTGTTACAAGTGGGTGTGGCAATTAAGAATTCAAAGATTTATATTCCAACATGATACTACAATATATATCAAGACCCTAAAAAGTGCTTGATGATCCTGTGGCCAATCATTTCTTTTGTAATAGCTGGTAAAAGAATAATCCAACCAGATTTTTGTGAATATATATGTATGCAGTGAAGCTTGTTTCAGTGTCATTTATTATCAGGTCAAAGTGTCACTTAGTTGTGCGTTGGACCTCTGGACACAATGTATGGACATATATAGTAGCATAGGCACTTTTTCTTTATATTGTTATTTCCGCCAATAAAGACGGATACATTCATGCGGTATGCTTATGGATCATTTTCATTACACATTCAAAAGATGGTTTCTTTTCTCATTGACACAACACAGTAGAACCAAAAGTAAAGTCAGTAATAAAAGATTTACTGGAACATTTGTTAACACAGAATTTCTGTTTTTAAATGTAAAGCTACCATCTTGCACACAAAGATGGACAGAACCATTTCCCAAGACTAATATGGACACAATAAATATGGACTTGTACATACAAGATCTGTGCACAAATTTGCCCCACGTCCATAAAAAAAAAAATTACATTTAACAGTGCAACATATACATATATAATTATATAATTTAATTATTTTACTCAACATGAGATATGAATGTACGTACTAAACACAAGCAACTACCTTGGTTATGTACATATATAATATTTATAGATATTTATATTTTATTCACTGATATGTACAGAATTCTACACATAAAATTCAGAAAGGCACAATTGTCTATACAACATATACAAAAATGGCAGGAGCAGACAAAAAAACAAACAAAAATACGACAATTATTGGTCAAGAGTTCATGATTGCACAAGTTATGTGTAAGAAAAATGTGCTTTAAAGATAAACGAGGTTTGTAAATTAACCTCAAAGTCTCTATACCCCCCTCCCACAAACAAGTAAAAAAATACTGTAACTCAGATGAAAAGGAGTAGATTTTAGGTTGCTATAACCAGTCTGCCTTCATCATCATCACTGCTTGAGTCGCTGAGCTGCACTGTGCTCTGTCTGGAGATCAGCTCAGTTCTTCTCTGATGTCGAAGGGGTGGAAGAGTGTGACCTATAGACTGCCTGTTTGGAACTTGAGAATGCACTTTTACAGAAAGATCTGGTTTTGCAGAGGTCTTAATCTGGCTGCCACTGATGTCATGACCCTGCTTACGCTGACTGTCTCTTTCAGTACTCGTACCACAAGTTGTAGCTCTTTCTTCCATGGAAACAGCTTCATGTGATGCCTTTGAGGATTCCTGCATCTTTGATGAAACATGTAAGGATTCAGTTGGCTTCATATTTTTGGCATCTGCCCCAGGAATGTTGGGTACACCCTGGCAAGGTGCTGTGCTACATGATGGAGATCTATCAGAAACTCCTTGGCTGTCGACAGATAGTGGACTAATAGATGGAATTAAAGTAGGCAATGCTATGTTCAATATTTGTAGGCCTGGAATGTGAGCTTGAGGACTAGGGTTGTTCTGGGAGCCTGGGCTTGTTGCTAAAACTTGCAAACCAACCGCGTTCAGAGTTAGTCCTGAGGGATGAATTTGTGGAGCAATGCTCGGGTTTGAAAGACCTAATATATTTACAGTTTCCATGCCAAGTGTCTGAATGGGATGTAAGCTTGATGGACTTAATCCAGGCACGTTTACTTGACCAATTGGAATACAAGGTACAACACCATTTACTTCTGCTACACCTATTGAATTTGATGTATTTGGTACTTCTGCAGGCTTGTCACTATGAGCACTGGCAGTTCTATGAATTACCCCAACAGCTGGTATAGTCAGCTGTACCTGCCCAGCTGGAAAGGGTACAAATGTGGAGTATGCCGTTAATCCAGCAGGGACAAGCTGAATTCCTCCTACTGGAATCATGCTGTAGGGAGACCTTACAGGTTGTTGTGAATGTAAAGGCAAATGACTGAACAGATGCGTAGGTGCTGTAGATATTTGAGCAGCCCGTTGAGTCGTGTCTACTGGTATAGGATGGCGACCATCTGAGTCTGTTACTGACGAATCCATGGTCTGTGTGCTCCGGTCTACTGGAGAACATGGTGTATTAACAGGTAGAGAGTCCTGTAACCAGAAAAAAAGTCAATGAAATATATATAGTTTTAGTAATAAAGCTACTTATATCCAAAATTAAACGTGACCTCTTAAAATACTATACAGCTAAATAATCGGTCATGGAAATTCAGAGTAGAACAGTTACACTTTTTAGACCCAACCATGCAAATGCTTTACATAAGAATGTGTCCTGTAGAATGTCACTTGTGATTTTTAGATATATTTTAATTTATTTTCTTAATATTAATTTTGCCATTTGAGAGTAAGGGAAAATAAAACAATTATGTTCAGTAAACTTATCAATTTTACAGTTTTTTACTTCCTTTCCTATGATTAAATATAATCGATATCAAGTTGTCCAGTGTATATAAATAAATGATAGTTGTGAAGTGAAGTTTTGGGTAGTTGATGAATACAGTTTACCATGTGCAGCTTTATTTATCACGCTCTAGCTAATCTTATGGTTTACAACAATTGGACAAGTTCTGCTGTAACTACTTCATGGGACAATGGCCTGTGTCCCAGCTGTTGAGCCTGCTCTTTAAAAAACAAAGAGAAAACAGCACAAATGGCACACATGCAATACTAAACAGGAGATGGCTTTATGGGATTTTTCTTTTCAGAACGCACTGTACACTAGCAAAGTAAAGGGCAAGGCTTGGAAATGGAGAGGTGTGGTAAACGTGTTTATTTGTGAAGGCGTGTGGGTGGACTGTGTTCAGAACAGATCAGTAAAAGAGAGATTCAGATTCAAACTTGCTGTAGTCAGCATCACAGCAATATATTGTATGGGGTTAGATAGAAGCGGTAGTGGAAAAGTATTTGCAAAGAATGGATATATCAGAAGTGTCTAAGAGAAGAACGGTTGTAGTTGCTCATGACAACCATTCACAGCTCAGCTTTCATTTTCCCAAAGTTGTTAAAGCTGAGCTCTGATTGGTTTCCATGGGCAACTAAAAGAGTTCTGCTCTCAGACACTTCAGATAAATCTCCCCCAATAACTACATGTGCTCTCACAGCTTCAATACTAGACTTTATAATGAAATGATGGTGATGCTACCCACAGCCCGACCACATCCCACCTAATTAAACACTAAAAAGGAATGAGGCCTTTTTATTAGTTGGAAGTAGAGGGCTATTTGAAGGTAACCTGTCAGAAGAAAGTGACCTAATAATCCACTACCAGTAACCTCTTAACGTACCTTAACACTATGTTTCTATCCAGTGAAGTGATATGAATTGGTTGCATAATGCCACAGAGGCTGAAGTGAAGCTCTTGCTACTTGAAAACGCCCCCTTCCTTTTGATTGACATCATGCACCAGACTTTAGGAGGGCCGGTTAATGTAGTCACTGGACACAGGGAAGTCAATTATAGTGAAATCTATATTCTTAAACAGGGAGAGCTTGACTTCAATGCTAACCTCTCCTTCTCTATTTGTTATTAATACAGGGAGGTTAAACATTCATTTTGGTTAAATTTGTGTATATCTAATGTGTTTGGGCATCAGAAGATCCCATCTCTGGGATCATACCAATAAAGCTAGTAAACACTGCAGTACATAGCCCTCTAAATTCAGGACCAAGCTTAAAGTGGTCCGGCATATTCATGAAGGGGCGGCCCGAGGATGGAGCCTCACAGTCACTGCCAACCTATGGTGTGGGAGGGGCAATCCAGGGGAGAAGGTACAGAAAGGGGAACACCTCGGACCACCCCCCATGAATATGTCGGATCGCTGTAAGCTTGGTCTGTTGATTGGAGTGTTGTCGCTTTGTAGTGAAGGAAAAGTGTTATGATTTTACTTTTTAGAACACCTCAGGTGTTTTTGGTTACCTGTAAAATTTGTAAAAACAGAGGTAGTTCATTAAAATCTGGAAGCAGTATGGCTGATGTTATCAGAATTCCGCATAAAAAATTACCATCAGAAGAGTGCATGTATGTTTTTAAGACTAATCTCTTGCTTTCGTTAAAACGCTGACACAAAAGTAAACAGTCTCAGCAAGAATGGATCACAAATACTCATTCAGCAGCAATGTGCTGAGAATATCTCAACTATGAGTTATTAATAATCTTGGAAAGGTCTGCCTATTTTCTCCCCATGGGAACATTAACATTTCAATAAAAAACACAATGAAATCAAAACATTCTAACAAGTCCTTCACAGGAAAGGTTTCCTTTCATCATCTGAGATTATTGAAATCATGCAATATGTAATCTCCCTGAATGAGTGCAAATCTTAACACAGGAAAAATGGAATTTTCAGATACTAATACTTAACAAGTGTTGTGCTTCAGTAAGTAAAAAAAATCATGCTGGTGAATTTATAATCAGAATAAAGTCTTTAAGACCTACTAATGCTAGTAAATGTTATGCGACTCCCTACCTATTCTACCCGTGAGTATATTTTAGAACCAAATCCCTTTTCAGATCATTTTGGCCTAAATAGTCAAGAGGTTAGTGCTGGCTCTGGTTGCAATAGTAACCCATCTAATGGCCGTGTTCACTGTGTAAAACTTGGCCTGAACAAGACGTTTTTCTGTTTGCCTAGAGGGACCCAAATTGTGGCTGAACAGAAGCAGAGGGGGTAAAAATATTGTGCATAATTTTTTTAACCCATTCTAAAACGTTTATTATACAGTTTAATGTATTCATTAAGCCTCATTGCTTTAGTTAAACATATGCTTTGTTGACATATATCAATATGTATGTTTGTATCTTCCACGCGCTATTGCTGGTTAACATTCAGGATTTTGAAATGTCACCTTTACAACTTACATGTGATGCGGTGAGGTTTTTAGACTCCAATGCATCTTCAGCATCTGGATAATCGATAGACATCTGATGACAGAGGGATCTGGGAGATGATGTTTCGCTTTTAGTAAGTGCAGCAACCTGCAGAACATCATCTCCTTTCTCCTTGTGACTCCCTGGCTTGCAAATAGTTGATGTAGTTAATGCCGTCATCTTGGTGATCAAAGCTTTAGGAAGAATATCCATTGAATTAGCTCGGGAAAAAGCAAGTGTAACTCTGCTATCTTCATCAGTGCTAGATGCTTCCTGCTGGCTGTTTCGGAACGGGTAATGTTGAGGACTTGCTGTAACAGATGGAGTAGCAGAAATAACAGAATCTGTTTGACTGTCTTCATCCTCATCCTCATTATCATTGTCATCATCTTCTCCCCCATCTGAATCATCACCATCAAATCCTGACCGTTCCTCAGTAAACCGCTGTCTTTCACCTGCACAGAATAGTAGACAAAAAGGTAAATTTACATCAGTGGGTGAAATAGTTCACACTTGTATCAACACTGGCTGTGTGCTGAGACAGTAAAGTGGGTTACCACATAAACATAATTCAATAATCTAGAGCTATGAGCTGCAAGACTGTGGAACGCTCTGCCACAAGATGTTGTAAAGGCTGAAATTTGAACATGTTCAAGAGGGGCCTAGAGGCCTTGCTGGAGAGCAGTAATATCACATTATATAAGAAAAAACATTTTGTGATTAGTTTCTGTTGATCCAGGGAGTGATTCTGACAATAGAGATGGAATTTTTCCTGCTATGGGCCAACTGGTATTAGCCTTGAAGGGTTTTTGCATTGGGATATTTAGGCACAAAGGACCAAAGAAATAAAAGTACCTTTTAATAGATATCCTCAGTGGTATGACAAACCCAGAGTCTATTGCTACTACCCAGCTGTTTTGTACTGACAAGACAGCCAACACACTCTCTCTGATTAGTGACATTGCAATAAAACGATGTTCCTTTATATACCACATGACACAAAAAAAAAAAAAAAAAAAAAATTTAAGTTAAGAAAATTGATACCTGACAACCCAGATCAACAGTGATAAGTGCACCCTCATTACATCCCCAGCAACCTGAGAAGATCTATGGCACAGTAACGGAAGCAATGCTGCTGGAATGTGCTCAATTTCACTGCACTTTGCCACCGGCTAAATCATGTTACATAAACAAAAATGGCCCATTATGTGAGCACCTCACACAGTAGCATAATGAAGATGAATATAGCACTGGCAATTCATCATTTTTTTCCCATATAGTCAATTTAGTATATTATAAATCTCTCTTGCCTTTCACGGACACGAAAATCACAACTGAAAGAAAACTTTTCACTTATTCAGTTATTAGCCTCCTAATTTGAAAATGTCTATTTTGGTGATACAACCAACTTTTCAAAATTAGAATATTTTTAATTTGGAACACAAACATAATTAAAAATCTTCGCCAAATTTCATTTTTTTTTTCATTAATAAATTCTAAACATATTGGGGCAGATTTATCAAGTGTCTGAAAGTCAGAATATTTCTAGTTGCCGATGGCAACCAATCACAGCTCCCCTTTAAAATATTCATGAGCACTGGTAAAAGCTGAGCTGTGATTGGTTGCCATGGGCAACTAGAAATATTCTGACTTTCAGACACTTGATAAATCTGCTCCATTGCCTAAATTTCTCAAGTAACATGAAGTAGAATGTGTCACGAAAAAAAAAACTCCCTGGAGTCCCTGGATATGTTAAAGCATTCCAAAATTATGACCGCTTGTAATGACACGTCAGATTATTTAAAAAATGGCTGCGTCAGAAGGTGCAAAATGGCCAAGTCATTAAGATACTGACTTTCACTCATCTGATAAAGTGATAAACTTGCCATGTTGAGGTTTAAGAGTGCCTTCACACGTGGCATGTACAACCACAATGCAAACTCCTAGGGACGGGGCCCGATTCCATCTGCAGCTAGGACCATATGACCCTTTCACTTTTAGCCGTTTTCTTTAAAAGGAATGGTAGCCGATGGGGTAAAATGCACTTTTGTACAGGAAGGCTTCACTTTACATAACAAGAAAGTGGTGTAGAACTTTTAAGACTTCTAACTTTTAATAGATGTACAGTTACACTGCCCCCACACTTAAAAAAAAAAAGTTGATGTAAGGTGACCATCCAGTTTAAAACTTAAACACCATCCTTGCCCTTTTATCTGCAAGATCTGAAAATTCTGAGCCAACTTGTTTCTTAAAAATACCTTCATTGCAGTCTGAGCTCTATTTTTCTCTCTTGTTCACTGAATGCTTTCCTGCCTAGACGTATACGCCGCATTCTGGCCGTTTTACTAGCATGGGAGCTTATTGCATTTCATTTGGCCATAGGGTTCAATGTATAACACTATGCTTCAAGTGGAGGTAGCTATAGCCTGTAGCAATGAAGAGGTCTATTGGCAGGTATATTTGTTTTAGTGGAAAAATATTTTGGGACAACCCACTTGACTCAATCTGGAGTTTAAACATAGCAAAAAATCTGTATGGTTTGTAATTTATGACTTCCTGTCCAGTCTTTCCAGTTAACATGGACCTGAAAATCATACAATATTGTTGTATGTGAGAGGTTCTCTTTATATTATGGCTATACAGATTATTAAAGTTCTGTATCAGAGAAACAGATATTTAATTGACGGCCATAAAGAATTGCCATGCTTCAATCTTTAGTGAGTGTGTGGCTATGGCTATGGCTTGTGGCTATTACCCTGCCCACCTAAGGAGCCATATGCCCCATGTAGGTGGGGATACAGAATAAGTGGCTGAGGCAGTGCCTGGCTGAAGCCTTATTGTTTATAATTACTGGTACTCAACAGAGCTACAGTAGATGCAAGATAAGTATACAAAGACAGGAAAAAGAATATAATTCTATTGGCTTTACAACTGAAGCCATGAGAGGTTTCCAAAGTCCTCTTCCTGGTCTACAGCTCATCTGACATGAGTTACCTGGTCAAGCTCTATCTATGGAATGACATTGAACAAATAGCCTGTGACAAATCCTGACCTCCCAATTGCTTCTGCTCCCCTGAAGCAGCACAGCTGCCTATGTTTGTGGACAAAACTTAGCTTACAAAATAATTCTCTCTTTGATCCACAGCACTGAGTAAAACTAAATAGGCCTTTGGTTCTGGGTGAATGACAGCAGACAGTCGCTCAGTGCACATCCCTTTCAAGTCAGCTTTTAAATTGTACATACTCCTTGTCATCCGAGGCATCAACCTCACAGAGAAAGGACTTGTTTCCTTCACTGAATAAGGCATGAACAGTTAAAACACAAGCAGTTACTCTAACTCTTTACATCACTTATCACTCTGTAGCATGCAAACCCATTTCTCATGTTGCACAAGGTAACAATAAGGACACTTTCAGCTTGGTGAACTAATGACAAACAAATGACTTCAAGCCTTTAAACACACGGACATGATCATGTAATGACCCGGCAAGTTATTCTTCCCATACGAACAATAAAGATATTTGTCTGTCTATAGATCTTTCATCTATCCAACCATTTATTGTCCATGTCACAAGTTAATATATGTCAATCAGCCATAACATTAAAACCCAATACTGTGTTGCCCCCCTTTTACATTTGCACATCTTTGGCTCTTCAGGGCATTAGTCATCTCTTAGCTGTATGCTAGGGACTGCGGTAACAATCAAATTGGTAGGGCTTTGACCATTGGAACCACCACAAGAACAAGGGCTCTGTGTTCCCCAAATAAATGTAGTGTCCACATGCGCAAGGCTGCTCCATCGATCTCTATGGTACTGCCATATAAAGAGCTCAGTTTCCCTCATTCGTCACACAGCAGTGAAAGGCATGATATAGAACATGCAGTATCTACAACTCCATGAATTTGGGTTACATGGGATTACCAAGCAGTACAAGAAAGGGCCTATTTCCCAGAATTAACCGGTGGCATGTACTTTAAAATAGCATGGAACACTCTTAGCTGTGTGCAACCAAATAAAAAACACAGCTCACCCAATCACCTACAGTCCTCTATATATCCTCCGATGTTCCTCAGCACATAGACACCAATCCATATTTAATGCACGGTTCCCGGCACTCAAAAAAACATACTAAACAACAGCAAATGGTACTTCTTTATTCTTTGTATACTAACAGGTTGCAAGTGGAAACACATAAAAGATCAACTCATCTTCCTCATGATAAAGCACCAGTTATTTTAAGTTCTTCCAAGAGTTTTGGGAGTGCTGGGAAGATGTGTGGTCAGATGCCTTCTTCTGAAAGAGGGCTCTACCATTAGGGAAAATTGCTGTCATGAAGGGGTATATCTCTTCAACAACAGTGCTGAAGGAGGACATATTGTACATGCAGTCATATCAACCCTTCCACCACTTCATACCAGGGAAAACCCCACAGAGGATTTTCTGAATAAGCTGTCCCCAGCATAGTGATCAGTCCCTGGTGGCACTTCTCACGAAACCACCCTTAATCTGTCAATTCTTGATGTTATGGATGAACAATGTTTATATGAGATTTCCAGATTTCTTTATCACAGTATCATTATATTCACCCTTTTAAATTACAGGTATTTCCCATGCCTTAGAAACCTCAGAGAAATTCTTGGTCTCTTAGAGTTCGGTACTCTGAGACTTGTCAATCTACATACCTGTAAACTCTCCTCCCAACTAAAACAACTGAAAAGCATTTAATGTCATATATAAGACAGAATATGAAGAACTCTGCAAAAACCAGAGAAATAAGTACAGGCAGTCCCCTAATTAAGGACACCCGACTTACAGACGACCTGTAGTTAAAGACGGACTCCTCTGCCCACTGTGATCTCTGGTGAAGCTCTCTGAATGCTTTACTATAGTCCCAGACTGCTATAATCAGCTGTAAATTGTCTGCAATGAAGCTTTATTGATAATTCTTGGTCTAATTACAGCAAAAAAATTTGAACTACAATTGTCACTGGGACAATTGTCTGGATCTACAATTATAAAATATACAGTTTCGACTTACATACAAATTCAACTTAAGAACAAACCTATGAAACCTATCTAGTATGTAAACCGGGGACTGCCTGTATAATGTAGAAGGGATCTTACCTTCCCATTTTCACTTTCTCTAAATATTTTGTGTTTGTTTTAATTTCTTTAGTGTTAATCTTTTGTGTTGTGTGGATTGCCAATTTGCCCCTGTGCAATCTAACCTCTGTCTCTTTTTTGCTTTTAACTGATTCAGCTTCAGTGACCTAACACCCCTCTTCAGCAAACAGTGCCATGACCTCTGACCTCAGCAAGCCCAACAGTACTAATTACAACTTAATCTCCTTGAACTCACAGTACATTCAGGGATGAAATACCTCTTGCCAATGACAATGGCAGACAGACAATATTGCAGTGCATTTGCTCTGCTCACAGGTTTTCCTTCACGTTAACATAGAAAAGGCAAAAACAACAATAAAAAATACCCACTGCAATAAAAAACTAGAACTTGGAAGCCAGGCAATCTGCATAAACTACAAATGGATCTCAGTGCATGTAGTAATAATGAAGATGGTAGGTACTGAGTTACAAAGGCACAAATGTAATCATATGTGTTTTGCTTTCTGCATCAACTGGAATGCAAAGTTGCAATATCATGCCATCAAATGAGTAAACTAACCCACCTGAAAAGGACAGCTATAAGAGGCCACAGAGTTAGGCTGTTACAGTGAAGCAGTACATAAGCAATAACTGAAGTACAATTGTATTGTAGTATATGCTGTAAGAGAGTCAATTCACCCCCCTATTTCTTGAATGCTTATATAAGTAAATAAACAAAATCATAAACATGTTTATCCTTGGGTCCCAAAATACCAAATCTATTTAAGTATAAATCAATAATCCCATACAATGAATGCCTTATTACAAACAAAAACATCCAAATGTTTGAGTTTTTATAAAAATTCAAAGGTTCATTCAATTCATTCAAAGGTTGGTTATCCATTTCTCAAAATTAATTAAATGTAAATCGAAAATGTTAACTGGTCCCAAAAAACATGACACCTTACACTGTTACGTTCACCAAAGTACAAAGATATGATTTGAATATGATGAATATGAATATCGTAATACAGATAATTTTTTTAATAGATTCATTTGTTTAAATTACATAAATTGGAATGTCCATGATTGTACATCTCCAAATAATAAAGGGAATAAGTTATTTGGGCCGCACATTAAGAGCAGTAAAAAAGAAAAGAAAAAAAAAGCCCAACTGTGGTTTTACTGCATTCAGATTAATTAATTCCCTATACCCATTATGTTACAATGGGGCCTCTAAGAGGTACAATGTTTTCACCATGAAGAAAGTTGTGCTTTTGGTGATAACCAGTGTCAATATAGTTCATAAATTCATTAGGATTGTTACAAAAATAAATAGTTTTTACAAAAAAAACCCCTCACAATTATTGCAGAATATAAATCAAAGTAAAGCGCCTATTGTCAACTGGTGTCAGTTCCAAAAGGTACAGACATTCGCTTTTTAGTTGCTTTTACGCTTTTCAGCACAAGGACCTTGCTATTATCGTCAGATTATATATAGACATCCAATCTCTAGCTCACTAAGTGATACAAGAAATGATTTTCATGACATCAGACAGAAACCTATTTAGGGCCTGTAGGAGCTGACCTTTGAGGTATTCTAGAACTGTCGTCCTTAATAAAGCTTGCAAACAAAACAACTGGTGTCAAGAATAAACACAGCATCCTACTAATACGTCATAAAGACCCATTTATAGTAATTCTAGTAAGTGTCAAAAAAGGTCCCAATGTTGGGCAATTCAGTAGTGGTCATTCTGCTAGGTCCATAATGAGCAATAAAATTTAGTATTGGACCTGGCAAGAGACTGTTCAAAACCACCATTTTTAAAATATGCTGGGCTACTGGAACAAAGAACTTTGGCATCTGGAGTATTGCATAAAAGGTTCCAGAATAAAAGCTGGAAACCTGGGCATAGCTCACATACCCTAGAAATTTTGACTGGGTATCCAGCTGACAAGAAGCACATGTCAATCTCAGGGACTGACCCCACGAATAACATTTCATAACCAAGTTCTGATTACACAATTGGAAACCATAAAAAAAGAATTGTTTCCAGTTAAAGAGGAACAACTATCCGCAAGTGTAGTTCCACAATATCAAATATAGAATGCGGGAACTCCTTCATCTACATGTTCTCCTGAGTGACCTTTTCTAAGCCAAAGCTGCCTTAAGAAAATTGAAAGACCGGTTTCTACAAATGTAAATGTTACCTAGGGAGCCAAACTTTTCTGGTCCTTATAGATCACTTGTGGAAAAAAAAGACATCTGTCACTTCCCGGAAATGTATATTTTAGTAAATACTTGACCATAATTCTAGAGCATTATCTGTCAAAGTATCTGTCCTGTGGCAACTTCTAGCAGCTCATGAATAAAATGATTGTCTAAAAAATAACTTTGCTAAAAGTGAGCTGATTATCCATATGATTATACAGATTACATGACTATTGCACCTGAATATGGGATTTTTAGAAACTCAACAAATCATTGAAGTACACTGTAATAGATGTGCACTCTAAACAGGTGGCTTATTGCCATTCACAACTATGTAAGTGTAATGTGAAAGGAAGGAACACATGTGGACTGCATACTAACAAACAGCATAGGCAGAACATTCTGGAGCAGAATTGAAAGTTTAAATATATTTAGATATTTGACTAATTTTGAATGTAATGAGAATTTACCTAAGATGGTAATTGGCACAGATTTACCAAATTTACCATTAAAATCAAGCTAGGTATTATAGAAAAGGAAGCAAGTACATCAAGTCCAACCTTTAAGAATTAAATGTTTTTCCCTATTACAAGTGATATTTTGTGCTCTCCAGAAAGTCATCCAGGCCTCTCTTGAACATGTACATAGAGTCCGCCATAACAACCTCCTGCGGCAGAGAGTTCCATAGTCTCACTGCTCTTACAGTAAAGTACCTTTGTCTATGTTGATGGTAGAATCGCCTCTCCTCTAGGCGTAGAGGATGCCCCCTTGTCCTGGTCACAGGCCAAGGTATAAAAAGATCTTTGGAGAGATCCTTGTACTGTCCATTCAGTATTTGTACATTGTAATGAGGTCTCCTCTCAGTCGTCTTTTTTGTGAACTGAATAATCCCAAATTTTGTAATCTGTCAGTGTATTCTAATCCCTCCATTCCCCTAATAATCCTGGTTGCTCTCCTCTGCACCCGTTCCAACTCTACTATATCCTTTTTATACACTGGTGCCCAAAACTGTACACAATATTCCATGTGTGGTCTGACCAGGGATTTGTATAAATGCAAAACTACCGTATATACACGTGTATAAGCCGAGTTTTTCAGCACAAAAAATGTGCTGAAAAACGTCCCCTCGGCTTATACATGAGTCAATACTTGTAAAAAATAATTAAAAATGGACTAAAAAAAAAAAAAAACTTATTTACTCACCCTCCGGTGGCCCCGATGCGCAGCGCTGCTCCCCCGATTGCAGCTCCTCTTCTGGCTTCCCGGCTCCTCTTCTTGCTTCCGCGCCGTCTTCTGTCTTCTTTAACATGGTGCTGGGCGCCGCCATTGTTCTTCTCCTGTGCGGCGCCTAGTATGACGTCAGCAGCGCCTAGTATGACGTCATACTAGGCGCCGCACGGGAGAGAACAGTAGCGGCGCCCAACACGATGTTAAAGAAGACAGAAGACGGCGCAGAAGCAAGAAGAGGAGCCGGGAAGCCAAAAGAGGATCCGCGATGACATCGGGGGAGCAGCGCTGCGCATCGGGGCCACCGGAGGGTGAGTAAATAAGTTTTTTTTAAATTCTGGGCTGACTGTATACTACTGGGGACACGCTGTATACTACTGGGGGGCAGGCTGGGGTGGCTGTATACTACTGGGGGGCAGGCTGGGGTGGCTGTATACTACTGGGGGCAGTCTGGGCTGGCTGTATACTACTGGGGGCAGTCTGGGCTGGCTGTATACTACTGGGGGCAGGCTGGGGCAGGCTGTATACTACTGGGGGCAGGCTGGGGCAGGCTGTATACTACTGGGGGCAGGCTGTATACTACTGGGGGCAAGCTGTATATTATAGGGGACTGGCTGGCTATATACTTGGCTGGGTCTGTGACCAATGCATTTCCCACCCTCGACTTATACTCGAGTCAATAGGTTTTCACAGTTTTTGGTGGTAAAATTAGGGGTCTCGGCTTATACTCGGGTCAGCTTATACTCGAGTATATACGGTAAGTCCTTACCATGGGAATCTATTCCTCTCTTCCTTGGTTAAACTGTTGACACTCCAAAGAGAATTTACATCATTCCTCATTGTGTCTTCTATCAGGGGATTTTTATGGGTAAAGACAGTTGAGAAGGCGACATTCAGTAGATTGGCCCTTTCTTCATCTCCTTCCACCATGACCCCCATGTTAATCCTAAGAGGGCCCACACTCTCCGTTTTTAGTTTCTTATCATTTATATACTTGAAAAATGATTTGGGATTATTTTTTATCTCCCTGGCAATATTTCTCTCAGTCTCTATTTTTGCAGCCTTTATCTGCTATTTACAGGATTTATTTTTCTCATCGCTACCTTCGCGTTTTAGAACCTTAAACACCTTATTTTTCTTGCTTATTGCTCTCCTTACAAGACTTGGTAGCCACATTGGCTTTTTCTTGTTCCTCTTATACTTTTTCCCAAATGTTATGTTTCGCACAGGACTTTTTTTTTTTTTTTATAGAATATTTGTACAAAAATTCTCTTTTTTTTTTGGGGGGGGGGGGGGGTTGTCTTTGAGAACACTGTCCCAGTTTATGCCAATAAGGTCTTCCCTTAGTTGCTGAAAATTTGCCCTCCTGAAGTTTAGAGTGTTCGTTGCCCCTCCACTAACGCTCTTATTAAAGCATAATACAAAATCAATGATATAATGATCACTATTACCCAGGTTCACCTCAACCTGAAATTTTGATACCCTGTCAGGTCTGTTTGTTGGGATAAGGTCCAGCAGTGCCCCCTCTCTTGTTGGCTCCAGGACTAGTTGTGACAGGTAATTGTCTTTTGTTGTAGACAAGAACTTGCTGCCTTTGAAGGACCTGCAGGTTTCTGCCCCCAGTCAATATCTGGGTAATTGAAGTACATGATAAGTACTTCACCATGCTTTGAAGCCGCATCCATTTGACTTATCACCATTTTCTCTGCTGCCTCCATTATATTTTGAGCATTATAACAAACCCCTAGTAATATTTTATTATTCTTTTTTCCCTCCCCTTATCTCCACCCATAGGGACTCCACCAATGGGTCACCAATGTCATCTCACAGGACAGGCTTGAGTCAAGATTTCACATATAAACAAACACCTCCCCCTTTTTAATTTATTCAATCATTTCTAAAAAGACTATAACCATCTATAGTAACAGCCCAGTCATCGCTACTGTCCAGCCATGTCTTGCTGATACCCACTATATCATATTTGTGCTCTAACATTAAGAGTCCCAGTTCCTCCATTTTGTTTGTGACTTCTGGCATTTGTGTACATACACTTTATATGTTTTTCCCTATCCATATTCCTTTTGTTTATATTCACCATCTTAATCAAGCCTTCATTCCTCCCCCATGGACTATGACTCTTCCAAGCTCCCCATCTACACTTTCCTTTTGCCCTGCACAAGTTTAGTTGCCCTTCACCCCAGTCTCTAGTTTAAACACTCCCCCAACCTTCTAGCCATTTGTCCCCCAAAACAGCTGCATCCTCCCAATTGAGGTGCAGCCCATCCCTACTGTAGAGCCTGTAGCCAACAGAAAAGTCAGCCCAGTTCTCCATGAACCCAAAGCTCTCCTTCCTACACCAACTTTTGAGTCACTTATTTAACTCCCTGATCTCCCGCTGCCTTTCTGGTGTGGCACGTGGTACAGGTAGTATTTCGGAGAAAACTAACTTTGAGGTCCTTGTCCTGAGCATAGGGCCTAAATTCCTGAAATAATTTTTAAGGACCTTCCACCGACCTCTTACATTGTCATTGGTGCCAATATGGACCATGACCACTGGTTTCGCACCAGTCCCTCCCAGTAATCTGTCAATCCGCAACATGCCGAACCCGAGCACTTGGCAAACAACACACTGGGGGAGATCTATCAAGCTGTCTGAAAGTCAGAATATTTCTAGTTGCCCGTGGCAACCAATCACAGCTCAGCTTTCATTTTACCAGTGCTCATAAATATTTTAAAGGGGAGCCGTGATTGGTTGCCATGGGCAACTAGAAATATTCTGACTTTCAGACAGCTTGATAAATCTGCCCCACTGTTCGGTATGCACGGTCTTTGTGACAGATTGTGTTCCTCAAATAATAGAATCTCCCACTACCACCACCTGTCTGACCTTGCCTGTGCTCCCATTACCCTTTTTACTGGAGCAGACAGTCCCCTGGTTGATAGAGGCCATGCCTTGCTGCAGCATTGCTACCCCAGGGCTGATATCCCCCTCATCCGCCAGCTTGACAAACTTATTAGGTGCAACAGATCAGGGCTGCAACTCTTCCCTCTACCCCGCCTTCTACATGTTACCCAACTAGCTGCCCCCTCACTCTGCACCTCCATACTTCCATCCCCACACCCATCTTCCCCAGAGAGTTTGTGCTCCAGGAGCAGCAAACTTCGCTCCACATTGTCACTTGCCCGCAGCCTTGCCTGAAACGTATACACCAGGGACACTTACTCGTAGATCCAGGTACTGTGACTTAGATAACAATTATAAGAAGATTACCAATGTCTTCCTTCCAAAATCAACTTTTACAATTATGCTAATAAGCCACACATGCTATGGGGGGGGTGCCTTACCTGATCACCTCCTTGGGTCGGTCTTCCCACCTCCCACTGTTTGAAATCAGAGTAGGCAGAGGGAGGGGGAAATGCCAGGGTACAGGGTGATTTTTATTAAAGATTTCCTTTTAAGGCCAACTTTGTGCAAATAAGATCAATAAAACCTTCTGTATTAAGTTCCTGTAATAAATAAGGAACTTAAATAAGGAACTCAGTTGTTTTCTTGCACTGGGGGAGCAAAAGAGGGTCACAGGCAAAGAACATAGATGTACCTCTGCCCGCTCTGTGCCAGATGTGAGTAGAGAGTTTATTATTATTAAGGGGCTGATGTGGACATTTCATTAAAGAGGAGAGGCTGCTGCTGGACATTTCGCTAATGAGGGGACTGCTTTGGACATTTTGTTAATGAGAGGAGGCTGCTGGACATTTTATCAATGTCGGGAGGCTGCTTTGGACATTTTGTTAATGAGAGGCGGCTGATGTTGGACATTTGATCAATGTCGGGAGGCGGCTGCTGGACATTTGATCAATGTCGGGAGGCGGCTGCTGGACATTTGATCAATGTCGGGAGGCGGCTGCTGGACATTTGATCAATGTCGGGAGGCGGCTGCTGGACATTTGATCAATGTCGGGAGGCGGCTGCTGGACATTTGATCAATGTCGGGAGACGGCTGCTGGACATTTGATCAATGTCGGGAGACGGCTGCTGGACATTTGATCAATGTCGGGAGGCGGCTGCTGGACACTTGATCAATGTCGGGAGGCGGCTGCTGGACATTTTCTCAAGGTCGGGAGGCTGCTGGACATATTATGAATGTCGGAAGGCTGCTGGACATTTGATCAATGTCGGGAGGCTGCTGCTGGACATTTGATCAATGTCGGGAGGCTGCTGCTGGACATATTATCAATGTTGGGAGGCTGCTGATAGAGATTTAATGAGGGGAGACTGTTGGACATTTAATTGAACAGGGAAGGCTACTGGACATATTATTAAAAAGTAGTGGCTGCAATTCCACTTTTATATAGGGCTATAGAAAAAGGGTATTATAGTGTCCCTTTTTCTGTAGCCCCCTTCTTATGAAGAGAGACAACAGAATAGACTACAAAAAAAGCATAATCAGTAGGAGACTACAAAAAAGGGGGACTCTAAATGGGGCTACAGAAAAGGTAGGTTTCATAAAAAGAGGCAATTAAAGGGGGGTTACAAAAAAAGGGGGCACATGCAGGAAAGGGGGTATTATATGGGTTGTGGTTAGATATGGAGTATTTGAGGGGCACAAAATTGTTTTTTCAGGGACCATAGTAAGGGGGGTACACGACCCTGTCCCTGGAAAAAAATTTTAAACACAGCCAGTTCCTGGATACAAAAAGGATAGGGATTACTGATCTACAGGATTAAAATATATTTCAATATTATAGGATTGTGGAGATGCTGTATTCTGAATAACTGTAAAAAGTACAGTTTGTGTTGTCAGGTACTACTCATACAAAGTGTGGGGCTCCCACAAGTGGATTCACATGTACCCTGATGAAAGTGCCTTAAATTCTGAGAAAGATTTACATGTTGTTTTATATTTGCTTTGGTAAAATGCAAGATAAACGGACCAAGTCTCTGTACATATCCAGATTTATCTTACCACATTATATACTTTCAGAACCATATCATGACAACCATAAGATCCTGCAAAATGCCACATATGATTGATTGTCAAAATAAATGTAAAAGTTATTCTTTGTAGTGATTTTTCATCTTACTCTGAAATCTATGTGGTAGTAGTTAGAAAATCTGTTTACGTCGGCTCAGCCTACATAAAAGGTTAGTGGACCCAGGTGCTTTATTTCTACAGAAGAGGGCTGAGCTGTCTCAACGTGTCAAAAGTAACAAAGAAAATGATCATTAATAAGATACAAATTGAACTATTATCAAAATACATGAGCTATCACTTATGGAAAAAAACAGTAAGATCGGTTCACTGAGCCAGATAGAAACCCAGTGTAGATTATAATGGGTGGAAACAGGAAGTAACTGCTTGTAAAGCAATACGTTTATATCATTCTTCTACCGAAGTATGAATAGAAATTATCTAGTGATTCCAGCAGACTTTAACTAATTTAGAGTCTTAAAAGTACAGCTGACAGATATACACGTGTCATCATCCAGTTTTAAAGTTTAAGACAATCTTATCAGTAAAACACCTGGATGGCTTTTATTGCATATAAACAAATGAAGTCCATCTGAAGTAATATGTTTTATCGAAAGGAATGTTCCCACCTTGGACTTCAATGATATATATCTCTACAGAATATGCAGTACATGTCTAAAACCTAAAAAAAGAAAAAAGGGATATCCTGACATTCCTAGTTTGTCCCCAGGTGGAAAAACAATAGGGTGGTGCCAAAAAAAAAAAATTCTCATAGGTGCAGATTTTATTGATTTTGAAAGGACTCAGAAGTGCTGCTTGGCTGGCTATGGAAAACGCATTGAAGTAAATGGTAAGCACATGCATGTTTAAAGGAATTCTATCATATGTCCAAGCATGATAAACTGGGACACCAGGTTTATGATAACCAGGCGGCACTGTAAATGTCGTAATCTTCATATATTTGTTATCCATGGCCTTCTTCCTTATCACCGTTTAAAATTATGCTAATGAGCCATAAAGGCTCTGGGGGAAGTAACCTGAGCTGGAGCACTTACCCCTCCCACTGTGTAAGATTACAGCAGGTAGAGTGAGGGGGCCAAGGGATCTGGAGGAAGGGTGAGAGAGTGTAACAGCCTGTGTGGCAAGAGCACCCCCCCACAATGCTTCTGGTTCATTAACATAATTCTGAAAGCTGATTTTAGAAGAAAGGAGACATGTATAACAAATATAATGTTACCACAGTCAAAGTGTCTGCATCTATGAGTAATTGTCCCAGTTTATCATCCACTTATTTTAATGTTAGTATAATCCAATCTGTTTTTAAATACTTTTCTACATGGGCTATGTTTTACCACAGCAGAAGAAAGACTACTAGTCAGCTGAATGTCAAGCAAATTCCTGCCAATATTTACTTGAAAGGTGCCCTGCAGCACTGCATGGAAAGTCTTTGAAGCATGTGCACTTTTTTGATCTCACATGGTTCAAAAAACACAAACCACATTTGATCAAAATTCAGGATCTGAATTGAATCCAAGCTGACAGCAGAAATGACAGGTTTTATCAAGCTTCACTATTATAGCTAAAACAAAAACATTTTTAGATGCATTTTACAAAATTGACAGGCTCCTCATCTGAGAACTTTCATGTATATGATAACACCAGTGCTAAGAACTAACTAGTATTATTAAACATGTCATTTCTTGTGAATAAGCACATCCAGCTTTAATCCTAGCACAGGGATATCTAGCAGCTAGGCTACTAAAGAACTTAATTCACCTTATATAAAAAAATACGAACATGTCCTATGTAAAAAGTAAGGTAATAATAAATTAATTGTTTAATGAAATTTATTAATTTAACTTATTGTTTAATGTGTGAATATGTTTTATTTTACAAACAATAAGAAGTAAAGAAGTGCAGTATTACATGAAATCTGCGTGGCTCCTATTGGTGGCAAAGACTGCCACCTGCTGGGACAGTAAAGTAATATCCATTTAATGTAACTAAACACAAGAACTTCAAGAATCATCATCTCTTATACAAAATGACAGATGAAAATGTAGGAGCATTTATGCAGTTCTAGAGGAATGTAAATAAAGTGGAAGCCTCCATGCACACAAGATGGGAAGACCAGCTTTAAAGGCACTACATAGGGACAAATGGAGATTACATAAAATATAACAAAAGGCCACATTCATATTTTTGATATTTTCAGCATATACTTCAAGAAATGTATCCATAGGCAAATACTGATAGGTATATGTTGTTTCCAGCAGAAAACACAGGATAGAAACATGCAGCAAGCTGTGCCTTTCCATTTTGCTCCCTCACACTGAGCAACCAATTTTCTCAGTGAAGTCCATTGAAGGCAATGAAGGACGGATGCAACGTATTGCATTCAACCCCAGCCTATGCTGAGTGTACATTCTGTGAGGTCAACCATGAGAGCCTATGCCATTTGAGGAAGGAGTAGTAAACAGCACAACGTATCCCACTGTATGTGCTTTAGTTGGTTAGGTCCTAGCCTTCCGTTGTAAAGATACATAGGGAAGCAGCCCCACCTATCCTTACAACAGTGGGCTAAAAACGAGATATGCTGTAGTCTGCAAATTAATAAATAAAAATTCAAATGAAAAGAACTAAAATATTGAAATAATACTTATTTTTAATGAATTATAATAAAAATGTTAATTCATTTTATTAATTTACAGAATATCATCTATTAAAAATGGTAATCTGCTTTGTCCAGGGATTGTGTCCAGGATAGAGAATGTGAAATAGGATATTCCCAGTTGCATTTTGTCATGCTAAATGGTTCACCTGGCCTGACAGTTTATCACATATTAACATTCCTCACATTGCTGCCCAGTACTTAGGTGACACAAGCCTCAGAGGGTGTGTAGCAGATAGCCATGGGGATGATTCTACACACAAAAGGTAAAAGTGTGCAACTGTTTACCAAAGCTAAACACAAAGAACATGGCGATAATCTGCTCACATCCTGAGCACCATTTCCTAAATATACCATCAAGCGCTTCATAATCACATTTTTTTGTTTTTATTTAAATTAGAAAAAAAAATCTTGGATGCTTGGGCTATGTATCTAGATATATTAAATGGTAAAAAAAACAAAGCATGTTTGGGCTCTGGAGCCTTCTGAAGCCTACCCCCCAGATAAAGGATTCAAAGCAGAAATGCACAACAGGATGTCATCATCCTGGAGTCTTCCTGTGGCAATGCACTAGTAAGTTATCAACTTTCACTTCGAGCCTTGCAGTTGTTTACTATACTTTGTGTTCCCTGTAGCGTTGCTATCGTTACTATGCTTTCATATTTATCAAGTTGCATCTCTTATGCCCTGTGTGTACAGTTGTGCTTCCGCCCTAGTGAAAAGGTGCACTTAGTTTTGTCACTTATCTGATCAAATATCAGCCGCCTTTATAAAAAAAAAAAAAAAAAAAAAAAGGAACACGGATGCAAAGATCGATGATAGTTATCTTTGGAATATTGGAATATATTTTAAGATGGATGTTTTTTAATTAAAAAAGAAGTAAAATGTTTATATTTATAAATGAGAATGAAAGAAAACAATCCTTTAAAGGGGTTTTCCCACAAAAGATTAGACAAAATTCTCCCATCTCAATCCCCTAGTGATGTTAACACCATACTTTACAATTTAACTCAGTTTTATTGCTGTTTTATCTCCTATCACTCCCCAGGCTGCTCAGTGCAAAGTTCCAGGGTGTGGGCAGGGACTCTCTGAGCAGATACATTATGATCCATCTAGTTCTGTGGGGTAACAATCTGGTTACATTATCAGTGTACAGGTGTATATACACTTTCATCTGACATTGTACTAATAACTGACACATAGAAAGAGAGAGATGAGACAGGCATCTCATGGATCTCGTGAAACTCTCATCTATTACACACTATCAGCTCTGCTACATCTGTGTTCTCACCGATATGTGCCTGCCTCCCCCTTCCCCCAGATCACTTATCTCCTTGTAGTTGGCAGCTCCTCTCTGCTCACCATGTGCTGACAGGAAGTGATCAGTGTGAACTCCATGCAGGGGGTGTGACTAAAGGCTCAGAGCAGAAAGACACAGAAACTCAGCAGTATGAAGTCACACAGTATTCCAAGATGGCGGCCCGACCCTAAAGTCAGAAGTTACTGGGTCGTGTCTAGGGGCAAAGTGAAATTGTATACACCAGGACTGAAAGAGACAGGTTGGAATTATCTGTGAAATGCTGTATTTTTGTTAATAACAGTGAATTAGAGAATGTGTTATTTTGTTATCCTGAGTACATATAAGGAACTTGTCTTCGTGGGAATAACCCTTTAAAGTAAAGAACTACATGACATCTATAACTTATAATCAAATAAAATGTTTCTTTTTTCATAAATTAATGCAAAATGTAGAAACCAATGTTTTCAGAAAGTCCAAAACTGATTGTAGCAGCAAGGAGTTAAACAGGGGGAAAAAAAACTCACCGGAATCATCTGTATCCTGGTCATCTATTGATCCAACTATTATCCCCATGTCCATGCACTTCTTGCTGTGAGCTTTAGATTTCATGTGTTTGGTCAAATTGCCTGAAACAGAAGATGCATATAAATGACTGCTGTTATTACACTGTAAAGATCCACAGTATCAGGCTTCACACAAGGCCAAATAGTCTGTTGCAGACATTAGTATGACATGTTTTAAATCTTTGACTTTTTTTTTTTGGTTCTGCAGTTTCTTTTGTATGTACTATATTAATGGAGAGTGGCTGTCTGCTCACACTCATCAAGGAAAGTATGCAAAAGTTTTCCAAGGTGTTAAATGGAAAATAATGCCTCCTTTTTCTACCTTAAAAGGCAGCCCTTTTAACACCAAGTATGTCCTACAAGAAGTCTAATAACGTGATGTGGTATTACGCCAAACCAGTATATCGATTAGAAGGAACAGATTCCCAACTGTAGACAGCACGGTTTCAATCTGGTTGGGTCTCTTCAGTACAACGTAGTGAACTGTTTTGACTGTTTGAGAGGCTATTGACTAGGGTCAGAAGGTAAGAGTTCTCCTTATGGATTTAACTGAGGAGACCCAAACAGTTCGAAACAGTGCTGTCTACAGTTGGGAATCTGTTCCTTCTGGAATAGATATACTGGTTTGGTTTAATCCCACATCATGTTATTAGTCTTCATGTAGGTCATGCTTGGTCTTAAGGGAACTGCCTTTCAAGGTAGAAAAAGGAGACATTGTTCTTCATTTAACACCTTGGAAAACATATTTGCATACTTCCCAGAATTCCCTAGTGAAGCATCTATGGCTTTAAGTCTCCACACACCTATAAGGTTGCCTTAATTAGCAAACTCTCCATAAGAAGAACTCTTACATTCTGACCACACGCATTAAGCTACATTAATATGACTACACTTAGGCTGGATTCACACGGCAGCACGCGGGGAGAGGAGGAGGAGGGGGAGAGTGCTGCTCACCCCCGCCCCTCTCCATAGGGATACATGGCGCACGGCGCCGTATGCCCTGAAAAAATAGGACATGTCCTATTTTTTCACGGGGTACGGAGCGGTACGGTGCTGCACACACCGCTCCCGTGGGGCGCCGCACGGACGTATGTCGGCCGTATATACGCCCCCCTTGCTGTCGTGTGAATGCAGCCTTAGAAATAGTAACTTTCACAATGGAAGGGTCTAATGTGTCAAATAATGCAACGTTAAATTTATAACGTGTAACATTTTATAAGGATGCTAATTTAGGCACAATTCCACTCCGGTTTCCAGTTGCAAAGAAATCTGTGACTTTTCTGCGACTTTTCGCATAAAATGTCACAATTAGCCTGCAAAACTTAACACCTCATATGCCAGATTAATCAAGCAGGCTAAGCCACTATGAAAAATCTGGTGAGCAGAGCAGCTCCTAAAACAACCGGTTACTGATAAATGCCCCCCCATTTATGAACACATATAATCCTGCTGTGGTCATAGCTCTTTGTTGCTTAACCACCTTTTCATTAGTAGATAGAAGTACCCTTCAAAGAATGTATCAAGCGGTACAATGAGCATTTTAAACCTACAGGTGTTTTACAGAACATTAGTAACGGCACATGGAAACGAAAAATGACATTTTTGGTAAATGAATGTCACATTGGTCCCCAAGTTGATTTAAATGAGAAAATACACTACACAGTTTTTTAAATTAAATTTCTCCTGAATACAGAAATACCCAGCATTTTAACCCCACTAGTGTTTCAAGCAATGGCCTGTAAAAATGAAAGTTATTTAGAAAGGATACTTAGCTCTCCACAGGAGCTTTCAAAAAGTTAAACTGAAATGGCTGACACAAAATGAAAATTGCGGTTTCCACAAATACGCCATTGCGATGCCCAATATGCTGTGCCATGGAGAATAACACTCCAAAAAGTCTAAAATGGGTTATCCTCACTGAACACACTGCTTTCACACAGCCGTAAGCTCGCCTGGCCGTAGCACGGGGGAGCATACAACCACGTGCTGGAGAGGTGAGAAGTGCACTTCTCCCCTCTTCACAGCGAGTCATTGCGCCTGGCAGTAAACACAGGAAAAGATAGAGTATGCTCTGTTTCCCATGTACAGTACAGTGGCACACATGCATGCCACCGTACCATGGCCAGATGCCATAGCCAGGACATATATGTCCCCACAATGGCAGTATGAAATGGGTGCTGCACAATCCGGCATGTAGCCACAGTATTAGGAATACTTCTTGTCCTGTGCATTACTCTGCCCCCGCATGTGAGTGATCTCACGCCTCTTGGATCACTGTAAGGTCCTGTATACTTCAGGCTGCTGGTTATAGTAGATGGGGAGTACTTATGTTATGTTGGGATGGGCAGGGACAGGGAGAGAGTAGTCCAAAGACTCTGTTCCTCCACAGAATGGGTGACGATTGGGTAATTG
The DNA here is from genome assembly GCF_040894005.1 of Engystomops pustulosus. Lineage (NCBI taxonomy): Eukaryota > Metazoa > Chordata > Amphibia > Anura > Leptodactylidae > Engystomops > Engystomops pustulosus. The sequence goes on along the minus strand of NC_092415.1, from coordinate 88,150,766 downwards.
GACTTTAAGACACAGACATTTTGTAATAAGACTTTTTCCTCTAGCTTTGTCTGGATAACACATTAGAGCCACACTTCAGCTGCAGTAAAAGACATAAAATATTTAGCTTACGCATAAAACATAAGCCTATGAGTAAGAGTTCCTGATTTATCCATTTTGATTTGAAGGACGCTTTCCTTTAAGCTTATAACAAGTCAATCCAAAAGGTAAAACTTTGCTGTGTGCATTCAGGTAGAGAAAAAATTTATTGGTGAAAGAGTCACGTGAATGCTGAACAACATGAGTTTTTTTGCAATTAGTTGCTAAACTGGAAGTCATATAACAACACAAAAGTATTATAATGAGCTTACCTTTTGTCTTGAAGGAAAAGTTACAATAATTGCAGTGGTACGGTCGGACATCGGTGTGTGTTCGAATATGTTTCTTCAACATGCTAGGTTTTTTGCACCTTATCCCGCACTCTTCACAAATATACTTTCCTCTTCCTCTGCCACGCACATAAACATATTCTTCATTTGACTTATACCTAGTAAGAAATTATTTCCCCATTAATACTACAAAGATGAAAACAGAAAGCAAACAGATGGTTTAATGGGTTTTACTATTCAAATATTATCAATCAATAAAGTCTGACTGGGGTTTGACCTCAACCTTCACAAATTTCTACAATGGGGTACCCATGGGCCGCAGTTGAAGACAGAAGACCTGCGGCGTTGTCGGAAAGGTGAGTACAGAGTTTTAAATTTTTTTGGGCAAGAGGCTGCTGGCTATATATGGGGGGAGGTACTGCCTATTTACGAGGTAGGGGGGCACTGGCTATATACAGGGGGCAGGCACTGGCTATATACTGAGGGAGGCAGGCACAGGCTACAAGAGGGCTACTGGCTTTATACTAGGGGGCAGGGGCTGGCTATATAGTGTGGGGGCTGCTGACTATATACTGGGGGGAAGATGTGACCAATGCATTTCTCACCCTCGGCTTATACTGGAGTCAATAGGTTTTTCCAGTTTTTTGTGTTAAAATTAGGGGCCACAGCTTATACTCGGGTCAACTTATACGGTATGTCCTTAACAGGATAAAGGATTACTACTCAAATCTACATCAGTAACAGACATATATACACAGACATAATAACTTACCCTCCATCAAAAATCTTCACTCTCCTAGGCTCACTTCGATTTTGGAAAGGTTCTTTATCTTGATCAGTACTTGTATCAACACTTTTGTGGCCATCCAGCAGATTACAATTCTTGCTGTGAGAAGACTGAAATTGAGAAAAGAAAATGATTTTTGTAGCAATGCATAAAATATGATTTAGTCACCAAGTAAAATGGAAAGCTACACATATCTTTGTACATTACCTTTTTCAAATTGCTTTTCCATTTGCTTGAATACACCAAAATGTCATATTTTTGAAGGGAGTTTTTCACCAACGTGAAGATGTATTTCTCACCCTTTTGTTTTGAATTTAGAAGAGAAAGTGCAATTTTGGTGGGTAAATTAAGTGGGTTGGGGTTGTTGGAACTAATAATCCAGGAAGCATAAGCAGAAGTCTTTTGGTCATGCTGAGGAACGGGTATTGGCTTTCGCTTTAATAAGTAACACCAAGTGAAACTTGTGGATGTCTTCAGACTTGGAAAAGACAGACGATGCATGTCACCTGCATTAACTACAGAGATGGCAGCAGAGAGCCTTACTTGGCCTTGAATATGAACTGGTTGAGATGTAGCAGGTGATCTCCTCTCTTGAGCACTATATGTAGACTTTAAAGAATTTGTCTGTGTGTTGACAGGCGAAGGTTCTGGTGACATTCGTACGGTTGGACGTACTTCGTCTATCTCTTTTCCATTTGGGGAAGATTTAAAGGACGAATGGAATTTGGTCAGCTGTGCTCCAGGAGAATGAGTTTCAGGACTATATCTCCCTTGTGAAATATCTTGATCTAGGATTTCACCTGGATCTGTAGTGCAGAACTGTCTAACTAGCATTGGCTTTCTTTGCTTTAAGGGCTCAGCTGCCTTTATACTCTTCTCCAAATGCACCTGTTGACTATTTGTATTGCATGCAGAGCCACTATCATCTTTAACTCTTTTTTGTTGTTTTTCCATTGCAATATCCAGACTATTTGCTGGTGAAAGCATACGCTTACTTGAAGCAGTGGTCTCTTGCTGAGGAACAAGACCAGCGAGTGTAATTTTTTGTGGCACGGATCGTGGAAGACAGTTTTCAAAATTTCTAACACAGTCGGTCAAGGACCTGCTGTACTCCTCTTGGGACTTTGGCATATGTATTGGGTCTACAGTCCCTGCTACTGGAGCTGAACTCACTTTGAAAACAATGGTATTTCCTTGATCTTGAGTCACTAAAATCTCAGGAAGAGAAGTAATGGCAGAAAACCCATAATACAAAGAACTGCTATAGTTATGGACTGGCACAACTATGGGCTGACTAGACTGATAATTACAATACGATTTGTTTTGGTTTTGAACAATTGAACATATACTGGACAAATCATCTGTAACAGCAGCCTTACAATTTTGAGAAGTAATACTGGGGTCTCTAGAAGGGCTATTTGGCATAATAATGCTCACAGGTTTAACAGAACAGAATTGGTTCTCCTGAGTTTTCTGACATTCTAACTGATATTTTGGAGCAAAATTTGGCTTACATTCATATTTTTTAGCTTGCAACATATTCTTTTCTTTGTCTCCTTTTGATTTATTTATACCACTTGGAAAATCACTTTTGAATAAGGTAGTGTTAGATGAGCTTACAGATCCTCTACCTTCAGATAGCTGGACTTTTGTGAGCTTTGTCTTTTCAGCTAATTGTTGGTCAATTACATGTGACTGTCTGCTGGTCTCTTCAGTTAACACTCGGTTGGTATTAAGTATATTTTGTTGTGTTAATGCAGAATTTTCTGACAGAGTTTTGGACTTGCCTGGAGAAATACTTTTTTCAGAGATATTTAAAGATATCTGTTTTACAAGTGGCCCCCTTCTCCTTTCTAACAGGGGAACATGTCCACTACTGGTGCTACATACAAGAGGGGACCTTGAAGTCATGATGTTTATTGGAGACATAGAGCGTGATCGAGACATACTTCCGCAGTCAAATGATTTACTTCTGTAGTCCATGACTTCCATAGAGGATTGTGTACAGTTTATTTGCTCTGAGGCAGCTCTTCTCATTTCCCTTGGAGCACCAAATACATTCAAGCCAGTAGGAATTGTAAGAAATTCAGATGATTTATTTATACTGTCTGTTTTTGAGAAATTTTCTGATTTTGCAGATTCTTCTTTCTCAAATGAAACAGAAAAACTAGAAGTACGAGATAAGCTACTCTCACGACTTAAACTTCTGGAAACTGTTGACTCAAAACTTGATTCAGCAGAAGAGTTATCCAGATCAGCAAGCCGAATTCTTTTCTTTTTTGGAGGAAGCTTTTCTGTTGGCAAACTGGAAAGACTGCCACTCCGTTGTGGCCAGCTAAACTTTTCTTGGTGTTCTTGATCGTTGGTTTGAGTCTCTGGATCTTTATCTGGTTCTTCTGTAACCAAAATCTCTGGAACCTGAATGTTATGCTGACGTACAAGACGAGACTGAGAGCTGGCGGTTCTTTCTGTATGCACAGAATGAAGACTTTCATTGGTATCAGGTTTAGTTACTTCAAGGGATCCACTAGGTGTGATCTGAGAAGAAACGGTAGATCTTTCGTCTTGGGTGTCAACAACTGCATGTAAGGGACTTTTTACTTTACTTTTTGGAATTTCACACAACGGCACAGGTGAAACACGTTCAATAGACTCAGATTTCTCAAATGAACTTGGCCTGCTCAATGAGTTTGTGTGCTGAATTACAGAAATACCAGTTCCTTGACACTTATCAATATTTTCTTTTAGGACTGGGTTTGGATTTTTCTCCAAGGCAGCAATCTTGATATCACTACTATGCTCTGGGCTCCGCGATACTAACTGTATTTGTTGATTAAGGGTGGAAACGGAGCAGGACTGTGATCCCAAAATGGTAATTGTGGATGAGGATTTTAAGCTTGGAGCTTCCATATTTTCAGGGACAGAATGACATTCAGTTTGTTGGGGTTCATCATCATCACCAACACTTTTCATCTTTCTCCGTTTACGGATAAGGAGTGGCTGCTCTAAAGTGCCAGTTGTGCTAGCAACTCTATAATGGAAAATTTGAGGCTGGGAATGGTTTGGTGCAATGCTATGATCGGATTCTCGAGCAGCTGTTTTGCTCTTTGGTCCATGTAATTCAGAACAGTAAAACTTTTTATGATTTTCAAAGTTTTCTAATTTTCTATATCTGTTTCTGCAGGTTTCACATTCATACATTGTACCCCGACCTTGATGAGACTTTTTAGTTTTGTCTAGACTGGTGCCTTGCACAAAGGATTTACTTCTTGGTAGCAAAACATCCTGTAAGGATCTGCTTGAAGGATAGCTTTCATCAACAGACTTCGAAGTTCCCAAGCCACAATGTTCCGTGGGGGAGTCCTCTACAGCAGTCTGTCTAACAAGTGTACGAGGATGGACAGTATGCTGAGGTGTAGGTGGGGCTGAAACAAACACATCATCACAAAGAGAACCTATTTTGTCATCAAACGACTGACTACCTCTAAGAGTATGAGAGGCAGGGATTACAGGTGGAATTGCTGAATACCCAGTTGTTGGCATTGAATTGCTTCGTGTAATTGGCAAACAGTCAATAGAAGGATATTGTGATGGAACAGAAAGAAAAAAAACTTGCTTGGATTTTTCTGTGGGAGTGAATGGAGACTTTGGTATATCTGAACTGGAGCTAGTGCGCCTTCCTGCAGGTTTTAGATCAAACTGGAAGGAATCTTTGAATATATAAGACTTTGGTGAATCAATGCTGCCTCTCCTGGACAATGATGTTCGCCTCGGCTTTACACTATCTAACTGTTTGTCATCAACTACAGCCTCGTTGTCAGAAATTAATTTTGAAATTCTCTCTTCAAGAGTTTTTGTGCCCAAAGGTGGCCTCATTATTCCTGTAGCAACAGGTGGCTTATCAATACATTGCTGTACCAATATTGCTCCTGTGACATTTGTGTGAGTTAAGGAGCTTATATTTTTTGTAAAGTCTTTCTCAGATGAGGGAATAAGTTTCAAAAAAGGAGATGGTGAGGTCATTGCTTGATCTGCACTTTCGGACCGGGAAAAATAACCAGAGTCAGTGCTTCCTAAGCTTCTAGGGCTCAAAAGACACTTGCTCTGCTCCTGTGAGCAATCTGTGGCTTGCTGCCTCTGCAGCTGTGCATGAGCATTTATGTTAGCTGGCTGTTTACTTTCGGCTTCAATAAGTTCACACATTTTATGAGATGATTGCTCTACTTCACTTAATGAGCACATTCGCAAAACATTTGGAGTCTTATTTTGTATTTTTAGTTCTGGCATTTGTGCTATGAACTGTTCGGAAGTAGACTCTAAAACTTTAGGGCTGTCTGCTCTTAATGGTGAAACACTAACGGGATAAACAACAACTTTTGGTAATTCTGCTGCTTTCACGTCAGTTTGTTTCTCTTGCAAACTATTGTCTTGTAACATTGCTAAGGGGCTATTTGAGGAAGACCGTCCTTCTTTCTGTCTAATGGTGCCAGTTTCAGATGATACTTTTACGCTTTCTGGGAACTCTAGACCAGGAAGATTTTGATCTTCTGATGTATATTCTTCATCACTTTCTCCACTTTCATCTACATCTGAACTAATAAAAAGTGCTTTTTCAGAATCCTGTGAAAGGAGCAAACCTCCAGTTTCTGGACGCACGCCTAGACCAAGCTTTATAGCATGCGCATGAGACTTCTTGTGCTTGTACAGATTGCTTTTTGTCTTGAATGAGAATCCACATGTCACACAAGGGTATGGGCGTTCCCCAGTGTGTGAACGAATGTGTTTAAGGAGGACACTGGGTTTTGCACAAGCCCGGTTACAATATTCACAAATATATTTACCTTGTTTTTTAGGTTTTTGATCCTTCAAAACCATATTGCACATTTGCTCCCCTGTGATAAGTGAAGCTACTTGAGTTACACTATATGTATTATTTAAAGAGAGGTTTGAAGGATTAGCTATAGAAGAACTTCCTGGCAATGAAAGAACCTGAGTTACTGCAGAAGAAGAATTTACTATTGAAGAAGTTACAGCTACATGGTAAACTTGTTGTTTAGCGATGTCTAGAATGCTAGAGTAATTCTGACAGGTAGAAGATTGTTGTCTTTGTAATTGTTCTTCCTCTCTACCTGTATGAACCAGGGTGTGTGGGGGGACCTTTGCTGATGGACAAGGCTGACCACATTGAGCAGTTCGATGATGATGGAAATTCCTAGCACTCTTTCCTCTATCAGACAATAATGATAAAGAATATGGTACTGAAGATGTTTCGCTCTTGTGTCCTTGTTTTTCAGTCTGTGTGCCACACGGAGCTCGGGACTGATTCAAGGTATTAAGTTCTGGCTCCATAGCCTTTAATAAAACATCAAAGGCTGAATTTGCACACAAATACTGATCATTGATATTCTCAGAGTCAATATTTTCACTTTTAATATTTATCAGTATTGAACTAGAAGCAGAGCTTTCCTTTAATAAAGTCATATTGCTATCACAGCTGTAGCTTTCACTTCTACCATTACATATGTCTGGTGGAACGGAGAGCTTTCGGGCTTGCATCAAAATGCCAGACTTTACAGGCCGATTGTTGAGTCTAGCACTTGTCTCTTTGCCTTCTTCCTTGCTGTTCTGTTTCTGAAGGAGTTCCTTCTCCTTTGTGAGACTCGATCCTGTCAGATTAGTGCTTTGTGATGTGCATACTTCTATATCATGCCTCTGCTTCTCTTTAGAAATATTTCTTAGTGGAGACTTCAGTATTTTCTTTAAATGATTTTCTGTGACTAATTTTTTCCTCTTGACACCTTTTACTGTATCAAAGCAACTTTGGGGACCAACAGCAACTATTTCTGCAATGTGAGAAAAAAAAGAAATATCTGTTAGAAGAGTTTTCTTGCAATAGTTGTTAAAGCTTAGGAAAAAGAAAATGAATAGCAATTGCTATAAGTAATTTACTAACCTCTGCCGTAACCTGACATGACAGTACATTGGCATGTTTCAAGGGGAATATGCAGAGGCCTCACCACAAACCCTCCTCATAAATTCTGACAGGCAGCCGTGATGCACTGTGCCAGCAGGGCACTTCTATGTCGGGTCTGACCTGGTGTAGAATTGCGCCTTAGCCTGCGCTTGAACGCACCACACTGGCCCACTGCATGGCCCGCCAACTCACTGCCCAATCAGCAAAGAAGTCACAATTCCAGGGAATTGCAACCAAATCATGGCTTGTATACCAGTGTTCAGGCATACAAAATGTGATAATCTTCCCCCTAAAAGTTCAAATCAACCTCCCTTCCTTAAAACTGATATAAAGACAAACAATAAAAATCATAAACATCATATACTGAAACCTATGCATACGCGCATATTGTTGCTCCAGTCGGTGGCCCGACTACAGCTTGTGCACAGGCACAAACTGTATCTGAAGCACGACTAGGGCACGCAGGTAGGTGGGATCGCAGAGGCTACAGGGGTGTGGACATGTCCAATATTTTGGCAGACTTGTGACATGGCTGCTCAACTTCTTTTAGGAGGAGGGATGGGGAACGCTTACCCCTCCCTGTGCTAGCCAGGTGTGCATGCCACCTTAGAATGTTGGCAGGTAAATTCCTGATGACAGTTTTCTTTTAAAACCCTTTCTACACAAAAAATTCTTTGTTTTGCCATATTCGGACACTAATAGTGTAAGTGTAAGTGAAGTAGTGCAAGGGGTCATTTTTTGTGTGATGTGATGATATTTACATTGATGTCATTTGTGGGACTGTAAAACCTTTTTATTTGTATTAGTTGCAAAATGACAATAAAGTGGCATTTCAGACATTTTCCATTATGGGATTCATTGTCAGGAATAGTTTTTTACAATGATATATTAGGACTTTTAGGATGCAGTGAAATCTGACTGTTATTGTTTAATTATTTTTATTTCAATTCTAGGCATAGGGGTGATTTGAAATTTTTTAAAAAAGTGATTTTTTTTATTTTCTACTTGTTTGGTCCTACCATATACTGTCATTCTACATTATAGCAGTATATGGCATTTTTGCACATGATCTGTTACAATTTGCAACCAGCACATTGTAACAGATCTTCAGAAATGACAAGTTCTTATAAAGAACCAAGGCTGCCATGCGGATGAATCATCGCTCCCCAATGACTTCATGTGGAGCAATGATGACAGTGTTTTGCTGGCAGCATGTAAAGGCTTTACAACCGCGAACGGTGACAGCATCGTGGGCGTTTGCTGTAATATGCTGGCCTGTATGAAGAAGGCTCGTGAGCTCTCTCCACACATGCCAACGTCAGTTGATAAATTACCAATAGCCACTTTGCACACATCTTTTATCACTAAAAATCAGCTGCTACACAGTCAGTCACAGCTAGGTTATATATACAGAGACCCGGGCAGCACAGGGACACTTGTATAAACTTGTATAAACATAATGCTTGGAATCTTTTCCTGGGTAAATGTTGGATCAGTGAAATTTTATCACCACATGGTCCATATTTCACAGATCTCATAGATAAACCAATGACTTCACAGGATGCGCAAAAACAAACACAAAAAAGAAAAAGGGCCTAGTCCTGAAAGGGTTGACCGCTAAGTGTCCACATAAGTTTTTCTCACTAAGAGGGCTTGGGAAGGCTGACAGAAACACAAGAAACAGAGGTATTCGAAATGCTGGAAGGGAGGGGCTGATTCTCCCTGCTTTGGAGTGAGGGGGAAGTAAGTTAATGCTCTCTGTGTGTAGCCAGCAGGAGAGCTGTGTCTGTGTGTAGCTCTGTGGATGCAGAAGTCTCTTGCAAAGAATATTGAGGTACAAAATCTTCCTCGTTCTATAGAAGTCCATCTATTCCAGTCTGTGATTCTGCAGAACTTTCCATGTCTGCATCTCAAGCTGTGTCATACACTCCTCTAGAGCAACCCCTGCAGCCTCTGCTCTCTGGTCAATATATACACAGCAGGGAAGCTTTTAACCATTAGGGTTCACATAGAACAGACTAAATACGGTTTCACTACTGGTTTCTACTACTTATTACATGTTCCATGAGATGAAAGCTGACAGTTACTATTAAGTCCTGTATGTACACAGTATGCAGTGTTCAGTGGATTAATTTTTAGGACTCTCACTGGATTTGCTGGGTTTAATTCTCATTGGATATTTCAGAAGAGAACACACAGCATCATGTGAAGTGAGCACAGCTTATTGACTCAGATTTAGGGCAAAGGCAGGAAGAGGTTAGTTGCCACCCACTTCAGGGTGGAGGAGCACTTCTAAGGCCACATTCAGACAGCTGTGTGCTTCCTTGGCACACAGTCAGGACGAGAGCTCCTCCTCTCTCCATAGAAACATCCACAAACCTCAATGGGGGCTGTGTTCTGGCCACTTTGCATCCAGATCACAGCCACAGTTATGGTTGTGCGAATAAGCCCTAACAGGTAGCTTCAGAACATAAAATGTCATAACTTTTTTGTAAATAAAATGTTGAGCAACACAAAATGGGCATAATTCTGTTCACAGATGACTATTTGGTAAAAATCATTATAAAATTTGAGTACACTTTGAACAGCCAGCTTCTCAGCTATTTATCTGGTTTCTTGTATCCATCATCATTCTGGCATTATTTTTTCTACTTACAATTTAGAATCCTCATACGTCTATAAGAAATGTGCCTATATGAAATATTATCTAACTCGTATGCTACACATTATGTTTCCCTCTGGTTGGTTGGGATTTTTTCTGCCATTTCGCAACTCATAAGAATTTAAATAAAAGGTGATTAAAAGGTTGTACAGTCTAAAAAGTGTTAAATCAATTTTTCATCCCAAAAAGTCTTTTCATCCCAGTCTTTTCATGGAAGATTTTGATGGATTAAAGGGGTATTCCCATTTAAGCAAATTATTGTTATTGTTTTCATGATAAAAAGTTATACAATTTTACAATATACTTTCTGTATAAATTCATTACAGTTTTCTAGATATCCAATTGCTATCATTCTATGGAAAGCTTCTATGTTTAGTACTAGTGGACAGAAATCTGACCATAGTAAGACAAGTGCACGGCTCGTTATATCACCGACAGTATAGACAGTCATAACTGTGGGTTTTAAAGAGCTGTGCACCTGTGTGACCATGGTCAGATTTCTGTCCACTGGTAGTAAAAATAGAAGCTTTCCATAGAATGACAGCAATCAGAGATCTAGAAAACGGTAATGAATTGATACGGAAAGTCAGAAAGTATATTGGAAAATTTCATAACTTTTTATCATAAAAAGAATGACATTAATTTGATGAAATGGGAATAACCCTTTAAGTCTAGTTCAAGAAATGTTCAACCTTGTTGCTGTGCTCCTAACGCAGCAGCTCCAGATGATTTCACCCTTGGGTTACAAAATCTAAACAAACGCAATTTAAGTATTTTGGGAGAAAGCCTAAGTAATGGTGACAGACACATACAACAATAATCAATGAAGAAAAGTGAATTCAATACTGTTCTCATGTTAGCAAAACTTGCTATAAATTACTACCCTTTGTGTAGTTGATAACTGCAGTGTCCAACCTTTTCTATATTCTATCAAACATATGCAGACTTGCATATGGTATGAGCTGCTAGACGATACAGGTTGCCATCTATTGCACATCCACAGTTTTATTTCTGAATTTCAGTTTAAAAATAAAACAAAAACATTGCTCTAAGCATTGGTTTTACAATAAATCTAATATGGTGTTCTTGTAAATATCAATGGCTAAATCAAAAGCTTTTGCATTTATTGCTTGACAATAGACAATTTGCTTATGTAGTAATCTGCCTCCATCCCTATGGATTTTACTACATCAATACTTTAGGGTCTGCAGCTTTCATAGAGACAAATTAAATATTTTTCCCTCTTAATTGAGAAAAGAGTATATAGAGATGTAACTGTGCCACTTTAACAATTAGAAAAGAGAAATCCGTACAGACTACACATCACTGCAACATGGTTATGTAATGCCATCTGTGCTAATTACAAATACAGTAAAATGTACTGCTTCTATTCAGTATATATATATATATATATATATATATATATATATATATATATACACACACACACACACACACATACATACATACATACACACACAAATATATGAAAAGGACAGAAGCTATTAGAAACGGTTTAGTGCAATTTCATATAAATATAATACATCAATGCATGCTACACTGCATGCATACACAGAGTGTGATCCAATACAAAAGAGAAGGTCTAACTAGATAAATAAAATCATGCATCATGAATGAAGGGGGGGAGCACATTAATTTTGTAGATAAAAATTGCCATCAAAGCTCTATGTATAAAAGTCTCTTATTTAAGTAAAAGTAAATAAATGTATATAGAAACTAAAAGTACCTGTTCTTTTCAGTGCAGTTGTCTTCACAAATACTAGTCCTGGCAAAATAAGCTTTGCTTTCATTGTACTAATTCTCACTGCTGCCAGTTCTATCCTACTCAAGCCCACGCATTATTATAACACCTATGTTCTTCCTTTCTAGCGTTCCCATCGCTTGCTATCCTGCCCTTGCTGACTGGTGTTTTCTCTTATTTTTTTAATGAAGCGATGCACTGAACACAATGATACAATGCACAACATGCAACAAAATGCAGTATGGGATGCTCAGAAAAAAAAAAAACACATTCACACGAACGTGTGATTTCTCCAGTCCCATATTTCTGTGCCGTATGAGACCGTATATTTGTGACGTTTTTCATCCATACACAGCACATGTGTAACCCGCATTTATATGTCCCTATAGACTTCTAAGGGCATACGGAACCGAAATACGGGAGAAAATAGGACATGCTTATATTTTTAATATGGCTCGTATGCGGTACGGTATGGTGTAAACAACAGCAATGCAAATGGTTGGACCAGGAGCTGTGCAGGAGCACAAAGGTGAGGGCTGTGAGCCGAGGAGTGAGCAGCACAGACAAGTCACATGTTCCTTTTTGAAATTCATCCAAACCAAAGCCCAACCCCTGGGACTACAGGTGCAAGGTAAGTTATAACCATTGGCGTAACAAGACTCTAGTGGGCCCCGATGCGAACTTTGGGTCAGAGCCCCCATATACCGAAAATCGCGTCGCACATTGCACTTTAAAATACACATATATACTACACTGACAAATGCCTACAATCAGTAAAATGACCAGCAGCGGGTTCCACTCAGTAAAACGACCAGCAGCGGGCTCCACTCAGTAAAACGACCAGCAGCGGGCTCCACTCAGTAAAACGACCAGCAGCGGGCTCCACTCAGTAAAACGACCAGCAGCGGGCTCCACTCAGTAGACGACCAGCAGTGGGCTCCACTCAGTAAAATGCTGACATATAGGGGGCATGTATGTAAGTATAGAGGGAATCAGGGGAGGCAGTTGCTGGTCGTCTACTGAGTGGAGCCCGCTGCTGGTCATCTACAAAGTTTTTACCTTTTTCCTGATCCCTCCCGGCACACACACAGCATATACTCACCATATAAACACACACATATAGTACATACACAACATATAGTACATACACAATAAATATAGACACAGCATATACACCCATACAGCTTATACAAATTCACACAATCATATATTTTCTCATAGTTTGCACCAACACACAGACATTTACTTTCACACTTACATAGTTACTTAGCACAGCAACTACTCATACGCAGTCACACACATAACCAGTACTAACCATTAATGTGACAGCTTCAATCTCAGCACTGAGGGCATCCATGAAGGAAGTCTGCAGCACGTGCAGCAACATAGGAGGAGGGGAACACAGGAAATTCCATAGTGCTCTTCTGCCTTCAGGGTGTTCCCCTCCCCCGCTTTCTCTGCCCGGAAAGCTCCAACAAACAAACTTTAACCGGAGAGGAGAAGAAACAGTGACACTGCCAGTCCTACCCTCACTGCTGCGCAAGGGATCCCGATCCTAGACCATATCCTCCCCGGCTCGCTAAGCGTGCAGTCCGTCTGCCTTTCAGTCCTGATAGCGGCAGGTCAAGGACTGTATAGTCCTTTCCCTGCACTGCTTTCAACAGTATCATAGGGAATCGATATAGTTGAAAACACACAGGAGACCAGGAGCTAAATACACCAGCAGACGCTGGTGCACAGCATGCGCTGTGTCAGGAGAACCCACAGCTGATACTGAATTGTGACAGCCGCAGGCCTTTTCTTTCAAGGGGCCCGGTCTCAGTCGCACTCCCTGCGACCGTTACGCCCCTGGTTATAACACACATTTATATTGTAATGCAAATGCTTACAGAAAGCAGAAAGGCATATTTGCAGTGCAGCTGTAATAGACTTTTGCAGCCTGTATTAAGTGAAAAATAGGTCCCTGGTGACAGGTTCCCTTTAAAGCACCCTAGGTTGGACTCCACCTAGAGGTCTGGTTGTAAGTTTATTTTCTCTAACTTAGGGCCATGTCCCTCTTATATTTCTCTCCATCAAAATTAAGAGTGCAGTCTGCAGTGCAGACACATTGATTACATAGACGTATGTCTCCGAATGCTCTCTACTTAAAGGCACACAGTTACCAGATTTTACCCCATTAAACTACCATCACTTAAGGTATGAAATATCATTTCTAGAATTCCCTCTTTTATTTGAAATCTCAACCATTTACTAATAAAACTAATTGTATCCAAAGTCAAATGAAAATGAGCAGGGAAGAGTGATATTTGCTTGAGATGAGTGTCACTTCAGACCTATGGTTATGCAATACACAAAACATGATTTTTGGACACAGGCAGTTAAACACATGGCCAGGAATTAGATTTTCCAACTATGACTATCTGCCAGCATTTCCGATTCAGAAAGAACTCTAAATAGTCAATTGGCAAGGGATCAGAAATTTGGATCTCTACTAACAGAACTAGAGGTCTGGGTAGTTCAAGACACCGTTGGTGCTGTACAGGTTTATGGAGTTATGGAGACATACACATAAGATGCAATGTTGAAATGTGTAGCTCGGTAACTTCTGCTTTTGTATACTAGTGTACACCATTTGTTTATATGAAGACTTCAATAAAGAGTGCTGGATACCTTTGTTTACCTATGTACATACCGTATATTCCGGCGTATAAGACGACCTGGTATATAAGACGACCCCCCTCTGTTAAAATATAGAGTTTAAGATATATTCGCCGTATAAGACTACCCCTTTTCCAACGCATACAAAACACCGGTAAAAATAAAAAAAAAACAGATTTGAATTTAACATGGTCCTTTTTTAATGTAAATTCTTATGACATGCAGGTATATAGCAGGAAAACTGTCGCTCATAAACATAAGGCATACAACAACAACATTACCATCGTCCATTGTACTGTAAATGTTACCGTACTATAATACTGCCCCTTATGTACAGGAATATAACTACTATGCCATATACCACCGCCAGCCCCCCCAGTATATATCTAGCCCTCCCCTGTATATAGCCAAACAACCACCCCAGTATACAGTCAGCCCCCCCTGTATACTGCCAGCCAGTACTCCCAGTATACAGCCAGCTCCCCCTGTATTTTGCCAGCCAGTCCCCCCAGTATACAGCCAACCCCCTGTATATAGCCAAACTGCCCCCCTAGTATACAGCCAGCCCCTCTGTATATTGCCAGCCTGTACCCCCAGTATACAGCCAGCCCCCCTATATAGACAAAACTGCCCCCCCTAGTATACTGCCAGCCTGTACCCCCAGTATACAGCCAGACCCCCCTGTACATAGCCAGACAACCCCCCCCCCCCACACACACACACCCAGTACCAGTATATAGTCAGAAAGCTCTTCCACCCCCAATTATACAGCCTGGCGGCCCCCCAAGTGTGCAGCCTGGCGGCCCCCCAGTATACATCCTGCCGCCTCCCCCTCTATATAGCCAGCCTGCTTGGCACATTAAATTAATACAACAGCTTCTCACCTTTCCCGCGATCCACCGAAGCTCAGCTGCTACACTCCGACCGGCGGTGACAGCTCATTGAGCGCTGGTGGCTCACAGAATATGACGTCAGCCGCGCGCCGACGTCATATTCTCTGCGACGCCGGCACCCACGGAGCTGTCACCGGCAGCCGGAGTGTAGCAGCGGAGCTTCGGTGGATCGCGGGAAAGGTGAGAAGCTGTTTGTTTGTTTTTTCGACCGGCCCCATAAGCCGCCGACCGGCCGCAGACTCATCGGCCAAATGGCCAGTCCGCCCCTGCCCGCATGTCAATTTCTGAAAGTTCGAAAACATTACCGGCATATAAGACGACCCCAGACCAGACAGAAGTTTTTCAGTCTTCAAAAGTCGTCTTATACGCCGGAATATGCAGTATTTTAGATACAAATCTGAATTTTTTATGTAATTTGCTAACCACATCACATTTTCTTATTAAAGGGGATTGTCCACTTTAAGCGTTTTCTAAATCTCTGCTTGCAGTCACACAACTGGAAGCTTCATTCTTTACTTCCTGTACTTAAACACCGGTCCATGGTCATGTGATGTCACACAGGTACATGGCTCGTTTTATCATAGAATGTCACCAGAGCTGTGATATGTCACATGACCATGGACCATTTATTATTTTTTTTTAAACCTATGTGGTTGTAAGGCATTTATTGCAAGGCATTTGTTTCAACATTTTTGAGAGTACAAGCTTTTACCTTGTTTGGGTTCCTCAGGGCTATTCAGTTTTTTTTGTGCTTCTTCTATTTTATCTAAAATAAAGTAAAAAAAAAAAAAATTTTGTGTTATAGCATATTCATGTCAAGCATAAACTATTGTATGCGCCGAGTAAGGTAAAAAAAAAATTAATTTTTTTCATAGGCCATTTTTGAAGAGTGACAACCTGATCATGGTCACATTTTATCCTTGCTGCCCAGGATATCTTTTCAAGTCACTAATGCAACCAGCCAAATACTCGTCCAAGTCAATTCCCTTTTTAGGAGAGACAAACACTAAAAGTGAATATTAAAAAGGGAATAATAAATACTCCTATGGGTACATTCCCCTGTCCGAATCACCTGTTCACAGCACATTGTGTGTTCACGGCAACATAACTGGGAGCCGCAAATTATGAGACCAGATCACTGCCCGATAACGGCCATGTGAATGACCCCTAAATAGAATAATAATAATTATATTGTAACTTTATTACTGTATTGATATTATTGTAGGAGGTGTAAATCTTAAAAAATAGACAGTGCAAAACCTTATCGGAGTGTCCAGTTCTTAATGATAAATCTGTTTTCATTTTTGATAAAACATTGTTTCTTACATACATCACCCTAAAAGAAAAAGCACTGATAATCTTGAATGATGGGAATATTGGCCAGAGTAGATAGTACCAGAAAGTAAAAGAGGAGTATACATTATAACTTCAATAATTGGACACGGTGGTAGAGATGAGCGAACCCAAACTTTAAAGGGGTATTCCGGGAATATGAACGTCTGATACAAAAACCCATGATGCTATAAATAAATGAATACAACAAAACTCAATGTCATTAGTCACAAAATGGAGCTTAAATAGTTTGATTTTATGATTCACAAAATTTATGGCCTCTCTAAAGTATGAATAGTTATCACCAAGATGGCCACCATCTACAACTACAAGTTCCATGATCCTTTAGTTCTCAGTAACTCCTCCTCCCTCTTATCTTCTGCTCTTAGGGATGATGTAACAGACTATTACCATGGTAATGATTTGTGTAACTGCCATCACTGCACGTTTGGCAGTGCAGTGATCACATGACCTGTCTGCTCCGCGCAGAGGAAATCAACGGAATAATTAAAGGGCCAGTATAATTTTAATTCTTCATTACAGTTTATGTCAACAGCATTTTCAGCTAAGGGGAGCAATATTTTAAATAACAACTAATTACATATTAGCTTATATCTTGAGTACCCTTTTGTATATGAGTTATGCTGATTCCTGGAATACACCTTTAAGCTTGTCGCGTCAGGGTTAGGGGGATCGACCTAAATGCAGTAAGATGAGCTTTAAGTTTGGGTCCGCTCATTTCTACTGGGTGGCTGACTTTTACATGTTTCTTTATGTTGAGTCCGTTTCAGTCAAATGAAAATACTGTAATGTCTCTCTGTGTGTGATGATGGTGGACAAATCAGAAATGCCCCATGGACTTTTTATTTAAAGAACGTCTTCCATACCAAAATTAGTTTTGTAAAAAAGACAACATTCTCACGTTGAACAACGTAATAAACCACATTTTTCAGTTTTGTAGAGCATTTTCATTTTATCTGGGCAGACTAAAGAAGGAAAAGTTGTCAGATGAAGCTCAGAACATTGCTGGGTTCATGTCAGGATTGAGTGAGATCATGCACATTTACACAAAAGTTAAACTACAGAAAATCAAATCACACCTCACAGAAACCCATCTGGCACCAGAACTGATCAAAACAAAAAAACATTTTTTGGAAAAAGCAAAATGTCCTTAAATGAATGTCAGTCTATCGGCTGCTATGAAATTTTCATGCTCAATAACATTCTAAATACGATACTTAGAGATGGGAAAAGGCATCTTCGCTAGAAGACAAACTCATTGCCAAGAATATCTAAAATATGGTGTAAAAGCTTTTAATAGATATTTGTACAATCAGAAAAGAAAACCAATCTAAGACATCAAGGGAAGGCATTTTCTTGTCTATAATAAAAATAACCTATAATAATAACCTATAATAAAAATAACAATAGGAAATTTCCCGGAAAGAAAGTTTTACTTTCTAGCCACTGGAAACAGGCTACTGCTACATTAGTGGGAACCCCAGCAATCTAGAGGTGAAAAACCTGTTATGATCAGACTTTAAATATTGTATTCATTTACCAAAAATTCCAAATTACCGTTAGATGTATTTCCAATTAAGATGGCAATTTGGGGACAGGCCATATTGTGCTACTTAAGATTCCGGGAAAAATGGAGGATGTTCCTTGTGGCCCTCTATCATAGACATAGGTTATTTATTTTTGGAGCTCAAGCCTTTTTGTTTAACCCCTAGGGGACACAGCATCTTTTGGCCTAAAGGACGCGGCCCCATTTTTCAAATCTGGTCTGTGTCACTATAAGTGGTTATAGCGTGGGAACGCTATGAGATATCCAGGGGATTTTGAGATTGTTTTCTCGTGACACATTGTACTTCAAATTAGTTTAAAAATTTGGATGAAATCTTTTGCGTTTAGTTATGAAAAAAAACAAAATTTGGCAAAAATTTTGAAAAATTCTTTATTTTCAACGTTCTAAATTCTCTACTTTTGATTCAGAAAGTCATAGCTCCCAAATAAATTCATAACTTACATTTCCCAAATGTCTGCTTTATGTTGGCATGGTTTTTTCAGATTCCACATATTTTACTAGAATGTTATGAAGCTCAGAATTTGGGTGCCATTTTTCACATTTTTTGTAAAATCGCCAAAACCTGTATTTAGATGGACCTGCACAGTTTCTAATTGACACTGAGAGGCCTAAATAATAGCGAGACTCGTAAATTACCCCATTGTGGAAACTACACCCCTCAACGTATGAAAAACCACTTTTAAGAAGTTTGTTAACCCTTTACGTGTTTTATAGGGGTTAAAACAAAATGGAGGTGGAGTCTGCAAATTGTAATATTTTTTCACAATACACTCATTTTGGGTGGAAAATTAAACATTTGTAATGGATAAAATGAAAAAAGGCTCCACAAAGTTTGATACGCAATTTCTCCCGAGTACACCGATACTCTATATGTGGTGGTAACCTGCTGTATGGGCGCACGGCCGGGCATAGAAGGGAAGGAGGCGCCATTCAAATCAGATTTGCTATGTCACATTGTACAGGCTATAATTTTTTTCTTTTTTTTATTGTGCACCTATAGGGGCTTATTTCTTTTGCCACATGAGATGCACTTTTCTAATACATAATTTTGGGGCATCTATAGCTAATTGGTGAGATTTAATTAACTCTTTGTTGGTGGAGGAATGAAAATCATCAATTTTTAGGAAAATTTTTATGTGTTTTTTTTTTTGGCCGTTAACCATACCATGAAAATAGTATATTATTTTTATTCTTTGGGTCGCCACGTTTATGAAAATACTTCATTTATATATTTTTTTTTTATTTTTTCCAATTTTTACTGAATAAAAAGTAATTTGGCAAAATTGTTGTTAATTTTAGCATCACCGTCTTTCATATGCATAACTTTTTTATTTTTCACCTCAAAAATCTGTTTAAGGGCTTATTTTTTGCAAGAATGATAGCTCTTTTTAGTGGTCTTATTTTAGATTGCGTAACTTTTTAAAATCACTTTTTTAGAGCATTTTTAAAGGGCATTAATAAAAAATCATCTTTATCAGAGAGAGTTTTTTTAGGTTGTTTTTTACGGGGTTCACTTTGCGGATCTAATAACGATTCTGTTTTATTATACAGATTGTTACGGACGCAGGGATACCAAATATGTGGGGGTTCTGTGTATTTTATTCAATTGTACTGAATAAAAACTAATTTGGAGAAAATCTTATTCATTTTAGCATCACCATCTTTTTATATGCATTACTTTTTTATTTTTTGGCAGATAAATCTTGTTAGGGGCTTATTTTTTGCGAGAACAGTTGTTCTTTTTATTGGGCTTATTTTGGAGTGCATAACATTTTTAAATCACTTTTTAGAGCATTTTTTATAGGGTATTAATTAAAAATTATCTTTTTTCGGAATGTTTTTTGCGTTTTTTTCCTCCGGCGTTTACCGTGCGGGTCCAGTAACAATTCTGTTTTATTATGCAGATTGTTACGGACGCGGCAATACCAAATATGCGGGGTTTTTTTGTGTTTTTATGTTTTTTATACTTTATTAAGTTTTTTTATGGGAAAGTGACATTTTAGGGGCTTATATTTTTATGTATTAATTTTTTATTTATTATAATGTGTAGTGTTAACTGTTTTTGCATGTTTTTACTTATACATACTTGAACTTAAACCAGTGATGCTCTGATCACTGGTTTAAGTTCAATACACTGCTCTACAATACTATTTTATTGTAGAGCAGTGTAAACTGTCTGAGCAAGCTTGCGCATGCTCAGACAGTTTACAGCCAGACCCGGAAGGGGTCTGGCTGCCATGGAGACCGGGCAGCTCCGGGGCACATGCCAGTCCTCGGAGCTGCCCGGAAGAGGATCGGATCCCCCGGTAAGCGGCACGGGGGATCCGATCCACAGCGCTAACACCTTTACACGCCGCGGTCATGTTTGACCGCGGCGTGTAAGGGGTTAACACCCGCGATCAGAGCCGGCTCCGATCGCGGGTGTTAGCGCAGGCTGTCAGCTGTACTAGACAGCTGACAGCCGCTGCTTCTGGTACCGGCTCCGTTCGTGAGCCGGTGCCAGAAGCAGGACGTTATAGAACGTCCCCGTGCGCTAAGCATCTAGCCCCGGGGACGTACTATAACGTCCTGGTGCGCCTAGGGGTTAAAGGTAAGGAAGATTTCTGGATGGAGGCTTTAATACACATCAAAACCATCGGTTTCAGAGGGGTGCAATCATCTCCATAGCAGCCCCGTAGTCCAGACAAGGAGCCTAGAGCTGCCTCGAACAGCATGAAGACAGATCGTGTCAGAGACAGGATCTGTCACTGTGTGTGTCAGCCTATGCATGTGCATAGGCTGATTGTTGTAATACACTGCCATACACCAGATCATCGCTTATTCAAGTCCAAGATTGGGGCAGTAAAAAAATAAATATATATCTACAAATAAAAACAAAATAAAAAGTAATAACAGTCCCCTAAATGCCGCATAAATTGCCAAACTCCTACATTTAAAGTGTAAATACATATAATATAAAGCCACATCAGTAACAACACATAAATAAAATAAAATTACTTAGCCATTCAGTGAACACAAAAAACAAATGTCATAAATGTGGATTTTTGCCCATCCAACCAAATAAAAAAAAAGCAATAAAAAGTGACGAAAGTCATATTTATACCACAATGAATACAAAAAAAAAATCACATCTCATCCCACAAAAAATAAGCACTAATACAGCTCAACCAACCATGATATCCATGTATCAGAATAGATTTTTATTTTGCATTTCCAACAATGTAAATCAATGTGGTATAGCCACAAAATATTGTTACTATACTCCTTGAGTAGTTTACTTTTCAAATGGGGTCCCCTTTTAGGAGTTATTCTAGTTCTGGTATGTTTATAGGCTCAGCAAATGCCGCATAGCACCTGAATTTGCAAAACATTCCCTCCAAAAGCATGATAGTGCTCCTTCCCTTCTGCACTCTGTTATAAGCCCATAAAGTTGTTTACATCCACATGTGGGGTATTGCCATAGCTGAGAGAAACAGTACAACAAAATCTGAGATGTGTTTTTTCATTTTATTCTGCATGAACATGTATATTTTGGGCTAAATAAATATTTTATTGTCAAATGAAAATTCCATATGGAATATCCATTTTTATTCATGTTCAATGCTTAAAAGATTAAAAAAGCTTAGAGGGGTATTCCAGGAATCAGCATAATTCATATAGAATTGGGTCCTCAAAATATAAGCTAATATGTAATTAGTTGTTTTTTAAAATTTTGTGACCCTTAGCAGAAAATGCTGGGGACATAGACTGTATGAATGTAGAATTAAAATGCTACTGGCCCTTTAATCGGTCCGTTAATTTCCTCTGCTCGGTCCGTTGAGGAGCTGACACAGAATAGAAGATGGCCGCTGGTCACATGTCCACATCACGTCCTGCACCTGCCTGGGCAGGTCATGTGACCACCACTATGTTTGGCTGTAGTCTGTTGGTTGCAGTGCATCCAGTATGCCAGATGTTGTGGTGATGTGCAGTTACACATCATTACTATGGTAACAGAAAACCTGTTAGATCATCACTGTAAATCATAAAATCAAACTATTTAAGCTCCGTTTTGTGACTAATGACATTGAGTATTCTTGTATTCATTTATTTATATCATCATGGGTTTTTGTGTCAGATGTTCATATTCCCGGAATACCCCTTTAACAAGGCCTGTTTTCAATAGTTTGAGCAATTTAAAAATGTGGTACTTAGCTTCTAATAGATATAACTTTTAAAACCCCTATAATTATAAATGTGCCTCTAAAATTATTGAATCTATACTTTTCTTGGAAATTTGGAAAATTTCTGATCAATTTGTATGCCTCCTAACATTCTAATAAAATAAATCAACAACAAAAAAATTACCTCAACATAAAGCAGACATATGGTTAATGTTAGTAACCAATTTGGGAGATTGAACTAACTGTATGATGAACATAACATTTAGAAATCAGAAAATCGCTAATTTCTCAACACATTCACAAAATTTTAAATATTTTCATAAATAAATGCAAAACATTTCAACCAAAATATACCACTAAGGTGAAGTACAACATGTCACGAAAAAAACAATCCGAAAATCACCTTGGTAAGTTAAAGTGCTCTAAAGTTAGAATCACTAGTGACTAGTAGATCTGAAAAATGTTTTTTTATACAGGTCTCCTGTGTATCATATATGGAGAGAAACAGGACTCTGACACAGACATTTTCACTAACAACAAAAAAAAGTTCTAAAGATAAATTTGTTTCGCACACAAGACTTTTTGTGCCACAAAAACATTACTGCTTATTAAAAAAATTATAATGGCCCCTGATAGGCATCTGCAAGACACAAGGTTCTAGGGGTCTAATCTCTGCATTATACACCCACCTTACCCAAAAGAAAGTTATGAGTAACAGGCTACCAGCGATAGATAAATGGATGAGATGTAATTCATCGCTCGAGGAGGATTCTGTAGAGGATTTACTTGCCGCACATACAAAGGTATCCCCATCAATAAATAATAAGATGATCCAACTGTATTATATCCACCAGGCCTATCTTACACCGGTCCGCCTGGCAAGAATGGGCAGGGGCGCTACTACCGCCTGTCCCCGCTGTGGGGAACTGGGAGTGGACTTTTGGCACATGAGTTGGACTTGCCACCCCAATACAGAAATTCTGGAAAGAAGTGGTCAACTTCCTAACCCAATTAATGCACATGCCAATACCCCTGACCCCTGAGGGATGCCTTCTGGGCCTCCTTGCTGAAGAAGATTGGTCTCTTTACCAAATCATATTCCTAAGGGAAACTCTATTTATGGCCCGAAAGTGCATAGCCCTAAGGTGGTACGATACTAACACCCCAAATTTATCGTATTGGAAAGCACAAATTAATCAAATGCTACCGTTTGAGATGCTGATATATAAGCACCGGAAACGCCCAGATAAATTTGAGCAAATATGGGAAACCTGGTGTGAGTCTAGTGAAACAAATTACTCCATTCGAAGATTTAGACAGGCATTGACTGTCTTAAACCCTACTACATAATTGACTTTGTCTTGTAACTTTGCAGATACAGCCTCGACGGGTACGATATAACTGAGCAGCCTGTGAAACTAAGCTTACTAGATCTAAAAGGGGAGAGATCACAGGGACAGAACAAGGGAAAGTTAACTAACAACAGAAGATTGCTGACAGGTAAATTAAAAGATGCTAAATACTTCGACTATGTTTAAGAACCGAGTTTGGTTCTGACCAGTTCTCTTATTATTAGATGTTTCTGTATTATTTAGTACCAGATACCTAATTGAATAGGCAAGATGCAGTTCTCAAAAGTAAGACATCACAACTCAACCTTTTTTGGAGATATCACTTTATTGAAAATTTAACAAGTACTTGACTTGATTGATACATTGTGCACCAACTGTAAATGTAATGATATGTACTCCTGGATTTGTTTTTTTGCAAAACTTGGACTGTATGTAAAATGTCTATGATTAATAAAACCAGTGTAAAAAAAAAATTATAATGGGAAAAATTACAAAACACTCAAATTTACACATTTTTATTTTTATACTAATTATATAAAATCTCAAATTTTATCATATTAACAATATTATTATTAATATCAAGTTAAAATTGCATATGTCATGAAAAAACTGTAAAAAGTAAAAGAAAATTATGATAAATATGCAAAGTAGTTTGAAAGATGTCATAATTTAAATAAGAACAGAACTGATAAAAATTGACCTGGACATTCAGGCACCAATGTCCCTAGGCCACAAAGGGGTGAAACAGTGAAAGGAAGCAATCCATAGACATGTCATTTATCTTTATATTTGTAGTCAAATGGAGAAGCAGTACTAAATAATTGCTCAAATAGGAAAAAAAAACGTAAGGAAACTTTAAATCAGATAAATAACTGTAGAAAATTAAAGTGTATGTTCAGAAGTATCACAGGCAAAAATGGGTGAGCTTGAGGCTCTGGTATTAGAGGAACAGTTAGATGTTGTTGGTGTAGCAGAGACATGGCTTGATGCATCGCATGATTGGGCGGGTTAATATTCATGGTTTTATACTCTTTCGGAAAGACAGGGCAAATAGGAGGGGAGGTGGTGTATGTCTGTATGTCAGAAGAGACTTAAAAGCGATTGTGAATGTGACAGTGGTCTTAGAAGAGTGTGAGGAGGCTGAAACTTTGTGGGTTGAAATTTAAAGCCAGAAGAGCTTTAAGAAAATTATTTTTGGTGTAATTTATAGACCCCCTAACATCTCTGAGGAAATAGAGGGTCACCTATATAGACAGATGGAGCGGGCTGCACATGGGGGGGACCGTAGTGATAATGGGAGACTTCCAAATATAAATTTTATTTAACAACTATCCGAAAATGCAAAAGTAGTGTGTGAAAAACTACTTCCATAAAAATTAAGAGGGTAAGGTCAAGCCTTAAACTGCTCAGTAATTGCCCTTGAGACAGATGACATGGAAGCCAAAATGACTGAATTTGCCACATCGCATATCACCCACATAGATACCCCATACCTCCCTGGAAGATGACCTCATACAAAATAGGTCTCTAAGGATTAACATCTTCATGAGGGATCTTACAGAGTGGTAATTTCCTGTCTTAACCTGATGAACTCAGGGTGATACCAGGGGTATCCCTCAACCATTCCAAGATATCTTTGTTTTCCCATCAGCAGTCACATTGGCCAGATGCAGGAATTCCTCATCTCTACCAAATGCAGGATTTTAAGAAACCAATCAACTGTGCTGCCCAAGAAAGTTTGACTCTTTTATTCCAAATAACTATGTGCTACACCTATCACCGGGAATGTCATTTTTAGCTGGTTACAGGTTCCAATTGCCTGCTCCATGCAGATATTAAAAATGCCCCTGCCACCTTATTTCACACTACCTGGTTCCCTGGCAGCAGCATGTAGTGAATCCTAGAGGCAAGGGGTGGCAGCTGCAGCAACTCCCTCCCCCCAACCCTCTTCCCATCAAGGGATGGTGGGGGCTGGTGGGAAAGAGAAGAAGAATGAATAGGAGGAGACATGGGCACACACAGGCTGCTGCAGTATATTTGGAGTACTGTATATACTGAACATATAGTTAATTACTAATGAACAACCAATCATAGTGCCTTTACACATTCAGTGATATTATGTGCAGGCAATTTCAGCGGTTATCTTTTTTATGGTGTATTCGCACCTGAGTGAAGTTGGCCCCCCCACCTTGTTCAAATCAAGCAAAACTGGTGTCAAACGTTTGTGCTACGTTTGTGCTGGTTTGTGCAGCAGAAATTTTTGTTTGTGCCGCTATCATTTTTAAGATTTTAATGAAAGTTTCCAGAGGTCATCAGAGGTCAACCAGCCCCCCCACGTTGCCCAAATCAAACAAAACTGGTGCCGAACAATTCTGCTACGTTTGTGCTGGTTTGTGCTGCTCAAATTTTTGTTTGTGCTGCTTTTGTTTTGAATATATGAACAAAAAATGAAAGTTCAAAAGTTCAGCCAGCCCCCCCACATTAACCGAATCAAACAAAACTGGTGTCAAACGTTAGTGCTACGTTTGTGCTGGTTTGTGCAGCAAAAATTTTCGTTTGTGCCGCTATCATTTTTAATATATTCATACTTTTTTGCAGAGGTCATCAGAGTTCATTTCTTCCAAAGTACAATGTGTTTGCTAGCTCCCCCTGGTGATCAAACCAGGGAAGTGTCACTAGGTTTGTTTTTTACCAGTTCATCCTAAACACCTCAAACACCTGAACATACCTTAAAAATTATAGCAGCACAAACAAAAATTTTTGCTGCACAAACCAGCACAAACGTAGCACTAACGTTTGACACCAGTTTT
The DNA here is from genome assembly GCF_040894005.1 of Engystomops pustulosus. NCBI lineage: Eukaryota > Metazoa > Chordata > Amphibia > Anura > Leptodactylidae > Engystomops > Engystomops pustulosus. The sequence continues at coordinate 88,124,417 of NC_092415.1, read as the reverse complement.
GTTTGATTCCGTTAATGTGGGGGGGCTGCTTGAACTTTTGAACTTTCATTTTTTGTTTATATATTCAAAACAAAAGCAGCACAAACAAAAATTTGCGCAGCACAAACCAGCACAAACGTAGCAGAATTGTTCGGCACCAATTTTGTTTGATTTGGGCAATGTGGGGGGGCTGGTTGACCTCTGATGACCTCTGGAAACTTTCATTAAAATCTCGAAAACGATGGCGGCACAAACAAAAATTTCTGCTGCACAAACCAGCACAAACGTAGCACAAACGTTTGACACCAATTTTGTTTGATTTGAACAAGGTGGGGGGGCCAACTTCACTCAGGTTGTATTCGCTGTATCAATGATATCAATGTTTGTTTATATACAGTCTGTAATAGAGTGCAGTTTGCAGCGTTCAGTAATAGGAGTTATGTTCAGGACGGTGCCCTGTAATTAGCAGCAGTGCTTAGAACTAAATACGGAGATCATACGCCTCCCCCTCGATGGTGGTGGATCGGCAAGTATGCCAGGCATACTGGGTGGAATAATCCAATATGATCTTATAATAATCCAATATGATCTTTCTAATCACTACTACCAAAACGCGTGGTGGATCGGCAAGTATGCCAGGCATACTTGGTTGTGACAATATATGCACCTCCTCCATAACACCTCACGTGGTTGGCTTATCTCACACTATGTTCTTAATTTATGTTTATATTGGTGTTGCTATGTGGATGACGTCCTATGGTCCTTATTGGAGTTAAAATGGCGTTATGCAGCGTCTTCTCTTGCAGTTTTCCACAATGCTGGTAAATAAAACAATAAATGTATACCTCATACAGATAGTGTACCATGTACTAATGATGACTTTGTATACAAAGTATGTAAGTGCCAAATAATTCCAGGAACAAAATGTTAAACAGTCTTTTTTTGTGCACAATCTGAAAATAGTATTTAAAAGATGCAATGCTGCGAAAAGAAAATATGCTGGAGCTGAAAGTCTACTGGGAAACAGAATTCACAGAAGCTTATGGCTCAGTGTGGTTTACAGAATTAAAATCAGATCATAAATATGACTTAGCAGAAACAAGCTCCATACACACAGATGTACTTTTCTCTGCTGGAAAAAAACTTGGAAGGCAAATCCGTAAACTGGCATTATTGGAAATGTCTGGCCAATACAGCATGGCTAGCATCCATGTCTTTTGTAACCAAACAAAAAGCAACACTGTAGAAAGTGCGGCCTGGTGGGGCTGTATTATGTTTCAACACCTGGTAAAGGCTGGTGCTGAAATGCTAATGTGCAAAGCATGTGAGGTCACCCTGTGTGCTCACAGATTAGTACTGAATATATTGCAAGTGGTCATGCTGATGCTAATCTCATTGCAAAGCTCAGACAGCCACTTAATGCGTTTTTTCAGAGCCCTCTTGTAGCAGACAGAGGATGCTGGATTCCAGGAAATCCAAATGAGTCATATTTCTAAATCATTTTCCCATTTAAGCTCATCTAACATCACATGCAATTTGGATAACACAATAGTAAATTCCTGAAATTGCACAAATTGTGCAAAAGAATAAAGAAAATTACAGTACAACAGTGTACACTGTAACAGCCTGTGAACCTACAGCACGGAGGGGATTTGGTAACGCCTCTCAAGGGCCATTCTGGTCCATTAGCATAATTTTAAAAGTTGCTTTTGGAAGGAAGGAGGCTACAGTGCCAAAATCTATGAGTAAGTAGCCCCTGGCTTATCATGCTATCAAGATTTCAGAAAGGTTAAAGGACACAAGATGCATTGAAATTTCAATATTTACTACCCTTCTCTAAATAGTCTAAATTACACTGTGCAAGGTGAATGTGCTTTTATGTTAACAATGCATTAACATGTGTGTTTTGTTAACACATGTGTTAACACTATTTTAACACGCCATTTACATTGTGTAACATAACTGTTAACAGTAATGTCATTATGCAAATCACCACTCCTCAGCTGTTGTAATGGGTTTCAAAATGCAATGAAAACGCAACGTGTGACCGCACCATAAAGGCATAAAACATCATCTTATCCATACATAGGCCTATGGAGTGCTCTAATTCACTGGAAATAGTAGATACAATTTTAATATCCAGATAAAAGAAATGGATCCGCTTATGACCATTATGAGAGTGCCATTTTCTGTGCTCACGAGTGTTCATTGAAGTTTGTTTAGAATGGATCTGGTACCAAACTTTTACTAGCAAAACTTTGTTTTTCTTTTAAGTCATAAAATACATGAAAGTGTTTACATCTGCAACAAGCGGATGTGACTTTGGTTTGCTATTGCCGCATGTTGTTGAAGATGTGACCGCTTCCATGTATCATTATCATTTTAGTCTTGCTACATTCTAAACAAACATCTTACCATAGAAGCTACATAACCTATCTTCACTATGCCAATTCCCGGATCTTGATAAGAACATGGTAGACATGCCATCTTTTTATATCGAAAATATATTGCCTGCACTTAAAGCATAAATTTATTAATTTCTATTTTCCAGAATACTTGGTATAAAACAAGAAATAAATCACTGCAATTTACATTTGGCAAGTTCTCTTTTGCCTCTAAAGCCAGTAGGATCTTGTCATGTACCAAAAGTGGTATGGACTCTCAGGATAGGGATGTAATATTACCACTATACAAGGCATTTGTTCGGCCTCACCTGGAATTTGCCATCCAGTTCTGGGCACCGGTCCATAAAAAGGATGCCCTGAAGCTGGAGAGGGTTCAACATAGAGCCACAAAAATGGTAAGAAGTATTGAGGGTCTCAGTTATGAGGAAAGATTAAAACAACTAGAATTATTAAGTCTTAAGAAGAGACAACTAAGAGGGGACGTGATTTATTTATATAAATATATGAAAGTGCTGTGAGCATGGGTGAACAGTTACATCAAGGACGTGTTTACGAGGGATTGGGGATGTCGCTGAGAGAGTCTTGGCCCCACAGTCGCCTGGGGAGGGCAGATGCTGGGGGCTTAGGTTACATCAGGGACATATGAGTGAAAGGCTGTGAAGCTAGAAGGGTTACCTATGAAAATCCATACTCCCGGACCTACAGGATATGTCATCAATAGGTTTGACAGTGAAATTCCCTTAATTGTTAAAAATTCTCAATGCACAATGCTAAGGTGGAATTCTGCCCCCAGCGCACTATTTTTCGGACTATAAGGCGTACAAACAATCCTTTGATTTTCTCAGAAATTAAATGTGTGCCTTATAGTCTAGTGCGCCTTATATATGAACCGTACTTACAGACAACAGCTGCCTTGAACTGTGCACTGGTCTGCCACCTGCTGGTCATTCTCCTTATAATCAGGTGCGCCTTATAAATGAACCTAGACGTTTTAGCAGGCATAGGTTATACAAGTTCGGCCTCAAACACTCAATCCTATGTGCATTGCAGGCCGCAAACAACGGGTCGTGTGCCATTGTTAGTGGCCTGTATGAGAACGGCGTATGAACACTGCTCACCCTGACAAAGTCCATGGAAAATGACTTTTGACACATTCGCAGTGCTTCACCACACCATGAATGTGCCTAATAAAAGGCTTCTGGGCCATGAGAAGCAGCAGCTTATTAGACTAGCTCACAGCCAAAGCATAAGTTTGTGTGCATGAAGTCCCAAATCTAGAAACCTATTATATGCTTACATGTTATTTATTTGCTTTACGATAAATGTCAGGGTGTGGTCACGTGGTGTTTTCACTGCATTTTTAAACGTAATGCAGAAACATGTGAATTATTACGTTACCCTGTGTTTGGCTGTTTTTTCTTCATTGCTGGAAGTGTAAGCAGCTTTGTTACAGGGTAACATTTAAAACACAGGGTAACAGGATAACATTTTCCCAGGGTAACATTTTAAACACATAGCAAATGCCATGGGTGACTCCACCCTCAATACGTATTCCACCTACTACAGATGCTAAAAAATGACAGGTACATAAGAAATCAGCGAAATGCAATATTTAAATGCACTACCGGATGGAAAAAATAAACCACCATTGACACTAAATATGACAAATCCTGTAATCACTTATCTCACTGTAGCCAAGATAAAAAGAGTCATTAATAAAGATTGTAGATTGTGGTTTGCATCTATCCATGAGGTTTCTTGTTTCTAGCAACCTTTGTACACAAAATGCATTTTTTAGCGGGAAATCTGTGCACCTGCTGATCAGCTGCTCCTATGACAGGCTGTCAAGGAACAGCTAATAAAAGAGACAGCTGTGACTCTCGAGCATTGTCCTTAAGCCCTGGAATTCGAGATATGTCACCAGCAAAGAACAATCCCGATACTGATATTCAGAGCTTAGCCTTAGAGACTTGAATTTCTAGCGGCACAGAACTTGACGGATTCCCCTACTTCTGTTTCTGTGAAGGTTATAAATTCCGTTTTTCTGATAACTGTAACATCAATGCAAAAGTGGCTGTACAACAAAGGGTTACATCCACATAATGTTCTGTTTGTAATCTACACCATTGAATAGTTGGTTAATAAAACAGGATTTTGTCTTACTGGTTAGTAAACTGAACGCAAGGACCCCAGTGCTGGACGGAAGAACATCGGGATATATTGGGGAATCACATTAATGCAGATTTATGGCAGCTTTAATGCGTTTTTAAATAGTATTGTAGAAGCTGAGAATGTGTAGAACATAAGCGCATTTCCTGTGTTATATTGCAGTGGCGACAAGCTCCTTCCTCAGGCTTCCAATAGGCTGAGGATTTCATATAATCACATGAGAACAGGTGAATCAATCATCGGATGAGTCATTCCAACAAACTAATTATGGAGTTATAGATTGATCCTGTGCCCAGGGGACAAAGTGAGGAAAATGTGCATTACTGCAGGGTAGGCATCCCTAAATATAAACATTTGGAAGACTCCATTCATTCAGTCTTCTGCAGGCAGACAAACACTGTAACACACAATACTAGTATTCTGCCCAATATGTTAAACTTCATTCAAGCAAAACCATAAAGATAACCATGTACCAAGGAGTCCAATACCCTTTAATGTATAAATATCACAAACTTCTACACACAAATATGAGAGCAAATAAAAATGTTTTCTCATTCACTGCCACAACCATCCATGGACTAGGGAAATAGCTGGAATGCCTTGATATAACAGCACATTTTTACAGAGGATTTTCAGGACGATCCTTAGAATAGGTCATCAATATCGCTCAGGACTCCCATAGATCAGCTGTTCCCAGCTGCCTCCAGCACCAGATGTCCCAGACAGTATAGTATACACTTTTAGGACCAGGCCTTTTTTGTTTTTGGCTTTTCCATTTTTCCATCCCCTTCTTTAAAAATCCATTACTTTTTTATTTTTCAGTTTCCAGAGCTGCAAGAGGGCTGGTTTTCATCACTTCCTAGTGACGGCTTTTCATATAGCATGCCGGTTACTGTGAAGCAGGAGATAAAAAAAATCCAAATGCAATGAAATTGTAGAAAACCGCATTTGCGCCATTTTCTTGTGGGCACATCTTTCACTATATACTCCAATGGACACCTCTACTGTATGACTTTTAAATTACTTTTTATCAAAAAATTTAATGGCGAAAAACGGCATTTCAGGCATTCGGACGCTATTTTTTGTTACAGAATTCACAGTCGAGAAGAACATTTTTCCAATTTGATGCACCAATATTTCTGCTTTGCCGACAGGTAAATGGTTAACACCTGGGTTTCAAGAAAGCTCACCCCTTAAGTTGTCTTCATACATCCTCAACAGTATTACGACGTACATTAAAAGAACATTAAAGTGCTATGATTACTGTGATTCATAGCCAAATCAACTAATCTTCTTTACATGGGCTGACTAGTCAGATCCTGCACCCTTTTTATTGATTTTATTGGAAAACATACATTCCATGCCGAGCAGGATCAATAGCCATGTTTAAAATAAAGAAACCATTAGTGAGACACAACCTTACTACCTTGACATGATTTGTTGTTTTTCTACACTTAACAGCAATTGGTATGAGTTATGTCAACAACAAGGCCAATCTAGCCTGTAATTTATAGGCCTTCCAAGTGTGTAAGCCTCTTGTTACAGGGCATCACTCTCGGCAGACCAAGCCAAAATAATTATGAAATGTAGGCACACTAATAAGAGAAATTCTGCATACAAAATGTATAATAATAATAATTCCTTTATTTATATAGTGCACACAGATTACGCAGCGCTACACAGAGCTTGCCAAAACGGTCCCTGTCCCTAATGGGGCTCACAATCTAATCAACTTAACAGTATGTTTTGGAGTGTGGGAGGAATCCGGAGTACCTGGAGGTATAACACTTAAACGTCCTGCTTAAAGGAAGATTTTTAGAATAGGTCATCACTATAACTAGTAGTGAAAGTCAATAAAATTGTCCAAAATCATAGCACAGGCAGTCCCTGGGTAGGGTACAGGATAGGTTCTTTAGGTTTGTTCTTAAGTTGAATTTGTATGTAAGCCGGAACAAGTATATTTTATAGTTGTAGCTCCAGATAAATTATTATTTTGTCACTGTGACAATAGGATTTTAACAATTATGCGCTGTCATGGGAACAAGGACTATAAATAAAGCTTCAATATAGACACCTTTTACAGCTGATCATTGCAGCCTGGGACTAAAGTAAAGCATCCAGAGAGCTTCACCAGAGATCACAGTGGGCAGAGAGTTCAGTCTGTAACTAGGAGTCATCTGTAAGTTTAGAGTCCTTAAACGGGTTGGCCAGATTTCCACAAAACTTTTAATAATTTTGTCACATATCCTCTATTATCATGTAATTGCAGATGTGAATAAAAAGTGTCACAATAAGGTGCTATTGTAGTGCTGGCACCTCCAAGAAAAATCCTACCAGAGCCACCTGTGTTCTTTCATCCGTCCATAAAATGGGACGTTGCTGGAGAGTCACATGACTGCTTCGTCCAAAGCACAGTCCCGATGCACGATCCCTGTATTGGCGCATTAGACATTGTTCGCAGGCGCACTGAAGAGGTTGGAGAGGTGCATGCGCAGATATCCCTTTTCTGTATCAGCAAAGAACAACTGACAGCAGCTCCTGCTCGAGTTCTACTCCTCAGCCCCATTCAGTGCGCCTGCGCTGCCTTCATGTGAACGATGTCTCATGCACCAAGGGATCATGCATCGGGAACGTGCTTTGGATGAAACGGTCATGTGACTCTCCAGCAATGTACATTTTATGGACAGACGAAGGACCATAAGTGCCACTGGTAGGATTTTTCTTGGAGGTGCCAGCACAACAAAAGCACCTTATTGAGACACTGCAATTAAATTATAATAGAGAATATGTGACAGCATTATTAAAATTTTTGTGGAAAGGTGGCCAATCCGTTTAAAGAGAACCTCTCATGCAAATTAACCCACTCAAACTAAATACTTTATTAAAAACTATGATTAAAAAACATTGCCCCTAATCCCTAAATAGTTCTTTTCCATGGTTGCAATACCAAAAAGTCCATTTGTCAACTTATATGCAACTCACCTGACGTGAGTCTAATGAAACCCTGCATGTTTATGAGTTACTTGCATTGCTCCGCCTCTTCATTACTGATTGACAAGTCTCAGTGTTACAGAACTGCTTCTATTTGGCACACTGAGTTAAAACTATGTTACATCATTGGCTATTCCATGTCATGTGACCAGGGTGACATCATCTAAGGTCCTGTTACAGTGTGTTCCCCATGTATGTATCTGATCACATGAAATCATAGTAGCCTCCATGGAGGATGGGGAGGAGTAGAAGACCACAGATGCATGGTTTAATCATGCCATGATACTTCCATGTGATCAGATATATGTGTGGTCTACAATTTGATAATGTGAGGAGGCTAAAGGACCTGTGATGATGTCATCCTAGTCACATGACATGCTGAGAAGAAGCATGGGACATGGGGAGGAATAGATGGGAGGGCTAGGACACGCCCCCTCTGAGGCCAAGTAATATATAATAAAGTAGATTTATGGAGAGGTGTGAGAAAATTTTTAGATAAAAGAAGGGTATCAGTTAGTTCATGGGACTGTATAGGAACCTGCCACTAGCTGTATGTAAGGGTGTCAATTAGTTAATAGGACTGTATAGGAACCTTTCACTTGCTGTATGTAGTTAAAATCTAATGACATCTTCCCTTTACGTCGGGAGCCGTCTGTAATCAAAATCATACTGAAGTACAATTCCGTCTTTGGCAGGACTTAATAGGGTCTAAATTGCCCGGTTATTCCCTGTTGAGAGAAAAACTATCCCCCGTTTAGATGTAGCAACAGTTTAAGCATGTGCCAGCTCAATTGAGTGGCCCTGGCACTGCCAGTGATAGCAGAGAACAGCACCACTATCCCCAGAAAATTACTTTATCCTCTATTCTGTGAGTAGGGAATTATTTTACAGCTTGGGCCAACTACTTGAAGGGGAAAATGTTATATAGATGGTAGATTGCAATGGTAAAAGGATTATACAAAGAATGACACGGTCAGGTGCTTCATGGGAAACAAATATACATGTAAATTTAAACTAAACCAGAATTCTCTCAATTAATTGCAAAAACAAAAAAAATCAATTTTCCCATTAGACAATTACAAAACTTAACTGGTAATAACACCTCAAAAATTGTCTAAAAAAAAAAACTTTAAAATGACAAAATTATTTACCCAATCAAATAAGAATATAATAAGAACCTTTTTATTTTTCAAAGCATTAAAATATACATGAATGACATGAAACAATGAGGATGTTTTCCTATTACATATCAGTAATTATTGTTTACAGTTACCTAATAAATCATATAGTAAATCAAATAGAACCAATATAGAATACAGCTCATTGTGCATAATTACGTCAATGGTATAATTAAAAGGTACTAGGTATTATTTATTAAGGAAGAATTTTCCTGAAAACTGAAAAATATCAATTTACCTTGTTTTTAAGGATTTAACAGTGTTGTATAGGGAATGACATTACTGAAACATTTTCAATTGACTGAAAATGTAATACATCCCTCATATAAAAATGGGCAAAATGTTAAATACAGTGGTGGATAGGCTAAACTTTGCGGGAGTAAAATGGCCATTACAACTATAAAATCACTAGCAACTAACTTTCTATACTGCTGCTTTATAATGGTGACAATTCTCACCAAGAAAATTGAAATACAGGAAATGTGTTTTGCTACAATTTTTGCCTATGTTTCAGCTTCCACATAAAAAGTTAAAATAAAATTTGCGCTAAATAAGATACACAATGATAGACATGCTACTTCTGGTCATTCTGATACTTAACCCTACATAAAAATCTACTGAAATGCTTACAGGTATGTCCGCAGATGTCCGCTTTCATCATAAGGAGTAGCCCATGCTGTCAGATCTTCACTTCAGAGAAACCAATTTATAGCTGTCCTAGCCATCTATGAGTTGCAGTGTTTTTTCACTATTCTTAATCTGTGAAGAAAGATGGGGATGCCCCTCAGATAAGTACACAGTGCCAAACCCCTGCTCCAGTCTATGTGCATCGAATATCCAGCAAGCTTTGCAACTAATCTTCTCACATCCTGCCCTTAAAGATGGGGCATCTGTTTCCTGAAATATAGACCTCCAGAGACATCTCTCCTTTATCCATCGCTGTATTCCTTACTGATGCATTTAACAACATCAGCGACTCCAATATTTCAACTTTATCATAATATGCAAGAAACCATCACTTTGCAGGTCTCCGGCTGTCCTGTTCAACTCTATGGAGCCGACTTAGATGGTACTTAAGATAAGATACAGCACATCTATCATTGGATGTAACTCCTTAATGGACAGGCCCTTTTTTGTTTTTTGCATTTTCATTTTTCACTCCCCACCTTCAAAAATCCCTAATTTTTTTATTTTTCCATGTAAGGAGCTGTAAGAGGGCTTGTTTTCTGAGTGATGGCATTTACTATTCCATACAGCAGTGATAGCGAACCTTTTGGAGACAGAGTACCCAAACTACAACATTTATACGTCGCACAGTGCCAACATGACAATTTAAGTAGTAACTTATTGATCCCGGCTGTATCACAGGTTTCAATTGTATTGGCGTCCTGAGTTCACCAATACAATAGAAAGATAATGGGGAACTTTGGATTGTAGCTTCCCTCCAGGGTCCCCTGAAGAGGAAGAATCAGAGGACCCATCTCTATCCACACCTTCCCGCTCCTCCTGTAGTACTGGCAGCCAAAGATGTTGCTTTAAAATGGCGCGGTCTGGCAAACTCTCTTTTGGTGTGAAGGCCTGGGTGCCCACAGAAAGGGCTTTGAGTGCCACCTCTGGCACCCGTGCAATAGGTTCGCCACCACTGCCATACAGTGTACTGGGAAGCTGGAAAAAAATTCCAAATGCAGTGAAATTGGTGAAAAAATGCATTTGCGCCATTTTTTGTTGGCTTGGATTTTACACCTTTCACTGAGCACTCCAAATGACATGTTTACTTTATATTTTGGGTCGGTACGATCACGGGAATGCCAAATTTATGTTTTATAATGTTTTTATACAAATAAAAACTTTTTATTTACATTTTTTATATTTTACAAGATGGCAAAAAGTTTAATTTTCTTCTTTTTTAGCTTCTGTCGGTAAAGATCTGTTCCACGGTTATGTGATGGCTCTCATTACTTTCTGTTACTATAAAGAGCCTGCACCTGTGTGACATCACATGACTATGGATCCGTTTATATGCACAGGAAGTAAACAATGAAGCTTTCTTGGGACTTATGCACTAGTTCTTCAAGTCCCCTTTGTACAAGGAGTTGCCTTTCAAGTCTGTCTTGTTTCTACAGTTCTCTTACAGCTCTTGCAGCAAACTCCCGGCTTGTATGGAGAGGTCTCCGTCTGTGAGCCCTCTCCATACTCCCTTAACGAAGTTGTGACATTCTAATACGTCAGAAGCCGTTAAAGGAAACCTACCACTTCAAAATGGTCACTTTGACCTAAACATACCTTTACCATGGGGTATGTAAGCTAATGCTGCAGGTGGTCTTGTTAAGGCAGATAAATCTGCAGTTTTGCCCCAAAAAATTGATATTTACACTAATCAATTCAGCGCACCTGCGCCCCTGACACGGGTCGCTCAGCGCTTGGTCACGATCATAAGAATGCACGCGCCTTGTGTGTGTGAAACTGCTCCCACCCTCGCTCCCGAGAGCTGGTGACGTCCCGGCCGCAATACAAAGCGGACAGCCGCACAAAATTAAGATACAGTGCTTTACCCGATCGACTCTTTCACCATATGTTTCATCACATATGCATATGTGAAATAATATAGGGTGAAACATGTTAACAATAGACATGAATGAGTTTCCTCCTTCATCTTTGACCATTTAAATGCAGTATTAAAGGAAGTCAACCACTTGGAAGTCCTGTATTGTAACCAAAACTACTTACTGTTCGGTGTTTTCATCCACATGCTGAAACATATTTTTATTCGTCCTAAAACCCTGTAATTTTGACCAAAAAAAGTATTTAAAAATTATGCTAATTAATCTTTGGCGCTCCTGTGCGAATCCCACAAGGCGCTTGGTGCTCTGTCTGCTCATAATTATACACGCCCTCTGTGTGCTCCCTCTCCACCCACTCCCTATCATTCCCCTGCTCAAGAGCCAGTAAAGATTAGGAGAGCACCGCACTTCTGCCAGAACAAAGGGGGGTGGGCGGAGAAGGGGAGAGCAGCCAACAACAACAGGAAACACTACTGCCACTTACTTTACACCACGAAAGTCTTGAGTCTGAGCTTCAGCTCCTGCCATACCTCCTACAAGCTCTGGAATAGCTGACATTTACTGCGGAAGGATGAGGGAGCTGCTTGTCCCCCCCCCTTGCCCGTTTCACATGGATCGCTTCAGCAATCATCAGCAGAGGGACCACACGTATCTCAAGCAGGGGGATGTAAGGGAGTGGGTGTAGAGGGAGCACATAAGGGGTGTGCAGAATTCTGAGCAGACGGAGCTCCAAGCGCCCTGTGTGACGTAAACAATAGCGCCAGAGATTAATAAGCATAATTTTACAAGACTTTTTGGGCAAAATTACAAGGTTTTAGGGCTAATGAAAATCTGTTTCTGAATCTGGATGAAAATGCCAACCAGTGAGTAGCTTTGGTTACAATACTGGACTTCCAAGTGGTTGATTTCTTGCAAAGACCCGATGCTACTTTGGGTTTACCTATTCATTACAATGTGCTATCAGCACATTGTAAAGAATGAGGAGTAAAATCCCCATATACTGCCATACTGTAGTATAGCAGTATATGATAGGATCATACAGACAAACAAGGGTTAAAGTACCCTAGGGAGTCTGAATAATAGTTTTAAAAAAATTATAATTATAAAACCTAAAAACTCGAATCAACCCCCTTTCCCTAGAACTGATACAAATATAAATAAACAATAAAAATCCTAAACACATCAGGTATCGCCTGATCTATCAAAATATGATAGTGTTTTTTCACTGTGTTTAACCCTGTAATGGAAAATCGAGCAAAGTCGAAAATGGCACTTTTTTGCCATTTTAAAAAAAATTTTAAATTATAAATCAAAAGATCGCACAGTCCTAAAAATGATAACATTGTAAACGTCATCAAAATTCGCAAAAAACGACACCTCCCAAAGCTCCGTACACCAAAGTATAAAAAAGTTATTAGCGCCAGAGGACAGCATAATCCAAAAAAAACATTTGTACAGGAGGTTTTGATTTTTTAAATGTCTGAAAACATTATAAAATCTATACAACTTTGGTATTCCCGTAATCGTACCGACCCAAGGAATAAAGTAGACATTTGGGGCGTACAGTGAAATCTGTAAAGTCAAAGCCCACAAGAATACGGCACAAATGCGTTTTTTTTACCAATTTCACTGCATTTGGAATCTTTTTCCCGCTTCCCAGTACAAGCCATGGAATATTAAATACAACCATTTTGCAGTATAATTTGTTATGCAGAAAATAAGCCATCACACAGCTCTGTACATGGAAAAATAAAAACGTTATAGATTTTTGAAGATGGGGAGTGAAAAATGAAAACGCACAAACGAAAAAGGGCTTAATCTTCCAGAATAAGCATTAGCATCTCTAACTAAATGAGAGCCAGGCTCTGACTGTATAATACTGGAGACATTGATGCCCTAGACCAGGGGTCCCCAAACTTTTTACATAGGGGGCCGTTCACGGTCCATCTCAGATCGTTGCAGGGCCAGACTAAAGTTTAAAAATAAATAACGGTACATGTGACCGCATCCGTAATACACTGGGATCCCCCTCAATTAATTAATATACTGCACCCCCTTGTGAACTATTAATTATTAAATATACTGGGACCCCTCTCCATTTATTATTTTCTATGCTGCTCCCCTCATTAATTATTTCCTATGCTGCCCCTCCATCATTAATTATTTCCTATGCTACCCCCACCTTAATTATTTCCCTTACTGCCCCTCCATCATTAATTATTTCCCATACTGCCCCTCCATCATTAATTATTTCCCATGCTGTCCCTCAATCATTAATTATTTCCCATACTGTCCCCCCACCATTAATTATTTCCCATACTGCCCCCCACCATTAATTATTTCCCATACTGCTGCTCCATCATTAGTTATTTCCCATACTGCCCCTCCATCATTAATTATTTCCCATACTGTCCCCCCACCATTAATTATTTCCCATACTGCCCCCCACCATTAATTATTTCCCATACTGTGTCCTCCCCCCACCACCATTAATTATTTCCAATACTGCCCCCCCCCCCATCATTAATTATTTCCCATACTGGCCCCCACCATTAATTATTTCCCATACTGTGTCCCCCCCCCCCACCATTAATTATTTCCAATACTGCCCCCCCCCATCATTAATTATTTCCCATACTGGCCCTCAATCTTTGATTATTCCCTATACTGCTCCTCCATCATTAATTATTTTCTGAGGCCCCTCCACCACTAATCATTTTATATAATGCCCCCATAATTAATTATTTTTTATATTAGGGCCCCCGACTGCCAAAATCTAGTTGCTGCTGGTTAACAAATAAAAAATCCTATACTCACCTCTGGCACCAGCTCCTGTTTCTTCTTTCTTCAGACTGCTGTCACCCAGGAAGGGGTGCGCGACGTCATCATGCGGAGCGGCCGCATCGAGCACTATTCCGTGACGGGCAGGAGCTCCCTGTCTGGACGAACGGAGGCCCCTGCCCGACTGCCGCGACCTGCCGGGGGCCTCAGCAGGAGCCGCTGGCGCTCCGAGAGCTGGATGCGGCGGGGGCCAGATGAAAATGGTTTGGGGACCACTGCCCTAGACAAAGGCTCTGACCCAGGACCATTCCACTACTCTGAATGAAGTTGGAACTGTGCAGGGCAGGGTTCTATCAAATGCAGACCCCCCCAAGTCCAAGATCCCCATTCTAGTGAACACTGGGAGCTTCGGATAGCTGCCCCCATCATAAATTGACCAACTTATTGTGGGATAGATGACAAATTTGGCAATGCCTTTATGGATTTATGAGCAAATTAAGGTTAAATTTAGCAATGAGTAATAACGTCCATTACATGTAATAGATCAAATCAGTGGGATATTCCAGCTACTGTTTCAATCTACACTTATGCTACTACATACATACATACATTTATGGCAAATTTGAATGCAACTATACAACTGAAGGAATTAAGTTTTTTTTTGCATCACAAATTCTTTACAGATCCATTTACAACATAAATGCAATTCATAAGATGTGAGCATCTCATGGTAAAGTGTTTTTCCTGTCACTTTGCTTGATGAAATAAAGTATCTATTGGATGAAGATATGTTTTGTGCATCAGTGCAGACGAAATGAGACAGACCTAAAAACAATCATGAGCATAAACACTAAGAAAATAGCTATTACAAAGGCATCATGACAAGTTTTGACAGTATCACAGGCAGAATCACTTTAGAAAAGTTGTTTTGTGAACAAAGATTGTACAGTAATAAAAAACACTGTACCATAGAGTATAAACAACCCTATTCCTATACACCTACAGTATGTAACAGGAACACCAAGCATATGCTTCCTTTTTTTTTAATTCATGCCCAGTTGCACACTGCCTGCCTGAAGATGAGGGGGCGGCAAGGGCTGCGTGGGAGAAAGCCACAGCAAGCTGCCACGTACTCTCACACAGAGCTCTATTCTGCATTAGGAAAAGAACAATTAGGCTTACTGGGAACATCAGAAGGCGACAATCCAAAACCAAACAACTGGACCTCATCCAAAGGGGTCAAACAATAGGCAAGTTAAGTACAGACACCACAGAGCTCCAGTCATCACCAGACAGATTGCTCTAGTAAATATTTAAAAAAAAATATCAAAAATATATAACTTTATAAATACAAGGAAATAACCTATGCAAACTATCAGAATAATGTTTAAATATCTCTTAACAATGTGTTTATGAACAATACTGTACCCAACACTGCACATATTGTACAGAATTCAATTCCCAAAGGTTTCAGATAAACATGATTGGAATAAGGAATATCACAGATATAAATATATAGAAATACAGATTTATTTTTAATGCTTGCCGTTATCCCGTTATAGTAAACAGAAATGTATACAGGCGGTCCCCTACTTAAGGACACCCGACTTACAGACAACCCATAGTTACAGACGGACCCCTCTGCCCACTGTGACCTCTGGTGAAGCTCTCTAAATGCTTTACCATAGTCCCAGACTGCAATGATCAGCTGTAAAGTGTCTGTAATGCAGCTTTATTGATAATTCTTGGTCCAATTACACCAAAAATTTTGAAACTCCAATTGTCACTGGGGCAAAAGAAAAAACATTGTCTAGAACTTCAATTATAAAATATACAGTTTCGACTTACATACAAATTCAACTTAAGAACAAACCTCCAGACCCTATCTTGTATGTAACCCGGGGACTGCCTGTATTGTAGTATGCTGCAAATATGTAAAAAAAAAAAAAATCCAAACATAGGTACAGAATCTAATTAGCGAGCAATATGAGTCTTACTTTTGTACACTGTGTGCCTGTTAAGTTCAATGGCTAGACAGCTGTGTAACAAGCACATTAAGCACTGCTAAAAAGCGCCCTTAGAGAGGATTGCGTACGGCTAATTGTAAGGTTTCCTTACAGTAATCACATAATGTTAAAATTTTATGCAGGCGACCCAAGATTTACTCAAAGTGATATCTGCTTTTGCTCAGTGGGGCAGAGATTGAACAATTAAACGCTTAAGTTATGGGACTAGCAGGTATTTGTGCACTTCAAGTAAAAGCTTGTGGTGTTGGGAATAAAGAACTATAAATATGATTCCTATTGACGACTTCATTCTGCAGGTAATAAAACAAGCAGATCTCATATATATGAAACTGACACCAATATTCACATCTAACCAGAGGTCGCACTAACATTTTTCCAGAACACTCCTCTCAATTTTTGAGGAGTATTTTTAACCCAGGAGGAGTACGAAATTTTCACTAATACATGTATAACTCCTAGGCGTATATATAGTGTTATAAGACGTCTATTAATACAAGGAAAAAGTTACAGCTCCTGTTTTCTGTGCTTAAAAGGGTTTTCCCACAAATTCAAGTTAGCCCCTATATTCTTGGGAAAACCCCTTTGGGGTGCATTCACGCCTTTTTTATGCGTTTTTGACGCATCCAAAGGCTTCACATGTTTAAGTAACATTGCGTTTTAGCAAATGCAATGGAAACAGAATGTTGCATCAACATGTGATCAAGGTTGAAGCCTTTGGAATGCGTCAAAAACTAATCAAAAAAAGCAAAGCATCGTGTGAACGCACCAAAACGCATCAAATAGCAATTACATTGTTGTCAACATTGTGTTAACAAAACATATGCATCAATACAATTTTATTGCATGCGTTGACAGCAATTTAATTGGGCAAATCTCGTCTCAGCTGTTGTGATGCGTTTGAAAACGTAGGTAATAACCTCACCCTTAGGCTGCATTCACATTACTGTATGGGGGACGTATATACGGCCGACGTATATGTGGCCGATATACGCCCCCCATACACTTCTATGGGCTCGAGGCGCCCTACGGGAGCGGTACTGTGCGGCACCGTACCGCTCCGTAGCCCGGGAAAAGATAGGACATGTCCTATCTTTTCCCGTATTACGGCGCCGCGGCCATACATCGCTATGGAGAGGGGCGGGGGTGAGCTGCGCTCACCTCCTCCTCCTCCTCTCCCCGCGCTGCCGTGTACCCGCCGTGCTACGGTGTGGCGGGCACACGGCAGTGTGCATGTAGCCTTAGGCTGGTGCCACACGTACCGCTTTGTCTGCGCTTGCAAACGCAGACAAAGTCGCGCCCACGGCGGCGTGCTTCGGCCCGATCGCATTGGCGTTTCTATGGAAACGTCTGCGATCGGGAACAAGCCGCCGGTGTTTTGCGCTTTGTCTGCATTTGCAAGCGCAGACAAAGCACTACGTGTGGCACCAGCCTTAGGCCACATGCACACAACCATGTGGGGGACGAATGTACAACCGCAAGCTTTCGGCTGTACATATGTCCCCAATAGATGGCCGCACGGAGTGATACCGCTCCGTACACGGGAAAATGACATGTCCCCGTGTTGCGGCCAGTACCCAATGTATTAAAATTGTATTTCAATGCCTGCACGGCTATGGCCTGGCGGGCATACGGTTTGTTTGAATGCAGCCTTAGGCCCGTTCCACACTTGCGAGTGTGATGCGATGAACTCGCATCACACGCGCAACGCATGCTGCCGGGAACACACGGCCCGAACGCTGCACCGCGGGAGTGAACTCAGCATGTCAGTTCACTCCCGCGGTGCAGCGTTCGGGCCGTGAGTGGACTATTTAATAAAATTATTTAATAAATTTGCTGCGGTTTGGGAACTTTTTTTTTTTTTCTTACAGGGGCACATTTAGGGAGGAACACATAATATATGTGTTCCCTGCTTTTCTTTTATATAGATCACAGATAACAGTGATCTAATGGTAAGAGCACATTGGATCACTGTCATCAGTGATCTGTATACAGAGACATGCAGAGAGGATGCATACAGCACGTTCCCTGCAGCCTCTCCCTGTATACAGGGGCTGCTGTGACAGGAGACTGATAATAATCTGCCCCCTGTCACATAGACAGCACGATCCTGTTTCTGGCTGTGTGCACGATCGCACACAGATCAGGAGCACAGCCCCGGCAACAGATGCCCCGCCCCTCCATCGCTCGGCCCCGCCCCTCGCTCGGCCCCGCCCCCTCCCCTCACTCGGCCCCGCCCTCGCTCGGCTCCTCCATCTCCTCACCTATCTCTCGGCGTCCCGCGGGAGAGGCTCGGACGGTGAGCAGGAAGTCCCTCCCTGTCCTGCCTCCAGTCACTCAGCGCTGCGATCCTGCAGCCGGCGCCATCACCGCTTGGAAGCGGCAGCTCATAGGAAAATCACCAAGCGTATTAATACGCTTGGTGATTTTTTTGGGGGAGTAAATCAGCCTCTAAACACGTCTATGACGCGTGTAGAGGCGTTATCGCGACCTCTGCATATAACCTAATTCTTCACAACAATGCAGTAGTTTCATGTATGCCTGTACAGTGGGATATTTCGCCCAGGGACGCCCCCCCCCCCCCCGAATACGGGGAGAGGAGTGTACATCAGCAGAAGCATGTGATTGGCTGCTGCTGATGAAACCTGGACAGTGACATCACCGTGTCCCCTCCCCCGAGGAGTGCATGTTATGGGGAGAGATGCAATCCACTGCATCCCCTCCCCGTAGCCGTCCATTGACTCCGCTAAGCGCGTACATCGCTCAGGCGAAGGCTACAGGATAAAAAGACGCAGCAAGCTGCTTTTATTGGCGGACAGAATGTTCAGTGGCCAGACAGAGGCAACACCTATGCCTCCGCCTGCCTATGTACACGCTAAACTTATACTTCAGGTGCTTTCCCGACGTATATGTTTAGTGTATACAAAAAAACATGATGTGAACCCAGCCTCACAGGAGTATTTAAAATAAATAAAAGAAGAACAGCCTCTGCAAGTTAGGGCTAATTCACACACCCGTCTGTAGGGATGTATATGCGGCCGCATATACGTGCCCATAGACTGCAATGGCGGCCCACCGGCGGTTCTGCGCCGCACACTGGGAAAAGATAGAGCATGCTGTTTCTATTTTCTATGGAGGGGCCACCTCCTCTCCAGCGCACGGGCATACCGCCCTGTGAATGTACCCTTAGAGTTACTTAACTATTTGGGAAAAAAGATGCAGTAGGCATTGCAGTCTATAAATAATAAATGTAACTGATTTCAGCTTTAACCCATATTGCACACTTGTTCAGGTGCTTGAGGCCTAAATATGTGCAACTGTAGCTGTAGGCGCCAGTCACCACCGGCCTCTACATACAAACAGTAGCTGTAGGCGCCAGTAACCACCGGCCTCTACATACAAACAGTAGCTGTAGGCGCCAGTAACCACCGGCCTCCATATACAAACAGTAGCTGTAGGCGCCAGTCACCACCGGCCTCTACATACAAACAGTAGCTGTAGGCGCCAGTCACCACCGGCCTCTACATACAAACAGTAGCTGTAGGCGCCAGTCACCACCGGCCTCTACATACAAACAGTAGCTGTAGGCGCCAGTCACCACCGGCCTCTACATACAAACAGTAGCTGTAGGCGCCAGTCACCACCGGCCTCTACATACAAACAGTAGCTGTAGGCGCCAGTCACCACCGGCCTCTACATACAAACAGTAGCTGTAGGCGCCAGTCACCACCGGCCTCTACATACAAACAGTAGCTGTAGGCGCCAGTAACCATCGGCCTCTACATACAAACAGTAGCTGTAGGCGCCAGTCACCACCGGCCTCTACATACAAACAGTAGCTGTAGGGGCCAGTCACCACCGGCCTCTACATACAAACAGAAGGTGGAGGGGCCAGTCACCAATGGCCTCAATGCATAAACAGTAGCTGTCAATGCCAGTCACCACCGCCCTCTATATATATGAACAATAAACAATCTGTAAAAATAAATTTGAAAACTTCTACATTTTGCCATCTTCTGGCACTAATAAGTTTTCATACTTCGGTGTGCTGAGCTGTGCCTGGTGTCATTTTTTGTGAGTTGATGACGTTTTCAGTGCTACCACTTAGAGGACCATACGGCCTAATTACTTTTTATTACATTTTTATATGTTGCAAAATGGTAAAAAGTGATGTTTTGGACATTTTGGCGCTTTGTTCCGTTACAGGGTTAACCTAAGAGTGGTTACAATAATTTCTTTTACTGAAATGAATTTACAACAATAGTTGGATATAAATTATGTAACTTGTGAATGTGTAGCGTATAAGATGGTGAAATATACCAGGGGACAAAGTAAAATTTTGTTACTGGAGTTGTTGTATGGTATGTCCTGAAGTACTATTTCATGCAGAGGCCAGGTTTGTCAGGGCAGGTCATACAGTGTGCCTCCCCTTTTGGAACAGATGCTACATCTTTCTGGAGTTGTTCCTTTAGTAGCAGCCTGAGGGTCTTCAACTAAAAAATGTTGACCTGGCACAACACAGGTGACATCTAATCCAGAGGTACTGGGGTCCTGTCCTTCTTCTCCAAATATAAGTTCCCTAATCACCATCTCTTGAAAATGGATAAATGATATGGCATGACCTTCACATTGGAAAAGCACGTAAAACCCTTAAAGGGGTTATGTCACCAAAGCACCTGGACAGAGTGCATTGTAAACTATAATTTCACCATTTACATTTATTAAAAATTATGCAGCCTTACTGAGTTATCCTGATTTGAGCTGACTGCTGGCTCCCCCTGCTGGTAGCTGTGTCCCGTCCTGCCTGCCTTCTCCCCTGGCCGAGTCTGCGCAGAAGGATTCACTTTCTGCTCGTCTGTTTACATCTCTGACTGCAGACTCCTCCAATGCCTCACACTGAAGGAGACCAGCTGACAGGGAGCAGCCAATGAGAGAGGGAGGGAGGGAGGGGCCGAATGAGCTGTGTAGCCGAGTGCAGGCTTTGATCTCCTATCTATCCATATTCCATCTCTATATCTATCTATCTATCTATCTATATTCTATCTATCTGTCACGGATGCACACGCGATCCATGTTTCAGATCGCGGGCACACCCTTGTCCTTCTATGTGGCATCTATATACCCCGGCCCATATTCACCTCTCCGGGCTCCTGGCTCTGCCCTGGGTCCGTCGAAGCCTGCTTCCGGACCAGGGCATGCATGCGCCAGCTCGTCTAGCCTTAAAGGGCCAGCCTCCTCTTGGTTGGCACTGGCTAATCCGGCTCACCCTTAACCTGGTACCTCCCTTCACTCGGCGCCGATTCTTCTCCTAGAATCTTTATGGTTTCCATCCTAGGCTTCCCTAAGCCATTCCTGCATAAGTGATTGACACCCAGCATTCCCAAACGCTGTGTCTCCAGTGTTCCTGCGTGTTCCTGTTTCCAGCGTTACCAGTGTTCCTCCGTGTTGCTGCCATTCCTGTGTTCTGCTGTGCCTTCCAGGGTTCCTGTCCAGTATAGTATAGTATAGTATCTCACCAGTTAGTCCTCAGTAAAGTATATATGTTATATTTTATGAGAAAAAATATTTATAACAAATTGTCTATATTGCCACTAGGAGCCAATCCTGGATCATATTTCATTTTTTATATGGGTTTGAAAAAAGTATAGCTTAGCTGTTATATGTATTTCATATATACGGTGACAAGGACTGAAAGGCATTTCTATAGCAGAATCTGCTGTGCTGGGGATCAGTAGGTGTAGGGACTACTTGAACACAGCAGGTGGAAGCATACTCTAAAAGCAGGGATGTAACAATGGTGGAAGGTCAATGAGAGAGCAGCGCCTGCAAAGTATTATAAGACTTGTTGTTAACCCCTTAAGGACGCAGGGTTTTTCGGCTCATTTCTCGCTCTCCAACTTCAAAAATCCATAACTTTTTCATTTTTACGTGTACAGACCTGTGTGAGGGCTTATTTTGTGTGTAACAAATTTTACTTTCCCGTAATGTTATTTATTTTAACATGCCGTGTACTGCGAAGCTGAAAAAAAATGTGGAAAAATTGAAAAAAAACCGCACGTGCGTCACGTTCTTGTGGGCTCAGTTTTTATGACTTTCACTCTTTGCTCCAAATAACATGCCTACTTTATTCTTTGGTTCGGTGCGATCGCGGTGATACCAAATTTATATAGGTTTTATTGTGTTTTAATACATTTTCAAAAATTAAACGAATGTGTACAAAAAAGAAAAAAAAATTTTGCCATCTTCTGACGCTAATAAATTTTTCATACTTTGGCGCATTTCGGACATTTGGGCGCCATTTCCCGCCTCGGAGGTCACTGCCGCCCGTAACCGTTTTTATATTTTGATAGATCAGGCATTTTGGGACGCGGCAATACCTAATATGTTTGTGATTTTTACTGTTTATTATGTTTTATATCAGTTCTAGGGAAAGGGGGGTGATTTGAACTTTTAATATTTTATTAATTTTTTTTATTTTTTAAACTTTTTTTTTTTTTTTTCACTATTTTTTAGACCATCTAAGGTACATTAACCCTAGATGGTCAGATCGCTCCTACTATATACTGCAATACTTCTGTATTGCAATATATGGCATTTTTGCAGCACATTCATTACAATGAGCCACTGGCCCCTCCCACATCTCTGCTTTTCTGTGACACAGAATACATGCTGCACAAGCATCAAAATAACAAATAAAAAAGTATGTATAACTCCATGTAACCATTATGAACCGGATTTTGAAATATTTTAACCTCTATGGGAGCTTTTTGAAGTACATAGTTTCGTGGTATAACCCCCTTAACCAACAGTAGGTGCACAGAGCTGCTTATAAGAGCAGCCTTAAATTGCGGTCATGCTTGCCTGCAGAGTGTAAGGGGTTAAAACCCAAGATCGGCGAAATCTCCGGTCACGGGTGTTAAAGCAGGGTTTCAGCTTCAATAAGCAGCTGACATCCATTCTTTATGGTGTTGGCACACAACGTTGTTAAGTAACTTCCCGCCGCAACATACTATTACGGCGCACGTCAGGAAGGGGTAAACATTATGCTTACAGTTTGATTTTCTTGCATAGTAATGGTCCATGTCAATTTATACATAATTACAACTATTTCCAGACATTTTGGATCTGGTTTTCTTTGGACACTAATGCAAAACTGTGTACCGTATATACTCGAGTATAAGCCGACCCGAGTATAATCCGAGGTACCTAATTTTAACAAAAAAAAAAAAGGAAAAACTATTGCCGAGGGTAGGAAATGCAATGGTCCCAGCCTGCCCCCAGTATATAGCCAGCCAGTGCATGCCTCCCAGGTTCACAGTAGACAGCCTGCAGCCCCCCAGGTTCACAGTAGACAGCCTGCAGCCCCCCATGTTCACAGTAGACAGCCTGCAGCCCCCCATGTTCACAGTAGACAGCCTGCAGCCCCCCATGTTCACAGTAGACAGCCTGCAGCCCCCCATGTTCACAGTAGACAGCCTGCAGCCCCCCATGTTCACAGTAGACAGCCTGCAGCCCCCCATGTTCACAGTAGACAGCCTGCAGCCCCCATGTTCACAGTAGACAGCCTGCAGCCCCCATGTTCACAGTAGACAGCCTGCAGCCCCCATGTTCACAGTATACAGCCTGCAGCCCCCTGTCCACAGTAGACAGCCTGCAGCCCCTATCCACAGTAGACAGCCTGCAGCCTCTGCCCCTAGTATACAGCCAGCAGCCCCATGTCCCTAGTTTGTTTTCCTTCACTCAAAGGTCCTGCAACATTTGGTCCTAGATAGATAGATTAGGGTCTCTATAGTATCTCCCAACCCCATGTTAGTTCTTAATGCCTTCAGGAGCAAGTCCATTTTGTCCGGCGAACAGCAGGGTTTTGAATTCTAAAGTCTTCTGCCTCAACTTATTCCATTTCTTGTATATCAGGAACCTCAGGTTCCATTCTAGAAGTTGATGGAAGCACAGGCGGCACTTACGGCTAAGCTGGAGGAAGCCATATATTGACTGCTGAAGACTTCTTTTTTAATAATAAATGTCTAAGTGGAAATCAAATATGGCGATTCATCCCTTAGAACTATGCAAGAAATGTGATTTCTTATATGAGGACCACAAGCTCTTTTTGCTAACTGCACACATTGTTGAGGATTTGGTCTCACTTTTGGAACCAGGATCCTAGATTATAATTCTTAAGATATAAAGTATAATTAAATTGTAAGGGAACATAACCTTTCACAGTACTCCCAATGCCTGCTTTGAGGAGGGACTGTCCAAAGCCGGGTAAACCACAAAATCTTTAGATTTGGAGGGCTTCACAGAAGCAGACATCCCATACACCGACATAGTAGGAACAAGCACTGCAGTGAGAAGGAGAGTGAACCTGTCTTAAATTTCAAATCTGGTGCCAAAAAGCCACGCCTCCACTAAGGCTCCGACCTCAGCCTAATCCTCCAGTAACCGGCCATCACATGACCGGAACAGCTGGCTGCCATCTCTCCCACATAAACAGGGGAGGTAGAGGATAACCCCACCACAGGGTATCCTTGTGCGTACACGTGTGAGGATTTGCGTCAATGGAGGAATGGAGCAGGCGTCTTACCCCTGTGTGCCCAGAACACCCGATCCCTGCACGACCTCCCTGCAATTCAATTGAGGGGATCCTCCGCAGTCATACAGCAGAAAGAAGTCAGCGGCACACCTGAAGCATTCCCCAGAATCCCCGAAGGAGAGTAAACAAAAACCTGCAGAGGTAGGAGGATGGATCCAAATTAAAGGCGTTCTTCAATGTTGTTTCCTGTCCTGGGGAGCAATCCTCCTTGTGTGCCGCTGTGGAGGCTAGGGGGAAATAGAACCGGTCTTAAACTGAACCAGAATTCATAAGCACAATTATGAAGCTGGTGCAGCACAAGACTAGTGTTGTTGAGCTCTGCACTCTCGAAGCTTGTGATGCATAAATGAATTCCCCCACTGGGTTTTGCGTGTAAGCCCTAAAATATAAACATTATTGGCATATGTGCCAGACTTATAGAGGGAACTGTCCAGCACAACAACCGTTCAAAATTCAGTTCAGGCAAAATATGATATGGTAACTGAAGAGTATGTCACTGCATTCTCTCCCCATGTTTTTACCAAAGGTTTTGAAACAGACCAGAAGTTAACCATTATGGACTTTTCACATGACGTAGCTTGGATTTTAATCAGACCTGAAAAAGCTATTTAACTTCTAGAATTTCTAAAAAAAAAAAGATCAAAAGTAATCACACAAAGTATCAGTAAAACCGATGTTATAGGAAAACATGTGGACACTATTTATCCCTCCAGTGTGTCATGTCAGGCTGATGTTTTGTCCATTTGCAGTGAGCTGAAGATATCTGTTATATTAATAAATACAGCTAGATCTCTTCCTCCTTAATAAACGTAACATTTGTATTCTGGATTAGCTTGCAGAGAAGCACATGATGCATACCAATAAATTCAAGTTCAAAGACAAGTCTCCAGGTAGCGCCACTGCTGAATAACATTATGGCATTGGAGATTATATGCTGGAGAATTATTTTATCTATTGCTCCCTTACTTTCTGTACAGCCTAGGCTTTTTGGAATATAGAGGAATAAAATCAAAGTTCTTATACTCTTTTTCATGTTACAGCAGCTGTGTTCTACAGAAGTTGCCCAAATTTATATTATAGGGCAATTTATATATTGTTTTCAAAATAGTCAATGATAGCAAGACAAAAAGTCTATAGGCCCCATCTACAAAATGGGCCCTATTAGCAGAGTACATGCATAACAGCATATAAGAAATTAATATATAAATAAAAATATTAGTCCTATGTAAAAGCATCATAATCCCGCTCTAAAAAGTGCAAAGTCACTGTTCTAGTCAACACTTTGTAGTGATGTTGGTCCATATTTTCCATTAACTATTAGTAAAATGTATGTTCACCCCCCCCCCCCTTCCCCTGATAGAAGGTTTAGTAATGATCATAGAAGGCTTGTTCCATAGCATAAATTGAAATGACTCTCACCCAGCATCTGATGCAAGTCTAGGCCTGAAGAATGTGACTGTCTGCAGTACACATTTCACCACTGTGTGTCACCAACCACTGTGGGAAGATACATTGTTCTAACAAAGGTTTCAGTATTTCCCCATATTCTTTAAATATCAATCCTCAAATACAGATCAATCTATGGCAGGAGTGTAGCACATTCTCAAGGCTAGGTATAGCAAGTCATTTGTACATTTACTGTAATCGGCCCCTTTCACATACATGTATGCTACACCTCAGCATACGTTCAGCTGAAGAGGTGGAGGGTTAAGTGCTCCTCATCCCTCCCATCTCCATAGGGAGCCATGCAGCCGGCCCTACATTCTGCAAAAGATAGAGCATGCTCTATCTTTTTTCCAGCTTTGGCGCAGTACGGTGTCACGCGTGTGTGCTCACCACACCAAGTCATGCACAATGCACTTCTATGGGGATTGTATGCTAGCTGCCGTTCATACAGATAGCATACAGCTGCCACTTTTGGTCGTGTGAAAGGGGCCTAACTAGTACTGTACAGCAGTGCAGTTACATGAAGTGTAATACTATTAAATCTTTCACGATCTGCAGTTTTAAACATAAATCGTCTAAAAGAAAACAGGTCTCACTTTCTAACCATCCTGCACTTATTGACAAATGTGTTATGTCCAAACATTCCATCAGAAAACTAAGGGCCCTTACAATCCCCTGCCAAACAGCTAACTTTGATGCAGG
Organism: Engystomops pustulosus; assembly: GCF_040894005.1. Lineage (NCBI taxonomy): Eukaryota > Metazoa > Chordata > Amphibia > Anura > Leptodactylidae > Engystomops > Engystomops pustulosus. Next base: position 88,097,588 of record NC_092415.1, on the reverse strand, counting down.
TAGAATGACCTTTATTGGGACACTTTTACACAGGATGTGTGTTGTATTGCAGTCCCAATCACTTTGATGGAAGTGTTCTGAAGACGTAATCTTTAAGGTGATGGCACATGTGGCGTTTTGAATGCGTTTTTGGCCCGTTTTTAAGCAGTCCATCAAACACCGCATGCGTTAAAAAACGCGTCCGCATGCGGTTTTTGAAAACGCATTTGTTTTTGACAGGTTTGAACAATTATCTTAATTGAAACTGGTCAAAAACGCACACGTTTTTTGACGGACTGCTTAAAAACGGCCAAAAACGTGTTCAAAACGCCACGTGTGCCATCACCCTAAGAAGAAAGCATGTTTGTCTTATTCAGTCCAACTCCTTTAAGCTTTGATCAACTCGAAGTACTATACCCACTCTATTTTTAAATTGGTTATTTGTGAATTTCTTGTACATTTTCTGGGTACTTTATGCCATGAAGGGCTTCAGTGTTTTTATTTTCCACACGTGCGATAGAGCTTGAAACGATATAGTTGTAACCTTTTAGACTCAATAAAAGGTTGTGGTTGTAAATATTTCCAATGTAAATAACAATGTTGGAGAACCCTGTAATTTTTCTATTAAATCTTGGGCACTCTTGCCACAAGAAAATGCAAATACCAAGCCAATATGAAAACTCACTTATTGATGTGGTTTAGTGGTTTGCCAATATAAGTGGCATTACATGGCTTGTTCAGCGCATAAAGTGAAGCATTACCCAAGTGCATAAATGCAAACATAATACCACAAGTGTGCATGCCAGAGGATTTAACATAAACACAATGTGCTTGTAAGGAAAAACGACGGCGTCTCCAGCATCCTGTGTTCAGGAGTCTGTCATTTGCTGGGAACCAAAATATTGGTCCATCTGTTAGAAGGCAGCTGCCTGTTTCCAGAGACTTGCGGAATAAGACACAAACATACGTGTGAAGTAAAACTTCCTTCTTAAAACAGAACAAGAAATGGAGAAAATTGTCACTCGCTTCCAAATCCATAAAATGTATCCATTTTTAACATCTTACTAGCAAGGAAATCTCATAAGAAAGTGATGGCGAACCTATGCCACGGGTGCCAGAGGTGGCACTAAGAGACCTCATTGTGGACACCCAAGCCATTACCCAAGTACTTCTCCTGCAGTCCGAGGCAGCCCAGGAGGTGCCACACTAAATACTATTTTAAAGGAAATCTACCACCAGGATGAAGGTTTGTAAACCAAGCACACTGACATACTGGTGTGCTCCCTATAACAGGACCTGCTCTTCTTTTAAGCTTCTTGAGCCCTTGTTTTTAGGAAAAAAAAAAGTTTTAAAAACTATGCAAATGAGTCTGAGGGGCTCCAGGCTCCATTGATATCTATGGAGCCCAGAGCCCCTAAGGGTTCATTTGCATTTTATTTTAAACCTTTTTTTTTTCGTAAAAACAAGATCCTAATAAGCCAAAAGAAGAGCAGGTCCTGCCAGAGTGGGTACACACCAGTAGGTCAGTGTGCGTGGTTTACAATCCTTCATCCTGGTGGTAGGTGTCCTTTGAAGTCACATTTTTGGCTGCCCAGGACTACTGGAGGAAGAAGGTGTTCACAGAGCTGGATAATAATTATCACCGGAGCTCCTGATCTTTGATTTTTCCTGTTCAGGAGAACCTAGAGGGAAGCTACTACGATAATCTGAATTTCTCCAACAAGTAGGATCCATGGATTAAGTCTCACCCAACACTAAATCCAGGTATACCTAGATTCTCCAAATGAGGAGACGCAACTGAAGCACTAATTTGTAATTTCACATTGTCGTTTTTACCTTTAGGTCACATAGGATTGAGAAGTTATACAATAAAAGAGTAGACCGCTCTGTATCATCAACAAATGGACCCTCTCCCATTGAGAAGGAGTAGGGCAAGAATGTTGGCCCTTTGTCAATGGTAATGGTTAATAGTTATAACTGGTCAAACGGGTTTACAAAATGCAACAGTTAAAGAGGACCTGTCACCCTTAAAATCGGCCAAAACAGACGCAGTAGTGTTACACTGCTAGCGTTCTTGGAAACCTCCAATATGTCCTGCTAACTCCATAAGCTAGCTGTGACTGCAGCACGTCATAGCGTCATACCGCACCCTCATGAATATGCTGGACCGCTTTGAGTGCGGTCCGGCGTTTCTAGTGTGCAGCACAGCAGTGTTTGTTAGGGTGAAGACACACATGGCGTTTTTGGGCCGTTTTTACTAAGTGCGTTTTCAGATCGTTAAAAACGCATTCGTTAAAAAACGCATCCGTTTTTTTAAAACGCAAGCGTTTTTTTGAAAACGCATGCGTTTGTCCGTTTTTCATTGCGCAATTTCGGAAAAACTGACAAAAAGTGATGCGTTTTCAAAAAACGCATGCGTTTTTAAAAAACGGATGCGTTTTTTAACGCATGCGTTTTTAACGATCTGAAAACGCACTTAGTAAAAACGGCCTAAAAACGGCCCAAAAACGCCATGTGTGTCTTCACCCTAAGGGTTTAGGTATATCACATCATGCCAATGTATTGATGGGTATGGTAGATATATTTATGCTTCTCCAAATGTGTTTGCTTCAGATGTCGCATGTATTTAAAAGTCTGTGCCTAAGGCAACATTCACACCGTATGGAAGAAGTTCGCAAAGCAGGTGGCTGTGCGTAATGAAGATACAGTGTGCATGCGCCAGAGGGTGGGGGGTAGAACTTTGAAGCACGCCAAGCACGTGCATTGTTATGCTAAAGACCAAGTGCCGAGCGCCCTTGGTGAGAAGCACAGGAGCGCCAAAGGGTCATTTGCATATTTTTGACGAAACTGCTGATTTCTGTGCCTAAACAAGACAACAACAGCTTACCTACCGCTATGTAAACATATGTTTGGGTCAGAATGACCATTTTCAAATGGTAGATTTTCTTTAAAATTATCAGAAATTCTTGCAAATTGTTACCTGTTTCCATACTGACCATTGTATGACTTGACTGAATATATCAATGTCTGACCTGGACACCCGCGCCTGACCTATTTCTGTGCAATTTATGTGCCTTACAATGTCGAATCCTGTTTTTGCCTCACACTTTGTTCAATAAAAAGAATGATACAAAAAAAAAAAAAAATTATCAGAAATTCTCCTCTTTATTTCTACGGTATTGGTGTACTAAGACGTCTCTGAAAGATTCGCCAGCACTGTCATAGGAGGACAGGGCAGTACAATCATTTTCCATTATCGCACCATCAACCAGGTTTTCATTTTATGAACCACATTTAAAGGGTTTGTCTGTGATGGATAAATTCCAACAAAAACAGCATAAACTACAGTTAAGCATGTCTTTGTACTCCAATCCTGCTAGTCTGTATGCATACAGTCTTGATGTCATATCAAATATACTGCACATGAGCACTGCAGAATGTCACTGGCGGGTGTTTAGCTACAGTCTCTGTACTGTGACAGATAGACAATTGCTGTAAATATGTCCTGGACACCTCCTGTAACCCTTTCCCTGCCAGATGTTTGTGAAAATGTTTCACCTTCATTGGCCAGAGCAATTTTTGCAATTTTGACGTAGAAATAATACCAAAATTACAACGCAAAGTATCATACTAAACTCAATAAAACCTTTTTTTCTAATCGAGGACACAGGGTTTCTTCGTTCATTTCTCGCTCTCCACCTTCAAAAATTTATAACTTTTTCATTTTTTTCGTATACAGAGCTGTGTGAGGGCTTATTTTGTGAGTAACAAGTTTTACTTCTCTGTGGCGTTAATTTATTATTTCATGCCTTGTGCTGGGAAGCAGGAAAAAAAATTCCAAAAAAATGTGTTTGTGTCACGTTCTTGGGGGCTCAGTTTTTGCGACTTTCACTGTCCGCTCCAAATAACAGCTCTGCTTTATTCTTTGGTTCGGTACAATCAGGGTAATAACTTTTTCTGACGCTAATAACTTTTTCATACTATGTTGTACGGATCTGTGTGAGGTGTAATTTTTTGCGAAATGAGCCAACGTTTTCAATGCTACCATTTTGATCCCTTTTTATTCCATTTTTTATATGATGTAAAATGGAGTTATAGACATTGGCACCATCATATAATTTTAATTAAAAGTTTAATAATAATAATATTTCCTACTTAAAATAATAGATGAACATTTGTAGAGTTCATTGTATATGTTCACATTAATAAACCATCATAAAGTCACCAAATCTGAATTTGCATAATTTTAAAATACATTTTTCTCCAAAACTAGGAAAACCAGAGTTTCAGGGGATACCCACACCAGTGTGTTAGTGTGCTTGGTGTACAACACTGCATCCATGTGGTAGATTTCATTTAACTCATTTGTGGATTACAACCAAATATTGCATGGCTTTTGTTAAAGTTACATGAGAGTGGTAGGGGCTGTGAACTGGGACATGTAATATGTAAATGCCAAGTTGTCTTCTTTCAAAAATATATAGGTTTTAGAGATTCAGTTACATCAAAATCCATCATGATAAACCAGGGGCACTTACTCTTAGGCTACATGCACACTGCCGTTGCCCGCCGCACCATAGCACGGCGGGCACACGGCAGTGCGCGGGGAGAGGAGGTGAGCGCAGCTCACTCCCGGCCCTCTCCATAGGAACATATGGGCCACGGCGCCGTAAAACTGGAAAAGATAGACATATCCTATCTTTTCCCGGGCTACGGAGCGGTACGGTGCCGCACATGTACGATGCCATGAGCCCATAGAAGTGTATGGGGGACGTATATCGGTCGTATGTACATCCCCCATACGTGTGTGAATGCAGTCTTAGGTCCAAGGCCCTGTGACTTTTTATATTTGTTATAAATGGACTACTTCCTTCCAAAATTAAAGGGGTGTTCCCACGAAGACAAGTTTCTTATATGTACTCAGGATAACAAAATAACACACTATCTAATTCACTGGTATTAACAAAAATACAGCATTTAAAAGATATAAGTCCGACCTTTCTCTATCAGTCCTGGTGTATACAATTTCAGTTGCCCCTAGACACGACCCAGTAACTTCTGACTTGATGTCTGTCTCTCTCTGACTGTAGCCACAACCCCCTGCAATACAGCACAGTAGTTATGGGAATCACGGCTCTTTATAGTGAGTTGGATCATTAGGCTCCGCTCATTAAGAAGAGCCGGCTCTTCTGGCTCCTGAATGGCTCCCCATTAAATATACAATAGGGAACCACAGGCCAGTCAATCACCAACTTCACACCACTTTTAACCCGATTGTATTGGGTTAAAGGGGACTTGGTGAGGCGGTTAGGGGTGGGTCGTTCACGACCAAGAGCCAGTACTTAGAGGTGCTCATCACTACAGCAAGGAGCTCACTGACACTCACTGATTCACTTCCTGCCAACACCACATCGTGAGCAGAGAGAAGCTGCAAGTTACCAACTACAGGAACATAAGTGATCTGGGGGAAAGGGGAGGCAGGCACATGTCTGTGAGAACAGAGATGTAGCAGAGTGTAAAAGTCTGTGTCTGTCATGCCTCCATGTAATAGGCATCTCATCATCTGTCTCATATCTCCTTCTATGTGTTGGTGTGTTAGTACAATGTCAGAAGCCAGATGAAAGTGTATATATATCTGCACCATGATAATGTAACCACATTGTCACCCTACAGAACTACATGGATCATAATGTGTCTTCTTAGAGAATCCCCGCCCACACCCTGGGATTTTACACTGACAAACCTAGGGAGTGATAGGAGCTAAAACAGCAATAACACTGATTAAAATTGTAAAGGAAGGGGTTAAAATCATCTTTATTGTGCAAACATAGCTAGGGGATTGAGATTTGAGAATTTCCTTTCGTGGGAAAACCCCTTTAAGCCATCCACAGCTTCCTCAGCACTTTCCCCTCACTCTACCTCATGTAATGTCACAATGAGACTGGGAGACGTTGTTTCAGACATGTTTTATCCGTATTTTATACTGCAGCCTCACATTCCAATGTTATTCAATATAGTCATGCACACTGACGTTTTTTTTCCCCCACAGGTCTTATTCCTATCTATATTTGTGGCCTTTCCTTCCTATAGAAGTCTAGTTAGAGCTTTTTGCATATATATATATCTGCTCAAATGTAAATAAGTATAAACCGACCTGAATGGGATGAAAATACCTACTAGTCCAGGTGATAATCATAATGTGACATGCTCAGCCTTTCAAAGGGGGCTTCAGAGACATGGTAACAAAATGGTCTCAGCAAATATGAGCCAGTGATTACCGGAAACCTGCAAACTATGTATATATGTATGAATTATATGTATGTATGGACACTCCATGGGTCCAGTCACAGATCTCAGCCATGTTACAATAATCTTAAACTTGTCTGATAACAGGAGCACAAGGCCAGTCTCAGGTGCTCTTTGCATGCGCCCTCATAATCCACCTTGTCGTCATTTGCTGTAGATTATATAGTGACTATAAAGCACTGCTGCTGCATTATTACATGCATGCTGCCTCGTATGCTACACGTACTAGAAGGGGACGAGCGGCGCACAAGCAGTTAACAGGCCAGGACTCGGCGCAGTGTTTCCTCACATAACTACTGAGGGATTTCCAAACGTTTCACAATATCCCCGTCACTTCCGTGTAGAGCCCCGTTCAGAGGGCGGACCAGTGCGTTTCCCCAGACTACTGCATGACGCCCTCTATCGTCTACACGAGGTGCCCAGGCACTTACGTCACAGCACAGGTTCTGTTACCGGACAGCCGTGGTCGGGTCATCCCGCGCTAAGTGTTGCCCGGACACCCGGGAAGCTCTCCGCCGCATGGCTTAATCAGTCAGACGTAATCTCCCAGTCAGGCTTA